>NC_133659.1:28558392-28858392 GCF_037893015.1 Macrotis lagotis
TGGTTGCATTTGCTGATGATTTCCTGGAAATAGCATTTGCCAGAAGCTGAGAGCCAAGATTGACTTTTGAGAGAGCATGCAACATCTTTGAAATCTTTACTTCAATGTTCTAGGGTTTAACCTTAAGACTCACTGAGATTTTTCATGATAGTAAGTTCAGTATATTTTTAATTGATTGGTTTTCTTCATTTAAGGGAAAGAACAGGCAATTGAAATACTGTCTATTTAAAAAATTAAAATGTGACATACCCAGGCATAACACTGAATGTTGTGTGTAACTTATTAGAGATCCTGGCTAAGATTCAAGTTCACTTTATAAGAGGCAACTTTGCTTAGTGAAATGAGGAGATTTAGTTCTAATCAGGATTCCAGGATTTATTTTGAATGAACGAATGAATGAATAAAAAGGCCTTTATTAAGAAAGTGCTTACTATGTCCTTAGAACTGTGCATACAAATAGGAAAGCAAGCCAGGCCTTTCTCTCATGAACTTTACCAGCACACCTTGGCTGATTGTAGCTGCAGGGAAGAAGCAAGGCCTGGTAGGTTTAGGTGCAACTTGTAAGACTGATGGTGAGGCAGGTCTCCAGGGGTAGCGGCAGGGCAGATCTTCATGTCTGGTTGTTCAAATGGCTAGAAATCTAGGTTGTTTAGGAAAAAAGTGAGGAAATTTCAAATATATCTTCAGTGTCTGCTACTTTCAACCAGTTATTCATTCTTTCACGCATGCATATTTTTCTGTGTGATCCATTCAGTTATTTATCCTGTGTTTAATGTGCAAAAGGCATGAAAACCACTTTCCTTCCTGGGACCTCAACTTCCTCAACTGTAAAATGGGAGTCTTGAACTAAATGACCTGGAAGGACAACTGTGGGATGGAAGCCTTGGATTTGATGAGTGCTATGAACGATTGTAATTCATAAGCAATGGCTCCATGATTCTTCAGCAAACTTTTATGTGACCTGGATGAGGAGAAAAGTAGGATATGTATTCTTAAGATTTCTACAGAGTCGCAAAACTTATCACTCTCCTTCCCTCTCCCTCATCAACCTTGAAAAACATACATATACTACTTATACAGCCTGTGAGAATTCCTCTTTTTGAATATAACATGCTTTCAAAGTCTAGTGATTGATTTGGATCAATTTTATTTTTTAAATTAGGTTCACAAAGAATCACAAAAATGGCTAAATTCTATCTTCTTGATTAAGTCAAATGTCTTAAGATTATGGATTTTAATTTTTTTTATTAATGTTTTACTTTCCAGTAGCACTAAATAAAGCCTCCCCCTTTTCTGAGTTTTCTTATTAAATTTTTTACCTGTTCTCACTTCACCATATTTGACTTGTGTAATAGAGTGCTGGGACTGGGTTAGGAAGTCTAATTTTTTTTCCTTGATAAGTTGCAGCAAGGCTCGTAGAGCAAACAACTCTTTGGTCCTGAATGTTTGGCCATATATACAGTGACATGCAGACTACTCAGGGACAGCATAAAATAATTAGATTTATTGACTTATACCAGTGGTTTCAATTTAGTGGTTTTGAGGCTGTGGTCCAAGGAGTTCATAGTAAAAAGTCATTAATGGTACCTTAAGCAGCCAATGATTGCCTAATTATGTGACAAATATATTTTTCTCCATTACAACAGTTTGTTCATGTCTGAAGCATTATAGGTTTATTTCGGCAGCAATTTGAAATTGTTGTGATCATATGCACAATGATTTTGGTGTTTCTACAGGAATTACATAAAACTTTGACCATTTCTGACTGAGCACAATGTGTTCTTGCAGTCTCTCAACCTGTCATCAAATTGTTTCCAAACTGCTGTGAAGGTTCAACATTTGAGCGCAAATCAGTTTCCAGCAGATGGTTAGATGGATGCGCCTGCCTTCATTTGCATTCTGTACACGGCATCAGAATCGCTCCCACATTTCCTTCTGTTACCATGTAATTGTAACTCATTAGCTGCGTCAACACATGATCAAGATGCTACAAATGTTGGTTGTTGCCGCACAAATATTGGGCTGTATGATAGCTGGGCTTGCATCTTGAAACCATCATGGACCTACACAAATGGTCTGCAGAATTAAACCTTGTATGCTTCTCATTGTTGTATTAAGTCTGTTTACTGATGTAAACTTTCCAACTGCTTACATTATTACTTTTCAATTTAGAGGATTTTTCACATGAACTGATTGGGCCATACTAGTCAATCACTTTAGTAGAGTTTCTATGAGAGGACAGCTAGTGGTAGATGAGGAGGCGAACATGTCTTCATGTCTGTGCATTTATCATTTAATATAGTACTTGTAATTAGGAGAAAAGTATCTTTTATATAGATTTATTAGCTGTCATTTTGGTTAATGAAGTAGCTAAAAATGTATTTCCATTTCAGCAAGAAAATTTATAAACTTTTCCTCCCATTTTCTACCATATGTGGGTGAGCAAGCATTTTCATTTTATCCTTATTTTAAATCAAAATATTGAAATAAGCTCTATATAATATTTAAGACTCTCTAGTGTTGTGCCAACCTTTGAAAATTGTACACAAAAATTTCAACATTGAAATTGTTTATGTACATTATTAAATTATGTTAAATATCTCCTGTTACAGCTTATTTCATTAAAATTTGTTTATGTTCAATATATTTGTAAAATAAAGAAATTTAATATGAAATCTTGCAGATAATAATAAGCCTACTAGGTCATACTCAGTTTTAAAAAAATTCTTATAGAGTGTCATAAAATATCTGTAATTATTTTAGAATTTTATATTTAGAGTTTTTTTTTTTTGGTTTTTGCAAGGCAAATGGGGTTAAGTGGCTTGCCCAAGGCCACACAGCTAGGTAATTATTAAGTGTCTGAGGCCGGATTTGAACCCAGGTACTCCTGACTCCAAGGCTGGTGCTTTATCCACTATGCCACCTAGTGTCCCAAACTTTTTTTTTTAGGTTTTTTTTTTTTGTAAGGCAAACGGGGTTAAGTGGCTTGCCCAAGGCCACACGGCTAGGTAATTATTAAGTGTCTGAGGCCGGATTTGAACCCAGGTACTCCTGACTCCAGGGCTGGTGATTTATCCACTATGCCACCTAGCCGCCCCTTATTTAGAGTTTTCATAGTTAAGGGTAACATTTTTTATTTTTCCATTGTAATTACATAATAAATTTTAAGTTGGAACTTTTGGGACTAAAAGTTATTCTACTTATTGTAAGCATCTAATAAATTAAGATAAAAGAATATGATGTATTATACTAAATAGCCTTGGGAGGACACGACATATTTTTTTTAATTGAAAGGGATTCTTGAAACTAAAAATATTTGGGAACCTTGCACTTATAAACCAACCTTTCATCTTTTTTACAATTTTAAAGAAAATTCTAATATGTTGTAGGCCTTTGCATGTATGTGAGCATATTTGACATTGAGTTCACCATATCACACTCCTTAAATGTGGGTGTCTCCCAAGGCACTCCCTGGTTCCTCCTCTGTCTTTTTTTCTCAGGGATCTCACCAGCTTCCTTGGGTTGAATTATTCTCCCAGTGCTGTTGACTCTCAGATTTACACATCCCTCCCTAGCCTCTTTCTTGAGCTCTGTTCCCTTATCATTTTGTCCTGGACATATCTCAAATCAAGTATGTCCATTTCCTTTACCTCCCAAGCCCCATCTTCTCTTTCTAATACCACTTTGCCAGTCACCCAAGTTCACACCCTTGAAGCCATCCTTCTCCCTCACCCCATATCTGATCACTTGCCATATCTTGTTCCTTCCATCTCTACATCATCTCTCACACCTGTCCTCTTTCCTCCACTTACCCAGCTGTCATTCTGGGTCAGATCCTTACTGCCTCTTGCCTGGACTACTTGCAATAATCACCCTTCTCAGAAGGAAATATTTAACCCTGAAAAAAAATGATAATTCTCTTATATTAATAGCCATTTATTGAATTAGGACTAAGGTTTTTTTTCCTTTCCCATTTGATTGAGCTGGGAAAACTTAGACTTAATCAAAAGGTAAAGAAATGCTACTCTAAGGAAAGTAGTGAATTCTGGCTCATTGTGTTTAAGTCATACAGATGTGAATAAAAGTGGAATAGCCTCTCTTGACTACATTGCTCTAGACTAGAGTGGTCTGGGAAGAGAGAAGCTTCTTTGTCTAAGACTGAGTGATCAGAGTCACATCTTCCAGACCCTCATTACAATACCTCTCTCATTATATTTTTCATTCTCTCATTACTTGTTAACCAATCAAAATTGATTTCCACCCTCAGGAATACCCACTCTTGCAAGGGCATATAAGCCTTGAGTGGGTTCTACAAGGGATCTTTGGCATTTGAGAGTTCCACTAACTCCTTTTATTAATTATCTACTAGAAATAATTAATAAAATGACTAATTGGGGTGGCTAGGTGGCGTAGTGGATAAAGCACCAGCCCTGGAGTCAGGAGTACCTGGGTTCAAATCCGGTCTCAGACACTTAATAATTCCCTAGCCGTGTGGCCTCGGGCAAGCCACTTAACCCTGTTTGCCTTGCAAAAAAACCTAAAAAAAAAAATAAAATGACTAATTACTCAGAAATTATCTCTCTGAAGCTTTTATACATCACAGCCCTTAGAGCATGTAGGGCTCTCCTCACAGGGATTAGATTCCTGGGTAGTCTGGCCATCACTTTCTTATTCTTAGATCAGAAAATAAACTGTCTTAGTGAAAAGTCTCCTCTCCTTTTCTCAGCATTGATGGCCATTTATCTGGTACCTGGACAAAATTTCTAGGTATTCTATTATACATGAAGGCACACCAAAATTTCCCCAAATGGTCCCTGAACCATCCTTTGGATGTTCAGGAAGATTTCCTCTGGGTCCTTGTCCCAAAGAGCCTTGGATATTGTCCCCAGGCTGCCATCATAGGGGTGATCTAGTTGGAGTTTCTGACTCATCCTTTACTGGGACAAACATTAACTGAAAGAAAAATAAACTTTGAAAACCCCCCAAAGAGGTGTGAGGCTTTCAGAAAGGGATTAAACCCTTGAGGATTGCCAGTAGACTGCCTTCATCCTAGGGCTTTGCAGTCTGGGAGATCTCAGAGAGACTCCTGGGATGTGTTACAAAACTGGCATCCCTAGTCTGCTTGAAAGTAAAGAGAAAGCAAAATGAGTGTTGAGGAGCTAAGCATCAGCTTTTTAGGAATGCCACATCCCTGCTTTTCATACCACAACATTTTGTTGTAGAGCATTAAGACAAGTGGAAATTATTATAAAGAAATTGGTCTGACTTTGTAAGAGGCATACTGGAAAAACTGTACAATTGACTTGTACAATTCCAGTGTAAAACAAGAGGAAAATGAGCTATTTTTTCTTTTGTTCAGTTATGGCTGACTCTGTGGAGCCACTTTTAAGGTTTTTCTTGGCAAAAATACTGGAGTGGTTTGTCATTTCCTTCTCCAGCTCATTTTACCGATAGGGAGAACTGAAGCCAACAGGGTTGCCCAGGTTCACGCAACTAGGAAGAGTCTGAGGCCAGATTTGAACTCAAGAAGTTGATTCTTCCTAATTCCAGGCCTAGTACCCTATCCACTGTGACACCTAGTGATTCTCAAATACTAGCATGTTCACTGACAAAAGTCCTGGATGGAGAATCTTTCCATTAGGTCCCTGCAAAGGTGAAGGACCCAATATTTATCCCAGATGAGTCCCCACATAAAGTACAAACTCTGAACCTATTGTGCCAACCCCTAAATACACTTCTAGGCCGGGTCCCCACTGGTAGCCCTGTGTTTTCCTAATGTTATAGTTCATGAGCCCCCATCAATGTGCTCCCACTCTGTTCCTGTGATTGCTGGTTGAGACTTAGCTTGCAGAATAGGAGCATAGTAAGATCAGCTTGTATAAAATATCTACCCTCAAGTCTGTGACTTATATTGAGGAGATATTGGGCTCAAGCTTAGGGAGCACAAGGGACCAAGGGGTTCCCCCAACTCCTGGCTAGAGAAGTCCTTTTCTTTCCTCTGTGGATTTATTCATCAAGTTTTCTTTAGGCATCATGTACCTTTCTGCCAGGCTCCTTTTAGATTTTTGAGGGCACCTTTGTCTTATTTGTCCTCTGTCTTATTCGCATCCCCTGCTGTCCCAGGACTCTGTTCCTTGATTCTGATGCCAATGGGTCAAAATCCTCCCATGCACTGAAATTCTGTGGTCTTTAATTGAGGCTCATTCCCCCCCCCCCACTTCTCTTCCTCCCTCCTTCCCCCTCCTCCTTCCTCTCTCGCTCCTTCCATTCCCTCAGGTAGTTTCCTCTCAGGAGCTTGGATGGAACAACAGTCTCTCCTCTAGGCTGCCAGGCACTGGAATCTGCTGGGTTCTGATCATGTCTTCTATTTTATAAAAGACCTCAGGCTGGTGGAATCTCCTCCTCCATTACCTACACCCCTCCTGTGCAGCTGGACTCCATCTCATCTAATGGCTTTTCAGAACAGTTTCACACCTAGTCCAGCTTCCTTATTTCATTGATTGTTCCACTAGGGGGTTCTCACCTGATTAAAAGAGTTACTTTAAAGTGGAGGTTGATTGATTTAGTGGCTGTGTTCAGGCTTTGTTTGCACCTCTGATTCATTTGAGAAGTCTGAAATCCACTCTTTCCTTGTAACACCTTGTCTCCTCCATTAGAATATCAGCTCCCTGAGGGCAGGGATCATTTTCATTTTTGCCTTTTTTTTTTTTATCATCCTTGCCTAGCACAGCCTGACCAGAGAAGGTGCTTAATAAATGCATGTAGGGGGATTGTTTTTCACTTCCAATACATCAGAATTGTGAAAATCAGTTGAGGGAATGTGGTGAAGCCCAGTGTCAACTGGGAAGTGGTGCTGACTCTGAGAAAGAGCCTTTCTCTGACTCTACCTTTCTTCCTCCAGGATCATGCTCACACACCTGCCATGGCTGCTTCAGATATTCCTACAAAGAGCACTTCCCAGATCTGGGAGGCAGGGAGGGGGTGACAGGGCACAGGCCTACTGGTAGGGGGCTTAGCAAGGGGTTGTCAGACTTGAGCAAGGATGGATGCTTCCCTACACCTTCATTCTGAGTCAGAGAGTGCCAGGATTCCTAAAGGCAGACAAGAGCCAGAGCTCTGTATCTTCCCTAGACAGCCCCGACAGTGCTGTGAAGCATCCTCAGACTAAGGTGGGGGGAGCATTGGCCCTGATGGGATCCCCGAGTCCGAGCCAGGACATCCAAGGCCTGACTCCTATTGGAAGGGAGAACAAGAGAAGGATGTTGAGTTCTGGAGAAGTCTTGGTGTCAGTACCTCTCCGAGGAGGGGTCTGAACCCCAGCCTCCTGACACCAAGGGGAGCACTCTCCCCTCTGCTTCGCTGCCTCTCACATCAGTTCAGGAGCCTGGAAGTGCCTTTGAGATGACAACACTCCTATCCTCTCTCTCTCTTCTTCCTTCTTGAATTTTTGGTTGCTAGATTGTAAACTCTCGAGGGCAGGGACTGTCTTTGCCTGATCCCATTGTTGTTGTTTGGCCTTCTGTTCTTGAAGAGGGTCAGTGGCATCCTGAGGGTGGCAGAGTGGCAGAAAGCTACCACCCTCACTCTCCCCTCCAAAGTCATTCAAGTTCAAATGACCAGTATGCAGTGGGGGACCTTGGCCTTTCTGGGGCCTCAGACTGTCTGAGGTGATGCCTTTTCAGTGACTAAGGGCTAAATAATGGTCAATTATTTCATTTTCTTAGCACCTCCTTGATTTCACACAAGATCAATTTCTTTCCAGGCCCACTTGACCATTACAGTGGCAACGGATCATAGTCCAGGCCTAGTGAGTCCACTGGTCAGCTCTGGGTGTGTGTTTGGACAAGTCCCTTTTATTTTTTGGGACTCACTGTCCTCCAGAGATGAAGAGTTTAGATTTGATTAGAGATTCTTAAAATATTCCCATAACTAGGTTTCAGCATAATAGGCTTCATTTGTAGTCTTCTGTATTCCATTTTAAGCATTTAAAAATACTTTTCTGAGGAATTTAAGGGTTTTGCTAGAAAAGAACACAGAAAGGTGAAGAAGCCCTGGACTAGATGGACTGGAAGGTTACAGCCATCTCTGGAATACAGGGACTGCAGGTCTGAAGGGGCTACAACTGGTGACCCCTATCCAGGATGTGTTGGGGCTGGCTCCCTCAAGT
This sequence comes from Macrotis lagotis, assembly GCF_037893015.1. NCBI lineage: Eukaryota > Metazoa > Chordata > Mammalia > Peramelemorphia > Peramelidae > Macrotis > Macrotis lagotis. The sequence goes on from NC_133659.1 coordinate 28,566,560, forward strand.
TTATATTTTCATTATGAACATCTTCACCTCAGGAATCTACAAATGCTTTAGATTTGGGCTTGATTTATTGTTGTGAAGCTTGTCGAGTTTAGGGGGATGCAGATAATAATACTCATGAAACTTTAAATCGTTTTTGGAATTTTCAGAGAACTGGTTGTTAACTGTTTATCAGCACTCTATCTCTTCCTGTCCATTAGATTCACCTCACTAGGGTGAGATGCTGACCACCTATGGGCTGCCTGAGAGGGACCCTGGCTGGGGCCATCCACAACTCCTGTAACCTTTAAGGCCATTTTGATTATCCCTTCTTTGGCTTGGGGAAGGAGTTGAGACAAATCCTATTTTCAACTTACCTCATGCACTTCTGTCACCAACCTACCCGCTTAAGTCAAATTGGATGCTTTTGTCAGCATTTATTAAGTGCTTACAAGGTTTACACAAATCCAGGCAACCAAGAGTGATCCTGATCTCTTGGAACTCATCTTTTTTTTTTTAATGGTATTTTATTTCCCTCCCAACTACATTTTGTGAACATTTTGGCATACATTTTTACAAGATTTTGAGTTCCAAATTTTTCTCCATTCCTTACTTCCCCGTCTTAAAATGGTAGGTAGTTTGATATAGTTTATTTATATACTATCTGTAAAACATATTTACATTAGCTTCAGTCATATGAAAAGAAACAGATCAAAAGGAAACTGATCACAAGAAAGAATAAAATAATTAAAAATATAACTATTTTTCAATCTGCATTCAGAGTTCATCTGGATGTAGATAGCACTTTCCTTCCTGAGTTCTTTAAATGTGTCTTAAATCATTGGAGAAAAACTGGCTCATTCACAGTTGATCATACCACAGTTCTACTCTTTCACAGTATTCTCCTGGTTCCTCTCACTTCACTTACATCAGTCTATACAAATCTTTTCAGGTTTTTCTGAACTCAGCCTGCCCTTCCTTTCTTATAGCACAGGAGCACTCTATTGTATTTATATACCACAGCTTGTTTAGCCATTCCCCAATTGATAGGCATCCCCTTAATTCATAGTATTTTGCCACCATGAGAAAAGCTGCTTTAAAAATATTTATATGTAGGTCTTTTTCCTTTTGTATGATCTCTTTGGGATATAGACCCAGCAGTGATATCGCTGGATCAAAAGATATACACATTTCTATTGCCCTTGGGGCCTGGTTCCAAAATTGCTCTCCAGAATGACTGGATCAGTTCTCAACTCCATCAGCAGTCTTTTCCGACAATTATCATTTCCCTTTTCTGTCATATTAACCAATTTGATAGGTGTGAGGTGGTACCTCAGATGTGTTTTATTTTGCATTTCAGTACCCACAATGCATTTTTATTTGACTATATATAACTTTAATTTTTTCATCTGAAAACTGCCTGTTCATATTGTTTGACCATTTATCAATGGGGGCAATGACTTGTATTCCTATAAATGTCACTCAGTTCTCTCTATATTTTAGAAATGAGGCCTTTAGCAGAAACACTGTATTGTTTCCCATGTTTTCAGATTCCTTCTAATTTTGGTTGTATTGGATTTGTTTGTGCAAAATCTTTTTACCTTAATGTAATCAAAATTCTCCATTTTGCATTTCATGATGTTCTCTATTTCTTCTTCTCCTTCTTCTTTGATTGTAAATTCCTCTCTCCATAATTCTGACAGGTAAAAGATTCCTTGCTCTCCTAAATGACTTGTAGTATCACCCTTTCTGTCTTAATCATGAATTCTTTTTGACCTTATCTTGGTATATGTTGTGGGATGTTGTTCTTTGCCTAAGTTCTACAATTTTTCAGTTTTCCTAGCAGTTTTGCCAAATAGAGAGCTCTTATCCTAGAAGCTCAGATCTGGATTTATCAAACTGTAGATTAGTATAGTTGTATACTGCTGTGTCTTGTGAACTTAATCTATTCCATTGATCTATCACTCTGTTTCTTTGCTAATACCAAATAGCTTTGATAACTGCTACCTATAATATAGTTTTAGATCTGGTCCATATCCTTTGCATTTTTTCATTAATTCCCTTGATATTCTTGATCTTTTGTTCTTCCAGATAAATTTTGTATATTTTCTATAATATAATTCTATATAATATATAGATATATAATCTATATAATATATAATATAATATAATATAATTCTATAATATAATTTTTGGATAGTTTGATTAATATGACACTAAATAAGTATATTAATTTAGGTAAAATTGTCATTTTTATTATGAGCTCACTCTACCCAAAATATCAACTGATATTTTTCCAGTTGTTTAGATCTGACTTTATTTGTGTGAAAAGTGTTTTGTAATCATATTTATATAGTACCTGGATTGACTTGAAAATATTTTATGTTGTCTACAGATATTTTGAATGGAATTTCTTTTTCTATCTCTTGCTGCTGGTATGCCCCCTTTTCTCCTCTGACACCACCATCCCTCTAGTGCAGGCTCTTATTCCCTCACACTGGGACTTTTACAGTGATTGCTGATGGGTGGGTTAACTTCAAATCTCTTCCCACTCTAATCCATCCTCTATTCAGCCTCTAAACTGATTTTCATGAAGCACAGGTCTAATGGCAGTGACTATGTCACCCCCATTCAGTAAACTCCAATGGCTCCCTCTTACCTCCAGGATTCAATATAAATGTTCTCTTTGGTGATCAGAGCCCTTGGTATCCTAGCTCTTTCTTCTTTTCCAATCTTCTTACATTATCCTCTTCAACACTTGCTCTTGTCCCCTAAACAGGAGGTTCTCTCTCTCAGCTGCAGCATCCACCTTGGCTCTCCCCCTTGCCTGGAACATTTTCACTCCTCTTCTTTCCTCTTTCAAGTCTCAGTGGTAATCCCTACCTTTTCATGGGAAGCTTGGCCACTGTTGCTTCTTTTCTGTGAATGGTCCTCTAGCTTGTTGGTACTCAGTTGTTTGCATGTTGACATCTCCATTAGATTGTAAGCTCCATGAGGGCAGGGTTTGTCTTGTGCTTCTTTTTGTTTCCCCAATGTTAGCACGGGGCTCAGCACTCGACAGGTTCATTGACTGACTGACTTTCCAATAGAGACAGCTCCAAATCATATGGCTAGTCTGGTGGTCCTTGGGGAGCAGTAGATGGTCATGCTGCTTTTTTCTTTTAAAGCATAATTTCTACAGATAAAATCTTATGCAGTCATTTTTATTGTTGAACCATTTGGCAGAAACAGGGACTTTGGTGGCCCCAAAGATTGCCTTCCATCTTCTCTGTCTATGTTTTCCAAGTGTTTGGTAATGCAGGATTGTTTCTGTCTTTGTAGATGTCCTCAGCCATTCACACATAACTGCCCAGCAAATCTTGCTGACTGCCTGGGGAGAGGCTGTATCACTCTAAATTGATGATAGCTAGGGGGCTGGACTGGACCCGCTGTGGGGCAGAGCTATTCCCTGGATCATCCCCATTCTGTCTGAGGGGAGGTGAGAATTCGAGTAATCTTTCAGCATCTCTCAGCATGCTCTGATGCTTAGTGAGGCTGGCTTCCTTGCCCCAAGAGCGGCAGGAATGGTTAGTCCTTTTTCTCAAGGGGCATTGCCCTAGATACTAGTTTCAAGGGCTTGGCTAGAAGTAGTGCTAGTGGCCTCAGTTATTTCTCTTTCTGGGCTCTTAGACTTCCCTGGAGGAATTGTCTGCATCCCCTGAGGACCAATATATGTTGGTTCAGTTGAACTGAAGTATCATCTTCTCTCTGAGGCCTTTTCCTGATGTCCTGAGTTAAATGTTCTCTCTCTCTTTTGTTATTTCTCTTAACACTTAAGCACACCTCTCTTTGACTCTTAAGTCTTTCTGCCATCTATCATAGACTTATAGATTTGGAGCTAGGAAGGAATCTTGGATGCCATCTAGTCCACCTCCCCCAAACTCCCATCACCGTGGAGGAAATGGAGACCCAGAGAGGGACCATGCCCTGTGCAGAGTCAGAAATGTAGTAAGTGGTACCTCTGACTCCATAAGCTAGTGCTCTTTCTGCTGTCAACACAGCTTCTACATCTACAGGTGACCCAGGGGATCTTCTGATTCTAAAACAAAACCTCTTTCTCAGATACCAGTTTTGAAATTCTTTTTTTTTGAGATCTTATTTATCCTTTACTTCTAACTTTCCTCAACATGAGTCACCCTTTTTCCTTGTGAGGCTTTCTGAGGAGTCTCATAATTCCCACTTCCATTGAAGGATTTGGTTCCCAGAGCTTGACTGGCTACATTTCCCTCTCAAAGTTGAAGATATATCCCTGAGGAGTTGGTGATGATCCTCTTATGCTGTTGCTTTGAGCCACCACCACTGTGCTTCTCTTCCAATATTATGAGTTGAGAAACATAAGCAGTCAACTTTAAGTAACTTTTAGAAAGGAGTATTTACTAAAGTGGTACAGTAGGAACAATTGGGACAAAACATTCCCCCGAAAGTCCGGGACACCTTTCACCAGTATATACACAGTGGGCTTAAGAAGAGAGTGATAAAGGGGTAACTCCTAGGTGGCTGGTTGCAGTAGAAATTCCCCTTGGGCATGCTCTATTCCTTGTGGATCCGTCAGTCTGTGTTGAGTCTATCCTTGAGTCCTAATGGGCAGCTAGGTGGCAGAGTGCATAGAGTACTGGCTTTAGAGTTGGGAAGACAGGAGTTCAAATCCAGTCTCAGACACTTGACACTTACTAGCTCTGTGACCTTGGGCAAGTCACTTCACTCTGACAGCCCCACATCCAGGGCCATCTCCAGTAGTTTTGATCCATATTTGACCACTGGACCCAGATGGTTCTGGAGGAGAAAGTGAGGCTGGAGACTTAAAACAGCTCCCCCTCACTCAAATTCAATTCATGTGCTTGTCGTGGCATCACCTCCCTGATGTTATGGACTTCTTCAAGAATGAAGGACAGACATCATCAATGGCAGGTGCTGTCATCCTTTCATCTAGATGCTGCTAGGATGGGTCCTTTCAAAGTTCCTTCAGAGCTTGTAAGTCTTTGTCCCAGAAGTGAGACCCAAGGCCAAAAGAAAGGCCTCTCCTCTGTCCTCTCCTTTGAACTCATTTGCTTCATATTCTGGGCAACTCTCTTCTGGTTTGATACTTGCTTGAACTTTCTGATTCCAGCTCACTTTCTTGTTTGACATAAGACCCTGAGGGGCTGATGAAATACCTCAGCCATTTGACTGAAGATTTCCTTTCTGATAGCATTTGACTTTATCCCTTGGCTTTTAAAGACTCTTAGCCAAAAGCTCATGATTGAGATTAATTGATTGGCTTACTTTAAGTTGGTGGATTGACTTGGTGGCCTAAATACTCATTAACCTCTCCTTGAAGCTCTCTTCTAGAATCCCAGGTAGCAGCTCAAGGCATCCATCTGTTCCCTCTTTTGACTCACTGAGCTCTTATTTTGGATTCTTTCCTTGTCTGTGTCTCTAACTTTGTTTGAATATTCACACCCCTCCTTAGTTATTCTTACAAAGAACCTTTCCCCAAGTTAGATGCCACAGCTTATTTACCTCAGGAGCTGACTCTATGGTCATCTAATAATTAGTTCAAGAGGAAAGCCTTTTTTGTTCCCAGTGTAGGATTCTGTTCATAAGAATTCCATTTATACTTCCAAAGTCATTCTATATTTGTTTTTGACAAGGAAAGGGTGTTTGTATTAGATATGAAGCCTGAAATTTTTTAAAAAGACTCTTATCTTGAAGTGTCTTTCTACTTCTGCTTTACCTCTGGCTATGTATGGTACATTCAAGGACAAACCTAGTCAGATTAGGCATTGTCTCATTGACCTCCACTTTCCTTTCCTTTGGTCCTTACCTTAGCAAGGTCCAAATCATGTTCTTCTATGTAGATCCTGAAATATTCTTTGCTTTAGTTAAATATTACAGTGAGAATGTATTTATTTATAATGATTATAGTAGACATCAGGTTTTTTTATCATTATTCTTTATTGACACATAATGTCCTTTATTTGAATTCATGAACTCAAATCAAGGTTTTTTTTAAAATTCCATTCTAAGTATGCCCATCCCCTCTGCTTCAAAATCATTCAAGATTTTAGCAAGACTTTTTACTATCCCTTTGATTATTAGACACTTTTACAATTGGTCTTAAGTGTAGATTTTCAGTGCCTTTAGATGTATCAACTTTTTCCTCATCAGATTTAAGTAATTTCTATATTAATACTCTTTTTTTTTAATCTCATCTGGGTTTAAGAATGAAGTTTTTCCCCTTAAAATTATCCTGTACTGATCTAAAATGTTATTGTAGACCTTGGAGTTAATATATCATGTATCTCATCCCTAAATATTCTCTCTACCCCACCCTTATGTCAAAGCAGAGGATCAAGCAATGGAGTGAGAAAGACTTGAGTTCAGATTTGCCACTCCTGTTATCTGTGAGACCCTGAGCAAGTCACTTAACCTCTCTTTGTCTCAGTTTCCTCAACTATAAAATGGAAATAATCGTAACACCTACTTTCCAGAGTTATTATGAGTCTCATCAAAAGAGATGAATACTTTTAAAGTATTTAGCATAGTAGCTGGCACATGGAAAGCACTAAATATATTTTAGTTCTAATAATAATAATAATTATTATCATAGTTATAAAGCACTTAGCACAGTGTCTGGATTATCTAGTAAAGGCTTTAGTATTATTATTATTATTGTTATTAATATCATATCTTGCCTTTCCTTCCTGGGTCAGTTCCTTATAACCTTCCATCTGAACAATTAAATTAATTCTGTATCATTTTATATTGCTACCTCATTTTGTATGATTACTAAAGCAACATTTTCTTGAGTCTTTGTCCCTAAGTTTAGAAGTTCAGTTCTTCTGCTAATCACTGTTGCAGTTTTGTCTAGAAATCCATTATCCTTGAGAGATTCAGTTGGGCACCAGGGAGTCGGGTCCAGAAACCATCATTTCCTACAGCCCAGTCATATTCCCTCATAGTCTTTCAATGACATCTAGTTTGAATTCAGCCTCAGACACTTGCAGCTTACCAGCTGTGTGACCTTAGATAAGTCACTTAATCCTGACTGCCTCACATCCAGGGCCATCTCCATTTGTCTTGATTCATCTCTGGTCACTGGACCCAGATGGTTCTGGAGGAGAAAGTGAGGCTGGTGACCTAGTCCAGCCCCCTCACTCAAATACAATTCACATGCTTATCATGGTATCATCTCCCCAACATCATTTTCTTCTTTGAGAATGAAGGACAAATATCATCAACTCAGATGTTCCAAAAGAAAAAAAGAAAAAGAAAAAGGAAAAAATTGTTTCAAGCTGCACTCAGTTCATCAATTTTCTTTTTTAGGTTTTTGCAAGGCAAATGGGGTTAAGTGGCTTGCCCAAGGCCACACAGCTAGGTAATTATTAAATGTCTGAGACCAGATTTGAACCCAGGTACTCCTGACTCCAAGGCTGGTGCTTTATCCACTACGCCACCTAGCCGCCCCAGTTCATCAATTTTCTATCTGGAGGTGGATAACACTTTTTTATCTGGAGTCTTTTGCAGTTGTGCAATCATTGCCTTGGTCAGAATGGCTAAGACTTTCATAGTTGATCCTTGTTACAGTGTTCTCCTGGTTCTGCTCATTCTTTGCCAACACTTCATATAACAGCATATACTATTTGTTTCGAGGTTTTTCTGAAACCATCCCCTTAATCATTTCCTACAGCCCAGTTGTATTCCCTCATAGTCATATACCATAAGGTGTTCAACCATTCCTCAGTGGATGATCATCCCTTCAGCTTCTTGGTCACCAAAAAAAACCCACCAAAAAACCCCAAAACAAAAACCCTCAGATATATAGACCCTTTTCCTCTTTCTTTGTTCTCTTTGGAGTACAGACTTAATTGTTTAAAATGACTGGTGCTGAAGTCCTGCTCTGACCATGTCATTTCCTTGCTCAAGAAATTTCAGAGGCTTCCTTTTTCCTTTAGGACAAAATACAAGGTCTACTGTTTACAGAGTGACCCTTCTCTCTTTGGCTTCCACTGACCTTTCCTGATTCACTGAATATTCCTGTCCTTCTTACTTTGTGTTCTAGCCACACTGACTTGTTTGTCTTTCCCTATGCATCTCTGTTCCCCTTCCCTCCCCACTTCCCTTTCTTGGCTTCTTGGCTATCCTTTACTAAGCCCCCACTCGAGGGTCGCCTTCTTCATGGAGCTTCCCCTCATCCCCTCATTTATTCTCTGGCAGTCACCAATAGAATGTAAGCTCCTGAGGGGGTGGGGGGCTGTTCTGTTTCTGTCCTTTTATCCTTTGTACTTAGCCCAATGCTTGAAACCCTTAATGCCTGCTCTTTGAAGAAGGAATAAAAACAAAGAATACAGTGCTTGTCTGGTTGACCTCTGGATTCTGTGCCACATTTGAGACCCCTGCCCAGTGACAGGGACTTTGGTGCTGCCAGGGAATATGTTTGGAAAATTAAAGTTGGAAAGGCTAGGTAGGTAGATAGATGAGCAGATTCAAACTTGATTAGAATGGCATAATTATTAAAGAATAATTAGAGAACTGATTTAAGCTATTTTTATACTGTCTGGGCTTTGTATTTTTAAACCATTTCATTGTGACTTAACATTGGCTCATTTCCTTCCTAAAGATAAATAGATTTTCAATTTTATATTCCTGATTAGTGTCCCAGTCTGACAGCAGCACATCGTTTAAGGTCCAATAATGTCCCAAACAAAATGCCATAAAAATACATTTGAGAAAGGAGCTTTCATGGACTCTATCCAAACTGAGAAGTAGGGCTGCTGTCAGCCCTTCCTGGAGCCTTCTCTTCCTGACAAGATGGACCAGGGGGCTGACAAAGAGGCTGAAATCTGGTCAAGATTCCTTTTGATGAACAGTTAAATCTGGGTTTTTTTTAACTCACTGTTGATGAAGCCATATGCTCTACTCTAGAGATTTTGGGGTCAAGAGAAAACTGGGCTTGGATTCTAGTCCTGCAACTTTCTGGCTGTGTAACCCCTGGCTTATGACTCTGAGCCTAGATTTCCACCCCAAAAATACAGCTAAACAATTTTCAAATACCTACTGTTTGGTATATGTGTTGGGAAGAAAATGGTTTGGATTCTTAATGGACCTCTGTTTCTAGCACCTGGGACAGCGATTTCTGCTGGAGTGACATGTGTTTGTGTGTGTGTGTCTGTGTGTGTGTGTGTGTGTGTATGTGTGTGTGTGTTTGTGTGTATGTATGTATGTGTGTGTGTGTGTGTGTGTGTGTATCTATGCAGTGGTATGGATATAGAGGATTAAAATGTTAACCCTGATTTTGTTTGTGTTCTTCTGGTGATGTGGCAGTTATTTTAGTGACTGGGGAGACAGCTCTCTCTCTACCTTTTGGGAACTTTGAAATTGCTTGGGTTTGTTTTCTGAATGTGAATTCTATTTTCCTTTGCTTTTCATATCCCTGATGATCTCATAAGTCATCTTGGGCAGTTAGTTGTGAAAAACTGATCAAGGCATTGGCCTTTAGGAAGAACTATTTTAGGAGTACAGTTCTTACTAGAACATGGCTAATATCACACATATTACGAGTACACAAAAACTCCTTCACTGAGAGGCTTGTTTTCAGAAAATGGGATCTGTAATTTAGAAACTTATGATTGAAGACTCTCCCCCCCCCATCTTTCTTTTCCTTTTGATCTTTGCAGATATGATTACAGTCACACTAATCATTTGGGACAGTTTCGAAAAAAGAGCTCATAAAGCATTAAATAGAGTAGGCAATCCTGCCAGGATCTGACCGGGTCTCATAGATCTGCTTTTCCCCAGAGTGATTGGATTGTACATAGATCATTTCCCAGAGCAGCGGGGAAGAGGTTCCCTAGAGGAGTAAGTGTCTGAAACTATCACATCTTCTGTCAGATTTGGTGAGGGGGTGAGGGTGGGGGGCTGTTGTTAGAAGGGAGCCCCCTCCACAAACAGCTCTCTCACCTGCTGAATTCCTAGTCATACAATGTGATAAACATTAGTCTCCTTCTATGTGTTGATCTCTTAGGGTGAGACACAGAACTTGTGAGATGGTGGTGTTCAAGTGAGGCAGTAAAGGAGACCCTAGCAATGTGCAGTCTTACCAGAGTATTTGGGAAGGCAACCTGTCCTGTAAAGACCTGACTCACTCCTCTTTTGTGGATTCTTCCCTGATTCCTCCTCCCTTATCCCAGGGATGGATAAGGTGACCCAGGACAGTGGGAAGAGCCCTGGACTTGGTGGCCAAGGGCCCTGCTGGCATCCCACTTCCCTACAGGGAAGACTAGAGTGGGAAACAAGGATCTCCCCAAATGTTGGCGGTGGGCCTGCAATGAAATCAAGTATTTTAACTCATTGTATGTCTTCAAGCTTGATATAAAAAGTCAGGGTTTTTTATTATTGTTGTGGAGAAGAGGCAGTGTGATATGGTGGGCAGAGAGCTGGCCTCACTCAGGCATCCCGGGTTCAAGCCCTGCCACCTGCTGGCTGTGCTGCCTGGGACACATCACTTAACTTCTTAGAGCCTGGGCAATTCTTCAAGATATCAACTGTGATGGAATGAAAAGTCTATTCAGTAAAGCCTCACACTGTGGTTCTTGCTACTATGAAGCAGGTTGTACCACTGGGGGTGACACAAAATTGAGATGATGTCTCTGGTCTAACTAAAAGGGCCTTGAAAAATGATTCCATTCCTGATAGAGGAGGAAGCCCAGAGACAATCGTGGGGGCATTGAAGGGCAAGAGCAGGATGCCAACAGGGCCCTCCACCACCAAGTCCAGGGTTTTTCCCACAGTCTGCGGCTGCCTCACTCATCTCTGAGGAAAGACCACTAAAGACTTGGGGATAAGGAAGGAGAAAGCAGGGAAGAAAAGACTAGGTGACTGGTGGCAGAACATGGCTATTAAAAACATATAAACAAATGGATGTGGGTACCGTCCCTTGCCTGGTGTCTGTTGTTTGTGTTGGCAGCATAGGTAGTAGGAGCTTAGTGAAGGGAGGAGGATGCTCAGCGGCATTTCTAGACTTTACAGACCTTGTTATTAATTATGGCGACACAGAGGGGATGGATAAGACATGGCGCTTTAAATTAAGCCACTGTAGAGATTGGGCTGTGCTCTCCAGGCTCATTCAGGCCCCTCAACACTGTTTATCTGTTAGGCAGACCTTGGGGTCAGGAGTCTGAGAGTTCAAATCCTGCCTCAGACACTTGCTACTTACTAACTGTGTGACCTTGGGCAAGTCACTTAACCTTGATTGCCCCCATCCAGGGTCATCTCCAGTCGTCCTGATCCATATCTGGCCACTGGACCAGATGGCTCTGGAGGAGAAAGTGAGACTGGGGACTTAGCACAGCCCCTTTTCTTCAAATCTAGTTCACATGCTTGTCATGGCATCACCTCCCTGATGTCGTGGTCTTCTTCAAAAATGAAGGACAAAAAAACCCAACCACAATCTGGGGTCAGTTTCCTATCTGTCAAATGTCATTTCTCTTGTTCAGCCTTTCTCATAGGGTTGTTGTGAAATGTAAATGAGCTAATGGATGTGAAAAGACTTCAAAAATGTTAAGGTGTTTGACAAATGGATTATTATTAATAACTAATATCTATTTGCAAGAAATATGGTTAAACTTCTGAGCTGGTAAGGAAGAGTGGGGGAGTGCAGGGTAGATTAGGAGGAGGATATATCCATGACCCCAAGGGCCACTACTGGGTCATGGGTGGCTGGGGAGGTCATGTTCTCTTCTTCCACACCTACCTTCCTTTCTTCCTTCCTTCTCCTCAGTCTTCCCTCAGAGTTGGACAACTCTCCATATTGCCTTTGTATTCTCTGGCAAATGGAGGGAGAGATGAGAGGAAGAAGAGAACTTGCATTTCTGTAGTGTTTTACGCTTTACAAAGAACTCTCCTTGTAATGACCTTTTGATAAAATAGGCCAGGGATTATTAGCCCCAGTTTTCAGTCGGGAAAGAACCTGAGGGTTAGAGAGGGGAGTGCTAGTTTTAAAAGGCAGAGTTGGTTTTCTAATCTCTCAGAAGAGTTGGACAACCATAGAATTTTCTGGTAATTTTCTAAAACCTCCAAAGTTTCTCTTGCCTTCTGGTTCCTGATATTTTTTCTCCAGGAAACAGAAGGTTTTGGATGGTGAAGCAGTTCTAGGGAACAGAGGAGGAAGAAAGGAGAGACTGATGATGGGCATCATAAAAAGAACCGCTGACATTTACCTGTGACTTGGGAGTTTTCCCAACGATTCCTGTATTTACCCTTTTAAACTGGGAGATAGGTGTTTCCTATGATGTCCCCTCTAAGAATCTGTCCAGGGTCACCCACATGGTAGGTGCGAGAAGGTGCCGAACCTGACTGGACACAGTGAGTCTGGCTGGAGGGTTTCAGACCCATACAGTGAATGACTGGCCCCAAGATTGTTCTGGGCTAGTTGACGCAGTCTTCAAGAAGGCCAAGGTGTCTCCATCCCCTAGTGAACTAAAGGGGAAACAATGGAACCTCAAGTTTCAGGGGCACACAATTGGGGATGCCTTTGGGGTATCTAGAAGGCCACCTCCTCATCCTTAATATTGATCATTCAAAAATGTCTAAGTCTGGAAACAGAAAAGCACTGGATTGGTGCCATGTAGCAACCTGTTTGGAAGTATAACTAGTCCCTAGAGGGGCAGAAGCAGTTACATTTCCCTGACTCAGCATCCTCTCCACGATGGAGCAACTCTTGTGATTCCAGGCCTTAGAGCCATAGACCTCCCAGGCCCTGGAAAATACCTGTGGTCATCCTAGAACATCCTTCCAGGGCCTAGGCAGAGCCTGCAAGGGCTGAATTTAGGAAGGGAGAGGAGAGGAAGCCATGGGATTGGTCAGTTGGTCCACAAGTCTTTATTTTAGTGTATGGTCCCAAGTGTTATTTTTGTGTCCTGGATTCCTTTGACAGGAACTGTGGTGAAGCCCATGGACCTCTTTTTATAACAATATTTTAAATGCTTAAAATATGAAACATATAAATTTATAAAGGAGGCTAGTTATGTTATCAAAATATTAAAAAAAGCAAGTTTATAGATCTCAGGTTAAGACCCTCATAAGACTTTTATTTATCTGTCATAATAGAAAGTGTAGAGAATATATAAAGACAGAACCAGAGTGGGTCTTGCCTTCAAGAAGCTTACAGTCATACATGTATCAGTCAATTCAAGGTATTTACAAAGCAGTTTTAATGGGCACTAGCAGATGGTGTGAGAAGTGAATCATGGAAGGCTTCCTGTAGCTGATAGCACTTGAGTTGAACTTGGAAAGGAGCTAAGATACCAAGAGGTGGAAATGAGGTCAAAAACCTGCAGTCAGGGGGTGGAATGTCATACATGAGAATGGTCTGAGAATGGGCAGCGCCGTCTCAGAGTGGATGGAACCAGATAGACCTGAGACTCCAGACAAAGCTTTCCCATAACAGGCACGATATGGTCACTCTCTCTGATAGGAAAATGGCTCTGTGGCCAAGAGGAGGAAGTGCTGGAGGAGGCAGAGGTGGTGCCCTGAGGCCATCCCTCAGGAGGCTCCTGTATGAGGGCCTCAAGGAGGCAGGCAGCAGTGAGTTGAGAGGAGGGGGAAGGTGGGAAGGATGTCCTGGTGGGAGAATCACAAGACTTGATGACTTGATTTGGGGAGGACTGAGGGAGAGGGATACATGGAAGAGGACTGCAGTCTTGTGAACTTGGGAGACTGAAAAGTCAGTGGTGCCTTAGGGGCATAAGGTCAGAAACAGCCAGGTTCAATTGTTAACTGTTTGACGGTGCCCAAGCTTCTTACTTTTAGGTCTCAGGTTAATAAAAATTGGTAGAGAGAATTTCTGCACTGGAAGTTTTCAGACTTGTGGCATCATAGACCTGCCTCTCTCCCCTGGTTATTATAACTGTAGGAATTGCAAGAGGTTGTCCCTGAGATTCCTATGAACTGGTTAAGTGGTATGGGCACCAGTTCCCATGGAGCCTCAGCAGTGACCCCCTCCCCCCTGCCCTCCGCTTCCCTATTATTTTGTCTTTTCCTAGTCAGGAAGTGGCATCCAGGATTTCTGGACCATGAGGTCAGTTCGCCCAAGGAGGACTACTTGCTGGTGCTCTTTGCATTGATCTGACATTGTCATTTATATAGGGATCTCTCATTTGACCATCTCCACAACATGGCAAGCTTGCAGAAATGTTTGTTTAGCTTGCCAGTGGGTGCTTTCTGAAATCATAGGGGAGGGCTGCTCCATAGCTCATATGGTTTTCACTGAGAGGTAGACTCCATTTTCCTCAGCCTGGCAGTAGTGGGGGAGCTCTGAGACCCCTGGAGGGGCCAAAGGTAACCTCAGCCTTATATTGGGTATTCTGTAATCATTACAAAATGGCCTTTGCACATTCGGCTCTTTTACGACAGTAGCTGCACTTACAATTTGCACTCATTTTTAAGGAGTTATTTAATCTTCTCGTCATTAAAAGAGAATAGTTTCTATAGCAACGTCACTTGAACTGGCATCTGAGCTAGAGAACTCCTTTTGGATAAGAAATGCACGCACACAGCTCTGCTCTCCCTATCTCAGGCCAATTCCTCTGCATTTTGTAAGATATTGAGGGAAATGCTTCTCCTTCCCAGTTTTTGCCCGTACTCTATCTTTTTTGACCTTCAGGAAATGGGGTGCATTGTCCTGTGGGACAATAAAAAAAGTCCAAAGACACCTGCAAGGAGCTGGAGGTGAGTTTTCTTGTGATTGAGCTCTGTTGGGACCCATGTACCTTTGTGGAGCTCTCTGCAAAGCTGTCCTGTTCTGTTATTGGGTGAGGCAGTGGCCAGTCACAGCATTATGGACACCCAAGGATGCAGTCACTGGTTGGGGTGTGGGCTGTTCTTGATCTGTTTCTGCCACGAGAGGTTCCTGATAGTTTGATTAACAACAGCAAAGCGGTGGGTGAGCAGGACACTCTTGCTTCCTGGGCCAAGAGAGACTCTTCTCACTTTTTTTTTTCTGAAATGGTTTCCTTTTCTTGCTCCTGTTTCTGCTTCATGAGGTCTGACTTCCCTGTTTGTGGCTGCCTCCTCTTTGCTAAGTTTCTGCTTCTGAAGCCTGAAGCCTTCGTGTGTTGGTAGTGGACTGCCAAACCCATGTAGTTGGCCTCTAGTAAATTGCTCTCTGGGCCTTGGCCTCCTCCAGTGACCCTTAACCAGTCCCTTCCCTTTTCTTCCTAGTCTGCTTTCTAATCAGCTCAAGTTTCTCCACCCATCTTTTCTGGGTGTTGGGCAGTGGGTCTTCCTCTCCTTTCTCCTCCTCTTTCCCCTTACCTGCTTGTCTAGGAGTTGCCCCAGTAGAGCCTGCCCCATCCTGCACGCTCTCTGAACCTGTGACCTGGGCACAGGTGATATTTTCAGTTTGTCCTCTTTTCTGTTAGGCCTTTCCATTGAGATCAGATATTGTCCAAGGGATTCAGGCTACCTGCCTGGGCTGAGTTCATTGACCATGAGTGCCCTCTGGCTCTCTCAGGGGAGTTCTGACCCCTGAGTACCCAGGGACTGTGATGTGACTCGCACATACCCAAGTCTGGATTGTAGTGAAATGACTTGAAACAGCTGTATTTGATGGACCCTGACTGTTTCTGAGATTTAAGGGCCAGACCTGCATCTGCTCCTGCCCTCTGGGGCTTCCTTGTCATGAGGACCAGGAGGGGCCTGTGTCAGTGGGGGGGCTTGCTTCTAGCCTGGTGCTCTGCTGTGAGAATCAGGAAATGTATCAGCTATTTTGTATTTAGGGAAGCATCTCCTGACTGTCTGGAAGCCTCCTCTTTATCTGATACTGCTTATTAGTGGAGGAATTTCTGCCTGAACTGGAAAGTAGTCATCTTCTTGCCTTTCTGTAGTCTTGTAGAGTTTACAGAGAAGAGCCAGGGAGGCCAGTCGGGGCCAGAAGGCTAAGGAAGAGCCATCCAGCAAAAGGGTGAGGGACTTGGCTTACCCTTTAGCTCCCAGCCAGGACAGGAGCCCAGATCTGGTGGTTCTCAGTCCTCCATCACCCGAATGTTGGCTCTGCCTCGTCACACAGAATCCTGTCATTACCTTGGGCAGGCTGTGTCTTCTTAGGATGAGCCTCAGGCTCCATGTCTGCACGGTGGGAATGTCCTTTTTTTGGTTATGAGGACTTGCTCTGTATATTGTAAAGTCTATTGGAAATGGGAAGCGGCAAGTTGGTTCTGCTCAGAGCATGTCTGCTCTCCTTGTTTTGGTCTAGGGATGCTTCTGAACAGTCCTGGGTGCTCTTAAGGTGAGGCTGGAGTACAGACTGGGTCGGCGTGTTCTGGGCTGGAGAAGGAGCTGTGCCCTCCCTGCACTGCCTGCCCAGCCAACATTTGCTGCTTCTTAAGCCCCTTCTTTGGCTCTACTGCAGTTCCTGTCAGGGTTGTTTCCCTCCCCATGGCCCTCCTCTAGGCCCCTTGGGAGCTCTTCTGCCATAGCCCCCCTCCCAAGGCCTAGACCTCTACTTTGGTCTCACAGAACCCTCTCTCCCCTTATGACTTAAGGCATAGCTCCCAGGACAGTCTCCTGCCTCCCATGCTACCCCTGCCCAAAGTCTAGGGTGGTCTCTCCATCGTGGTTCTAAATTTAATTACCTTGCTTGTAATTGGGTTTATTCACTTTTTATTTGTACATGTTTCTAGATGTGCTTAGTGTTTTTCCTGTTAGACTGTCAGCTCCTTGCGAGCAGGGATTGTTTGTTCTTTGTCCTTGTGTGCCAGTACTTAGCAATGGGCCTGATACAAATGGCTGTTACTGTGCTAACATAAGATTTTCATCATTTTACCTTTCAGTTTTTCAAATGTTCTTTTTTAATCCCTCTCCAGTTGTTCCATTGGTCTCTGCCTTGATTCTTCAAAGAGATTTGAAACAGCTACCACAGTTGTGGTTCCTCTTCTATCTCTTTTTTCTTCCATCATCGTACAGTGGTGAAAGCATTTGCTTTGAAGTCAGAGGACTTTCTCCCTTAATACGTTTTTGATCCTGGAAAAGTCACTTACCAGCTCTGGGCTTTGCCCAGTTCATCTGTTAGAGCTGACTAGGGGACTGGAGGAAAGGTTTTCATGTTGGGTCTGATTCATGACTTTATTTATTTATTTAGATCCATGACTTTAAAAACAGCAATTTTTTGTTAACTGTAGGTATCATTGGTTTTCTTTGTAATCCTTAGTTTTTTGCTTTATATATTTAAAAACAATTCAGAGAAGGGGTCCAAGGCTTCAGCAGATAGACTGAACCAGAAACCCCAGACATAAGTAAGACTGAGAACCCCTCATCCAGGTGACAACCTTTGAGGGCACAACTGGCTTCAAGTCTGTGATCCTATGGTTGCATGACCTGGTGCCCATCCAAAGGTATTACTCTTAATAAAGTTCCAAAGAATTAATGGATCAAAAACTCTTTTCCCATAGTTGTTTGTCTTTCATAGCTTCTTCTTCCTATTTAATGGGTTCTTCACCCATTCCCCTGTTGCCCAGCCAGCTTCTTGCTAATCTTATGACTTTGGACATCTGGTAAAAATGAACCTATTTTCTCATCTGTAAAATGGAGATAAAAGGAATGTTTTGAGGAAATTGCTTTGTCAGTCTTAACTTGTGTCAGAGATAGATGTGAGATTTTTAAGAAAATAGAAACATTGACAGGAAGCCAGTGGTGGTTACCTTGAAAGAGGTATCAGATGGAGGGTATTACTTCTGTTACCTTGCAGGCCCCTCCAACCCTACTTATAGGAGTCCAGGATTTCAATAGACTACCTTAGTGACTTTCAGGTGATCTGTTTTTTGACTTGCTCCTTGGAAGGAAAGCTGTAACAAATTTGGACAGAGCCCTAAAAGTGAAAGACATCACCTTGATGATAAAGTCTCTATAGTCAAACCTATGGTTTTTCCAATAGTCATGTATGGTTGTGAGAACTGGATTGTAAGGAAAACTGAGCACCACAGAATTGAAGTTTTCAAATTGTGGTGCTTGAAGAAGACTTTTGAGAGTTCCTTGGATAGCCAAGAGACTAGATCAGTCACTCTTAAAGAAATTAATTCGGGCTCTTCACTGGATGGTCAGATACTGAAGCTAAAGCTTAAATACTTTGACCACATTTTAAGACAGGTCTCCTTGGAAAAGCCTCTGATGTTAGGAAAGATAAAGGGAAAAATGGAAATGGTAGAGGATGAGATGGATAGGTAATATGGAAACAATGGACATGAACTTGGACAGACTGAGAGATTCTGGAGAAGAGAATGGCCTGGTGTGCTGTGGTCCTTGGAGTCACAAAAGTCAGACATGTCTGAAGGACTCTTGGGATTTCCTCTCTTTTCATATGAATAATTGAGAGTGAAAGTCTTTGCAGTTTTCTGAAGATGTACAGATTGGTAATTTTATAGAAAGACAGATATCAATTTCAGAAGATGAGGAGGTCTGGAGGGCCTTCCTAGATCAAAGGAGAGAGGATTCAGGGAGAATTAACTGTCCTGATCAAAAGATCCTCTGCATTGAAACTGGGGTCAAGGAAGAAGTAATGATTTCGAGATTATGGATGAGCACATTGGCAGAAGTTCTTTTTATTCATGACTCTTCTGAAAGCAGGAGGGGGAGGGAAAGAAAGGGAGGGAGTGGGGAGTGAGTGAGGAGGGAGGAGGGAGAGAGTAGAGACTATGTTGCACCAGTCTTTGTTGGAAAGAAGGCTTCCCAGGGATAGAAATGAGGCTTTGCAGGTGTCATCAGGACCCTGGCTTATATATTACCTCTCCCCCAAATCTTGTATGTCATTGTTTTCTATTCTGTTTATTGGTTGGAGTGAAGTGAGAAAAGCGAGCCCCCTAGCATAGTTGTGCTGTTCTTGGGGATGGCATGGTTCTCTCCAGAAGAACTACATTCAAGGGCTGTGAGAGGAGAGATGGTGGACTTTGACCTTGATGGGAGCAGGAGATTGAACATATGGGGAGGAGTTGAGCTGCCAGAGCAGCAGGTGGGCTTGCTGTTAGAACTCTGTATTTGCTTTCATCTTGGGATGGCTGGTCTGGCAGCATGCCCTCCCCACTCCACGGTGTTCTTACCTCTTTAGATATGGAGCTGCCCACTGGGGAGTGGGCATCCTCAGTGCTTAGACCTCAACCTGGTACCAGGGAGGTCTTTAAGCAGTGCTTGCTAATGGATTGGATTGATTTGAATCAAAACTTTGTGGTTAGCAATAATTTGGAAAAAAGCAAAACACTGTCTAGCAAATGATCCCCTAGTCCTGTTTTGGGGGAAGTTCCAGTTCTTTCTACTGTACTGAAACTTCTCTTTGCTTGCTCCTTGTTCTGCTGTTGTGGGCCTAGCAAAGCAAGACTCTCTCTTCTTCTTCAAGGCAGGCCTTTGCTTTGTCTATCACCCCCAGATCTCATTTTCAGATAAAATATCTCCACTTCCTTGGTCCTGGCCTGTTAAGCAATAATTGGGGCCCCCTGTCCTCCCAGAAGTAGTCTTCAATAAGTATTTTCCCTTGTCCATGTGCCACATGGACTGTGGTACCTAGAGATGGGCACTGGGTTCCTCATGGCCAGTGGCAACCAGGTGTCCATGGTCTGGGGTCCATGGTTCAGGGCTGACATGCTGGGAGAATCGTAGAAGTTATCAACTAGGAAATTGAGCCTGGGAAAGAGAGAGCATAATCTTGAGGTACTCCTTGGCCAGTATGATTGTGTGAATGAGCACGGGGCCCTCCCTTTGGAATGAGATGGACACGTTGTTCTCTGCCTCTGCTCTTCGGCCCTGCGGGGGGGTGGACGTGGACCTAGAACCCAACTCCAACCCAGCTGATCTCTTGGGCCTGGGCCAAAGTGAAAGTAATTACTTTTTTTTTTTAATCCCATCGGGAGGGGAAGATGATGGGCTTGAAAAATGAAGTGAGGCATCAGTTAGTTCACTTTGTAGGATTTCTTCCCTTTGATACTATAAATCAGTGACAATCTCAGAATACTTTTAGAGAAAAAAGCAGTGGGAAATATTAATATTTGAAGACTAATGTCCTAAATAGGTGTGTGGAAAAGCATGATTAGTTGACAGTTCATAATAGCTCTTCTGACTGCCTTGGTTTCTTCTTTCTCTTGAATGTGGCCTATGATACTGAAACCATGCTTTATATGAAGAAAAGGAGGCGAATGTGTCTCCAAGTTGTTAGAGGCCTCCTGATAGACAGTGTGTAATTTATAGGGCTGTTTTCTTCCTAGTAATCTGGTTATCGACTATATGTTATAGAAGTAGGTTTTAATTTCCAAAATGTATCACTTATATTAAATTTCTGTTTCCCGCCTCCCTTCCCATCACCCCCTCATAAATATGTGTGTTTCAGACATGGATCTTTGAACAGGAATAAATAATAACTCTATAGATAGCTTATTATGTTTTAGATATAGGAGTTTGGCTGTTTTAGAATCATTGTACTGGAAAGGAGGGCCAGGCAGATTAACTTTGTGCAATGAGATAGCCCAAACTCTGGGGGTTCCAATTGCAGCTTTGCTAATACTAATCCATGAATGAATGAATGAATGAATGAATGGTATTGTTTAAACAGTTGTCACTTAAAACATTTAAGCATGGTGCTGAATATTTGGGAGTACAGATATAGAAACAAGAAAGGTCCTACCCTCAAGGAGTTTTCATTCTAACTCACAGAGGGGATATTGCTGGGGCTGTTTCTCCAGCCTCAGTTGGATGACAGGACTTCTGTGGTCCCTCCCAGCTAAAATGCTATTATTTCATAACCCCTTTTCATTCTGGTAGGATTCTATTTGAACCTGTAAGGAGATACTTGTCTTCTAGCAGGCTAGAGGACAGGAGGACAGGAATATGAATTCTTCCCTCTCCATCAGTGGTAGACATTTGCTTCTTTTACTTCAGTATAAAGAATCATTGACTTTTAGGGCTCATTGATCCTTTTATGGAGCAGTTCAATACTTGGAAACCGAGGCAGGAAGAGGCTTCATAGAGTGGTGGGTGGTGCTTAGGGGATGAGAGCTTGAGCTCTGGGGTATTGCTAATTGTGTGTGTTCCCTTGAAAAGATGGCTTTCCCCTCTGGCCTCAGTTTCCTTCCTTGTAAGTGAAGAACTGTCCTAGTTTTCATTGAGGGCCTCTCCAGACCTCCGTGCTCTGAACCTGTCCCAGCAAGAGCAGATAGAGCCCGACAAGCTCCCTGACCTCTTAGAAAGAGACTGGCTCACTGCCCAGCTGCTGGTGGAAGGGACCTTGGCTAGGGGTGGGGGCAGGGAGCCCTCCTGCCTCAGCCTCGAGAACAGATGAAGGCAGTGAGTGAGTGGGCACCGCTTCTGTGCCTCCTGGCTTCATCAGATGAGCACAGCTTTGCCAAGATGATGGGAAGAATCTGTTCTTACTGTCGTCGGGAGCCTGTACTCGACACATGGAGTGTCTGGGGGAGGGCTGGGCTTTTTCATGGCCTTCTTTCCTTGGTGTTTGTGGCTTTACATATTCTGTCAAAATGATGCTGCTTTGCGAGAAGGTATTTTTGTGAGTCTGGTTAAAATGTAGTCTGCATTCATCTGGTGAGGGAGCCCTGTTGCTGGATAAGGGGCATCTTTCACTTTCTCTTCTTCCCTAGGCCAGTGGACCTTTGGGGCTGGCAGCATGGCTTAAAGGGGTGGCGGAACCTGCAGATGTGGCTGAGCATCCACAGGGATGGGCAGTGTCACCAGTGCTTATTGGCCAAGCTGTGGTGTGGTGGGATGCTGAGCTTCATGAGGTGTGTTGTGTGGCCGGGGCTCTCTGCTGAGTTCTGGAGCTTGGTCTACTGGCATTCTACTGACTGGAGGATGCTTGACCACTCATGCGTCAGAGGCGATTGGCCCTGAGATGATCTCCTCAGAGACCTCCATGATCAGGTCAGATACTTTCGGCAGCTGGGTGATTCCTTCTGCCTCCTCTTGCCTCATTCCTACATAAGATGATTCTGTCCTCTTAATGAAGATCTCTGCTGCTTCAGTTGGAAGCTTAGTTAGATTAGGACAGCCAAGGAAGCCCATCCCAGAACCCTGTGGAAATGAGCCCATGGAGCAAGAAAGAACGAAATGCACTTGAGATGACTTGAACTAGAAATCCTAGGTGCAGGCTTGGCATGCCCGAGTTCTTTTCCTCAAGCATTGGTTCTATATATGCCTACTCTTTATAGGGCTCTACTTCAGGCTGAGGGTCAAGGAAAATGCCAAGAATAATACATCCAGAACCTTGGAGACAGAAGCTCCCTCTGAGGCTTCCTAGTCCAGCTTGTCCTGGGGAAGAAATTGTTTCTAGAACATCCTGTGGGATGAAAAATAAGAAATGCAGTGTCAGAGAAACTCAGGAAAGCCAGGCTTGAGTTCAAAGCAGAGTGATGTGAACAGAACCAGGAGGACCATTCGAACAACAATAGAAGCCTTGTGAAGACAATTCAGAAAGCCAGAACTCTGTCCAGCTGTGACTTCAGAGGACTCAGGTGAACCTGCTTCCCACCCATAGACTGTAGGTGGGTGGATGTCTTTTGGATGTGGCCGATATGGAAATTCGTTTCGCATGACTTTACGTGCTTGTGTCAGGTTTGATTTTTCTTGCTTTCTTAATTGGAGGTGGGGGTAGTGGGAGGAAGAGAAGGCAGATTTTTCCTTGATTGATAAAGAGAGTTTAATTAAACAACAAACCCAAGAACATCCCTAAGAAGACTTGAAATTCTCTAGGAGGGGGGGAACTCTCTAGGGAGTGGGGAAACTCATTCTCTTACAATCACAGAAGGTCAGCTTTGGGCAGGACCTCAGAGGCCATTGTCCATCCCCATTGGTTCTGGACCACAACATAGTGAAGTGATCAGTCAACTTCTATTTGAAGTCTTCAAGGGCTGGTTCTTCCTCAGGTACCCGCTTCTGAACAACCAGTTAACAAGCCTATGGTGGGTGTCTAAACAACATCCACCCAAAAACCCTACAAGCCCTGCCCCTCACATCCCCTGTGCTTGCCAGTTGAGTGTGTTTTCTCCAATAAATGTTGTTTTTTGAAAATGCAAAAGTAGTGTGTTTCATTATCTATCTGGAAAGAGAGAGGGGCTGGTGGGGTGGTAGAGGGAGCCCTGGATTGGGTGTCAGAAGGTTGGACTTTGCCAGGAATCCTGAGGTCTCAGATGAGAATCTCAGATGGCTTGGATCTCTTGTGGGGGGTTGGAATTGGCCATTCTGGTACCACTTCCTTCTAGCACTCAAGAGTCCATGAGATGTGAAGCTTGTGGGGGCAACAGGACTGGCATACTTGTCAAAGGAAATTCCCAGGTGTTACTGAGGGGACTGAGTCCCAGGCCTTGGCCTTCTGCAGCCTACAGTAGGGAACCAATCCAGATAATTCTGACTGAGAGGATAGTGGTCTGGAGGCATGTTGGGGGTAGCTGTGGGGTGGTCGCCTCAGGAAGGCTCTCAGGATGGTGTGGTCTGAAGCTTCACTGGGCAGTCACCCCCTCGATATGCAGTGGGGTTGGGAACTGTCCTGTTTCCAGGGTGCTGGGGGCAAGGGAACAGATGCTAATCCCCAGCCTCATCCTGTGCCTCTGGTTCCTCATTAAAATTCTCCCCATCACCAAGTACCCTTGGGCCCTTTCCAGAAAGAGTTTGTTAGGTAACTGGTTTCTACCCCAGTTATTTCTAATCTAGTGAGGCTTCAGGTGGCCTGTGTGAGGGCATTGCTGCCGGATTTCTCAGCAGGGTGGGCTCTGATTGAGACCCACTCTCTTGGGTGTTCACTTTGCTTGTTATGGATGTGGGTCATCACCTTCAGGAGACCTTGCTACCAAGACCAGGGACCCTTTTTGGGGGGTTTTCTTGTCGCACAATGACCGTTAAAAATCCAGCTTTCAAACTTGATTCTCACGTAAATTGTAGGTTTGCACCCCAGGATTGTTATTAGCAGTCAACAAATCAAGGGTCTCTGGGCTGTGGTGAGGCCTCTGCTGACCTGGCTTCCTCTGGAGCCATCAAAACCCCTCACCCTCGAGCATGTGCACACACACATGCATGCATTGCACATGTCCACACACACATGCACACACACAGTGCACCACACACATTCACGATGCACATATACAGTGCAAATGCACACACATGTGCATACATGTGCAGCACACACAACCACACAATGCACACACATGTATAGCACAACACACAAACATGCACACATTCATACACCCATGTGCACATATATCTACACATACATATACACATGCTGGTTCTTAGACTCAAATGTAAAGTCAGCCTGTTAATTGTGGATTGTTGATTGAGCATCTGGCAGTGCTGGACACTGGGGAATGCACAGTTAGAAAGAAGAGTCCTTGGCCTTTGGGGCTGGCATGTTCTGTTGGGTTGTCCTGTGGGTTGGGGGGTGCAGGCACTTGTGGTGGAGAGATCCAGGCACAGCAGTTAGAAGGTTGGTCGGTCCTGGGTTCAAATCCTACCTCAGACACTTAGCAGGCAGGTGACCCCATCTTTCTCTGGTCTGTGTCCTCAGCTGCAAAATGAAGGGCCTCTCAAGTTCTGTGATCCTCAGAGCACTGTAGAAGGTGGACTTTGAATGAGAAGAGGGAGTCTAAAAGATAGAGGGAGGAGCAGAAAATGGAGAAGCATCTATTGAAGCATTTCTGCCTCCCCTTGCTTACACAATGGAAGTGTTGGGCTTAGCCCTGGGAATCCAGAGAGCCCTCCACAAGCCCACCTTCCAGTGGGTGGGGTTAGACCATGGAGAGTAGATCTCAGCTGTGAAGATCCTTGGGGGGCAGTGGCCAGGCTGAAGGTTATTCTGGGTCTTTGGAAAGGTAATTTCCATTCATAATTTCACCTCCCCACTCTGTGTCTGCTAGGAGGATGCTGTGGTTCTTAAGGGGCTGCCACACCCATAGAAGCATCTCCATGGGTCAGTGGAAGTAGAGCAGATGGTCTGGGGCTGCTGCTGTTTCTGAATTCTTAGGCTTACCTGCCCATCATTGGCAATTGGTCAACAGTTGATGGTAGTGGGCTCTTGGGGGCTTGTAATTGGCCATTCTGGTACCACTTCCTTCTAGCATTCGAGTCTATGAGATGTGAAGCTTGTGGGGGGGCGACAGGACTGGCATACTTGTGTCAAAGGAAACTCCCAGGTCTGTTAGTGAGGGGACCGAGCCCTAGTCCTTGGTCTTCTGCAGCCTACAGTAGGGAACCAATCCAGATAGTTCTGACTGAGAGGATCGTGGTCTGGAGGCATGCTGGGGTAGCTTAGGGGCTATTACTGTTCTCTAGCTCTTTGACATATGCTCCTAGGCTATCTTCACCAGGATTTGAGGGGAGGTAGTCAAGATAAGCCTGGAGGTAAGGCCTGTGATTGGGGTAGGGGTGGGGGGGTGCACTCCTTTTAGATGGAGCAGTGGGTAGGAAGAACAGCAGGAAGGCAGGTTGGACCAGCTCATAGAAGGTGGAAGAGGGTATCTCCAGGTTGGAAAGGTCAACTGAGACTGGGTTGGGAATGGTGCTGATGGATAGTGTCAGACCTGGCAGAGCATGGGGGATGGGTTAATGGAGGGAAGCAGACCAACTGGCAGGTTCTTATACCAGGATGGTGCCAGTTGTGTGGAAGAGATGGGATGGAGACCAGACAACAGATGTGACTGCAGAATGTCTGTGCAGACTGGGACAGAGAAGTTAGAAGTTGGCAGAAAAGAGAAGGAGGTCTGTTTGAGGCCCTGTTGAGTATGAAGGATCTTTAGGCTTGTCTCATAACCAGCATCTACTAGGGAAGGCCTAGAGATCAGCTGGTGCCTGGACCCACACCCAAAGTCACTCAGACTTGAAGGACCTCTCCAAGAGAGAGAGAGAGAGATCTCAGAACAGAGACTTGTGATGACTCCTCAGATTAAGAACTGGATTGGGTTGGCCATGCACCCAGAGCCTGTTCTCTTTCTGGGGTGCCAGTGACATTCATATGGCTTTAGATGAATTGTCATTATGGAGCCCACAGTGGTTAGAGAATTTTACACAGGCACCAAGTAGCTGGAGCGCTATAGTGAATCAGGCCCTGGACTCGGAGTCAGGAAGGTGCAAGTTCTGAGTTCAAATCTGTTTTTTACACCTCCATGTAAGGTAATGTAGGTAAGGGAAATCGGCAAGCTGGATCCATAGCTTCAGGAACGACAGTCACACAGACACTTCTTCACAGTCTTCCCTTCTTCAGTCTCTGTTAGATCTTCATCCACATTGTTCCTCCTAATCATGGGTATCCCACAGGGCTCTGTCCTGGCCTGGGACTTTTCTCTCTCTATACCAGTTAGATTGAATGACCATTTCTATACTGATGATTTTCAACTTTACCTCTGCAGCTCCACTCTCTGCTGACCTCTAGGTATTCATCTACAGTCACCTAGTAGACACTTGTAACTGGATGTCCAGTAGACATGCCCCAAACTTTCCCTCAGATCTCCCTTCCTTCCCAACTTCCCTGTTTCACCATTCTCCCCATCCCACAGGCTCCCTACCTAGGAATCCTCCTCAACCTTCTCACTCTCTTAATCTCCCATATTCAATAAATTAACTTTTTTGCCTCCCTTTGTCACTTCTCTCCTCTGCCACCACCCTGGTGTAGACCCTGCTCCCCTTACTTACCCTTGGATTATTGCCCTGGCCTGCTTGTTTGGTCTCTGCCATCTCCTGGCTCTGGGGCATGCCTAGCTGTGTCCCCTTTCTGGGACACTCTTCCTCCTCCCTTTTCCTGACATTCTTCAGGTCCCAACTAAAAAAAATCCCACTTTTTGCAAGGAGACCTTTCCCCATCTCTCTTTAAGATAGCACATTCTGTCCACAGTTCTCTCCAGCTTGCCTAGTTTCTTTCTTGTTTATACATCTCGTTTTCTTGCTGTCTTTCCCCATTTAAATGTGAGTGGGAGGCTGATGGGATAGGAGGGGGGTGTTGCTGTTGGCTTTTGGGGTTTTTTTGCCTTTCTTTTGATGGCCATATTCCTAGCACTTCACTTGCCCCAGAGTAGCATTTAATGAGTCTTGTTGACTTGACTGGGGTTGCCATCTAAGACACCTCTATCTGAAGGGGCCAAGTATGATGTTTTGGGGACCAGCTGTCTATTTCCTCAGCCTGTTAGATTCACCAACCTCAACTCTGAACAAGCACAGGAGGATGGGAGAGGGGAAGTGTGACAGGCATTTTTATTTTTTTATTTTTTTTAAAGAAAGATTTTATTTATTTTGAGTTTTACAATTTTTTCCCCCTATTCTTTCTTCCCTCTCCCCACCCTCCACAGAAGGCAGTCTATTAGTCTTTATATTATTTCCATGGTATATACTAATCTAAGTTGAATGTGATGAGAGAGAAAATATGTCCTTAAGGAAGAAAAATAAAGTATAAGAGATAGCAAAATTACATAATAAGGTAACGGTATTTTTTTTTTTCTAACTTGAAGGTAATAGTCTTTGGGCTTTGTTCAAACTCTACAATTCTTTCTCTGGATACAGATGGTATTCTCCATTGCAGACAGCCCCAAATTGTCCCTGATTGTTACACTGATGGAAGGAGCAAGTCTATCAAGGTTGATCATTGCCCCCTTTTGCTGTTAGGGTGTACAATGTTCTTCTGGTTTTGCTCATCTTGCTCAGCACCAGTTTATGCAAATCCTTCTCTGAATTCCCATCCCTCCTGGATGGGATGGGAACAATACTGTTCCATCACACACACACACACACACACACCACAGTTTGTTAAGCTATATATACATACATATATATATATATATATATATATATATATACACACACACACTTAATTTCCAATTCTTTGCCACTACAAACAAGGTTGCTATGAATATTTTTGTATAAATGATATTTTTACCCTTTTTCATGATCTCTTCAGGGTATAGACCCAATAGTGGTATTTCTGGACCAAAGGGTATGTACATTTTTATTGACCTTTGGGCATAATTCCAAATTGCTTTCCAGAAAGATTGGATAAGTTCACAGCTCCACCAACAATGTATTACCATCCCAGATTTCCCACATCCCGTCCAACATTGATCATGTGACAGGCATTTTAAAATTAAACAGTTATTATCTCATTTGATCCCCACAGTCTTGTTATGAGGTAGGTGTTGTTATCATCTCCCTTTTGCAAATGAGGAGATTGAAGCAGATAAGGATTAAGTGTTTTGCTCAGGATCATATGAACAGCTAGTAATTATCTGAGGCTGAATTTGAACTCAGGTCTTCTGGACTCCAGGCCCCACACTCTTATCTACTGTGCCACTTAGATGCCAAGCTCATGAACCAAAGCTGATGACTTTTTCAGAGGGAAGCATATGGCACCTTGGGATTTCTCCCCAGAATGCTTTGCTGATGACTGCCCATCAGAAAGACCATCTGTTGGCCACGAAGATGCCCTTTAGTCTAACCCTAGAGCTATTTCCTTTCAACATCACTGCTGTTTGGTTCTTGTTTGACTTTTGATGTCAGGAGGCTGCTCCATCACTCATGCACCCCACCCAGGTTGGCTTGCCAGTCTGCCAGCTGCCTCTACTCTGCTTCTCCCTGCCACACCAGCTCAATGTCCACACCTCCTGGGCCTTCTGATCACCAAGGGTGGAGCTTTATCTTCCTGGCTCCTGCCCTCTGCTCAGCTCATGATTGGCTACTGAGCGAGCACAAACTAAGCCCTGCCAAGGTGCCTTCCATCAGTTGGTGAGCTTCAGGCCTGTATATCTTGCTCTGATCTCTGAAATCAAACAGTAGTCTCAATTTTCTCATTTGTAAAACGGTCATAGTAAAGCACCTACAACTGACAGATTGCTTTCCGTGGGGGGTGGGGGTGGGGGAGGGAAGTAAGCTTGGGGGGAAAATTGTAAAAAACAATATCTTTAATAAAAATAAATTTAAAAAAAGTAAAGCACCTACACAGAATGATCGTGAGAATCAAAGCAGTAGACATCCGGAAAGCACTCTGAAAACCTTAAAGGGTCAGCATGCAAATGCTAGGTATCATTATTATCATTATTGTTATGGTGATGTTTTCCAGACGAGGGTGGTTAATCAGCTGCCCTCTACTTCACATTACCATGTTTGTAATTCCAAAACTCCTTTCCTTGGCTACTCTTTTCTTACATGACCAGCCCTCCTTACCAGTTGTCAATTTGCCCCTGTGAAGAAACCAGGTCCTCTGAAGAACAGATAAGAGATGGCTTGGGCTAGGCC
Source organism: Macrotis lagotis (assembly GCF_037893015.1). Lineage (NCBI taxonomy): Eukaryota > Metazoa > Chordata > Mammalia > Peramelemorphia > Peramelidae > Macrotis > Macrotis lagotis. The sequence continues at coordinate 28,595,804 of NC_133659.1, forward strand.
ACTTAAGCCACCCAACACCCTTGACTACCATCTCCCCTTGGATCCTGATGGACATGGCCCAGGAACCTGAGACCAAAAGCCTCGGTAGGGGAGATGCAGCCACAGCTACTGGAGACACCCAAGTCTTTGGCCCAGTCAGCATCAGAAATGGATGATGTTATCAGTGAAGAAGAGGCCAAACCCTCTCCTCTACCATGGAACCTTAAGGACCCAGTGCTCTTCCCACTTGATGTGCAGCTAAAACTCTTAATAACAATGACTTGTTATTGGAAGCTTATTGGAATGTGAACTTTTGTGGTTTTGGGTCTGCCTTACTGTTCTGTTTGTCTTCTCAGCAGTTAGCCCAATGCTTTGTTATGTCAGTACAAATGCCTTTTCCTTCCTTCCTCCCTTCCCCCCTCCCTCCCACCTTCCTTCCTTCCTACCTACCTTCCTACCTATATTGTCTTGCCTATTAGAATTTCTTGAGGGCAGGGTCTATCTAACTTTTGCTTTTGTATTTCCTAGGTTTAACACAGTCCCTGCCCCAGAGTGAGAAGTTAAGGAATGCTTTTATTTATTTATTCAGAAATCTAAGCAAGAGTTAAGAAAATGAGGTGCCAGTAAGGTCAGAAACCTGCCCTTAAGCCTTGATGGTCTGGAAAGCATCTTTATTTCCATTATCCAACTGGTTCCTGGCTAGGAAGCTCCTTTGTCCCCAGCTGATAACAAATTTCCCCTTTGTAGTTTACATAGCCCCTTTCTAATAAGCCATCCTGGAGTGTGTAGTAGTGTATCTGGGATGGATGGTGTCTTATTCCTCACTAGAGGTCAGGGCCCACATTACCTCCAAGTTCCTCATCTTCCCAGCACACCTCCCATGGGCCTTTCCACAAGTTGGTGTTTAGCCAAGGTTTGTTGAATAAATCTGAGTCTCTGAGTGTAGAGATTGTCTTTTTTTTTTTTATAAGGAAGATATTAACCTCTTCCCATAGATTGAACTTTTAGAGAGAGGTGACTGGACTGGTTGCTGGGTAGGCATTCTTGTCCTTAATCACTCTCAAATCCTTTAAATATAATTTTCCATTTTATATTGTGAACTCTAGGGGAAAATGAAAAATGAAAACAGCTCTAAAGCATGGATAGCTCTCTGAAAATTGTTTTGAGTCTGTGTTTGTTGGAGCACTTTCCTTCTCTTCTTGAATTAAATGGAAAGATATTTTGGCTGTTTAGGAGCCCATAAAGCCAGATGTGGCCAGTTGTGCATTTAGTGGCTTTAGGTGGGGAGTGGGTCCTGTTCCAGTCTGCTTTGAAAGGCTCCCACCTGGGTTCACGACTGCCTTGCTGAAGTGGCTAGGGCTTATTCTCTGGGCCCAGCCCTCAGGGGAGTGCTGCCCACCCTGCCAAGCTTGTCCAATATGAAGAATCAGCCCTGGTGAGAAAGAGCTGGACCATCTGAGGGACCCAGGACTTGAATTCAAAGGTTACAGCTTTAGTAGCTGTGTGACCTTGGCCAGGCCCCTCCCTCTCTCCTGTTCAGTCTGCTCAGGTGTAAAATGAGCAAGAGGGTGGGTCCCTCCAGGGATCTCTTCTAAGGGGTAGGTTCCCTCTTCCTCTTTCTGGAGGCCAGAGTTGCTTCTGTTTCTGGCATTGACTCAGAATTCCCAGACCTAAGAGCTGAGCCTTTGAGACTAGAACCCTGCCTCTTTTGGGGCTCCTCCACAAGATGTTACAGAACACCACCTCTAGAACATCCTGAGAGAGGGCAGTCAGCCTCTGCCCCTCTCTTTGAGGCCGGCCTCTTCTGCCTTTGGAGAGCTCTTTTTCCTTACTTTGAGCCCACTCCTCACCCATGTGGGGCCGACTCAGCAAATACTGCTAATATAGTTCAGGCCCCACTGTATAAAGAACTGGGCCAGGCAGCAGGGGGACGCCTGGGGGCATTCTCCTGAAAACAGAGAATGAAATACAAAGTATGTACAAGTAGCCAAAGTGATCTCTAGAGACTGAGACAGGCGGCTCTGGAAAGGAGGCCACACCAGAGGGGGTTGGGAAGGAAGCCAAGGTTTCTGGTCTCTCTGGAGTCCTGTCGGCACCAGAGCCAGAGATGAAGGTCCTGATGAGAACAGCATCGCCATGTGTCTGAAGGGAAGAGCTGCCCAGCGAACAGCACTGGACCCTCCAGTGGATCAATAATCAGCCTAGAAAGGTCTATTGGAGCATGAACAGTGAAGGGCTTTCAGGGCCGAGCAAAGGACTCTCTGTCCTCCTGGATCCCCGGGGAGCCGCTGGACATTGCTGAGTAGAAATCTGACCTGGTGGGAGAAGCTGAGTCTAGCCAAACCTTTGTAGGAGGTTAGGGCTGAAAGGAAAAGAGGAGCAGGACCACAACCTGAGGAGATGGCTCGTGAGGATTGGGAAAATCTGGCCATGTTTGTAGAGAGAAAGCCTGGAAATCCGAAGAGGTTAGGGAGAAAGACAATGAGGGGGCAGCCTGCTGGCAGAGGGCCTGGGATAGATAGCATAAGGGAGGGCTTGACTTTGTTTTTTTAGGTTTTTGCAAGGCAAACGGAGTTAAGTGGCTTGCCCAAGGCCACACAGCTAGGGCATTATTAAGTGTCTGAGACCGGATTTGAACCCAGGTACTCCTGACTCCAAGGCTGGTGCTTTATCCACTGCACCACCTAGCCGCCCCAGGGCTTGACTTTGGAAAGAAGGACCCCACTGGAACAAAGCAGGAGAGAAGGGGACCTGATGGAAGAAGGTGGTGGGATGGGTAATCTGGGAGAAGGGGCTCCCCATTCTATGGCCAGGAACCAAGCTAGGACTGGGGACACACATAGAAAAAGATAGTCTCTGCCTCCAAAGAGCTTACAATCTAAAGGAAGAAGAGAACATTTAAAAGGAGAGCCAAGGAAATCAGAGTGGAGGTTGGAAGAAGAGATGGAGGACCTAGGCCCCCTCTTTCAATGGAGGTTTTGGAAGAAGCTCATTGCTTGACCATCCAAGCAGAGGACAGATGCAAACCTAGTCAAATAGATAAGGCCTGACCCTCCCTGTTCTCAGACCCTTCCAAACTCTGACCTTCCCAGTTCTAAGGCCCCTCCCAGCCCTGACCTTCCCAGTTCTAAGGCCCCTCCCAGCCCTGACCTTCCCAGTTCTAAGGCCCCTCCCAGCCCTGACCTTCCCAGTTCTAAGGCCCCTCCCAGCCCTGACCTTCCCAGTTCTAAGGCCCCTCCCAGCCCTGACCTTCCCAGTTCTAAGGCCCCTCCCAGCCCTGACCTTCCCAGTTCTAAGGCCCCTCCTGGCCCTGACCTTCTGGCTTCTAAACTCCTGCTCAGCTCTGCCCCTCTCTGTTCTAAGCCCTTTCTTAGCTCTTGCCATCTTGGTGCTATGCATAGGTCACAAGATCCTATGTGTGTGGGCCCCCTAATTGCAGGATGCACACTCTTCCAGGCAGTGCACATTCACGTTTTCTCGCCCACAAAGCTGTCTGACTAGCTTTATTTTTGGCAGGACTCTAGACTCAGATTTTTGCTCCCCTTAGTTTGGCTAAATCTTCTAAGCTTTCAGAACTGCTAGCACCAGCTGGGGATAAATGATCTAGTAAAATCTGTTTTGTTTCAGTTGTCATTAGTCCAGTTTGACATCTGGGTGCCATCGTTTTGAAGCTTGCTTGTCATGACCTTTGTTGGTAATTCTCTCTCTCAGAGCATCTTAGAGAATTGATGAATTGGAAGGGAATTTGGACCCTTCCTGTGGTTCTAGTATCTTATCTTACCTGCTCATTTCACCAAGGGGGAGACTGAGGCCAAGAGGAGAAGCTTGAGAGGGCAGATGCTTCGGCCCCCAGTCTGTTGTCCTTTGACATTAGCTACAAGTTCAGAAGAATCAGGGGTCTAAGGACATGAGCACTGAAGAGAACACTTGACAAACACAACATCCCCATAGAGGCAGGGCACACACATACTAATGGGAGGCACATTGTAAATTGGACAATGGAAGTCACGAGGAAGTTCAAGGAGCAAAGTCTAGTCAACTAGCATTTATGAAGCACCTACTGTGTCCCAAGCACTGTGATCAGTCCTGGGGATACAATGAAAAGCAAAAACTTCCAATTGGGGAGACACCATGCAAATAGCTAGTTGCAAACAAGTATTTGCAGGATAAGTTGGAGATAAGCAGTGGAGATGAAGGCCCTGGTATTGAGGAGGATCAGTAAGACCTTGTTGGAAGTGAAATTTTATCAGCTATTTAAAGGAAACCTCAGAAACTAAGAGGTGGAGATGAAGTACAGCCTGGGAAAACCCCTGGAGGCAGGAGGAGTGACTTGGTGGAAGACCCTGGAAGACCAGGATCCTAGATTAATGAGTGGGTGAAGGGGAGTGAGGAGAAAGAAGACTGGGTCTGGGAGCAGGCTGTAAAGGTCTTTAAAGGCCAAACAGGGTTTTAGGTCTGATCCTGGAGGTAAAAGGGAGACATCAGAGTTTATTGAATAGGTGAGAAACATGGACAAACCTTTAAGAAGATCAAATTTGACAGCTGAGTGGAGGGTGGCTAGGAGTAGGGCTAGACTTGGGACAGGGACACCCCCCAGCAGCTCTGGCAGTAGTCCAGGTGTGAGGAGGTGGGGGCAGTGTCAGGAGAGGAGGGATTGGATGCAGGAGATGTTGCAAAGGTAGAAGTGGTCAGACGTGGTAACAGAGTGGACATGGGTGTGGTGTGGTGAGGGAGGGTTAAGTTGAGCAGGACACCTAGATTGTGAGCTGAGGTAGCTGGGAAGATGGTGTCTTAAGAGTAGCAGGAAAGTTAGGAAGAATGGTCATTAACTCTTGAGGTTAAGATGTCTCCAAGATCACCAGCTCCAGATCTTCAATAGGCTGTTGGAGATGTGAGGCTTGGGGTTAGGAGAGAGGCAGGAGCCAGACAAATAGGTCTCAGAATAATCTGCATAGAGGAAATCATTGATTCTGTGGGAATTGATATTGCTCAGTGATGTGGTCCTGAGGAAAAAGAGAAGAGCAACACCTAAAGTCAAAGGATCTGAAGGAGAGTCCAGCAGAGGAGGAGCTATTGGAAAGATAGAAGGAGAACCAGGAAAGAGGAGGGCATCCTGGAAACCTTGAGAGAAGAGCTATCAGGGAGGGGAGGGTGATCATCTGTGTCAGGGTACAGAGGCACCCAGTGTAGACAGCACTTCTCAAGGACTTTAGTCCCCACAGGGAGGAGACACCCATATCTGGAGATGGATGGATCAGGAGAAATAGGAGGCAAGGTTCTCATTTGAGAGGGAGAGGGAGGGAGAGCCATGGACTGTTTGAGGAAGGATTGGAATGGTTTGTTAAGGGCTACTATGATGAGAGGGCTTGTGAACTGAGGGCCTGGCCCTAGAGAGGGCCCAGCTGAGAACTTGGAGCATTTGTTTGTAGCTGACCAGGTGGGCCAGATTTTCTGACTTTCTCTACCTTTGTTTGGCACCATGCATACAGATCAGAGAGTCAGTGGATGGTGGGAGGAATCTAAGGCTTAGGGATGGTTGAAAGTGGACTTTGATGGGATGAAAAGGCGAGGGCTTCCAAAAAGGAGCCAGTGCAGGACTGAACTTGTTCACAAGGGGTCAGCATGGACAAGGAGAGAGTGCTGACCTTGTGACAACCTGTCTTTCTGCTCCCCATGAATTTTAATTGTGAGTTAGTGTAAATTAGTAATTAGTTCAAGTTCAGGGATGTGACTGTTGTGCCCACTTTTCAAATTCATTTCAGTTTTATCTTTTTCCTCGTCTTGCTGTTTAATTATTGGGAGCTGCAAAACAACATGTTTTTCTCATTTTTTTCTTATTTCCTACAATAACTTAAATATATTATTAAAAAAATTAAAAACCTCCTGCAGAGTAAAAAAGAAAATTCACCTGAGTCCAACATTAGGCAATAATTGAGTTCTTTTCTAATTCTCCATTTTATGATCTTGTATCAAAAGAGAGATAAAAACATCAGGCACGTTGTGAAGGCAGATGGGCCTTAGTCCCATGGGACTGCAGGTAGGTCAGTATTCCAAGGGCATCTTGGGTTTAACAAAGTCCTGCGATAGAGAAGACCCTTTTCATCTCTGTGTGATGCCCTCAGACTGGCTCCCCAGCACTTTCCCTTCTCTTTCCTATATTTTTATTGGGATATCTGCAGACCTATTCTTGCCTAGCTCCTGAGGCATGGAGTATAAGCAGAGACTCTCTGGACCTTTGCAGGCCTGGCGACTGTCATAACTAGAAGAAGGTTGATTGATTGCATGTGCATGTTCATTCTTAAAATTTTATTTTTTCATTGAACAAATACAATTCTCTTGTCCCCTCCCCCACTGAAAAAGAAAGAAAAAACAAATCACTTGTAACGGAACTGTGGTCAAGTCTTGCTGGCCATGTTCACACATGTCCATCTCCTTCTGTGCTGCAGTCTTACTTCTCTCTCTGGAGGTGAGCACTATTTCTGGTGTATATTTTGCTGAGCCTTTCATGGTTGGTTGTCCCAGTGATGTTGTTACCCAGTTCAGCTCTTACTTCTCCTCACTTCATTCTGTATCAGTTCATACAAATTTTCCCAGGTTTCTTTACAGTTGTTCCCTTCATTGTTTCTTAGAATGCAACAGTATTCCATTATATTCATATACCATAATTTGTGCTGCTGTTCCTCATTTGACAGGGTGTTCTCTTTATTTCCGGGTCTTTATCATAACATAAAAGAATTTTTAATGTTTTTATACATATGAATTTTTTTCTTTCTTGGATCTTCAGTAGTGGTATTGCTAGGTCAGAACAATATGCAAAGTATGCATCGTTCCAAATTGTTTTCCAGAATGACTGAACCATTTTACAGCTCCACCAACATTAATGGACTTGTTTCTTTTGAGCCCCTCCAACATTTGACTTTTTTCTTTCTTGTCATCTTTGTCAGCCTGACACACGGGAGCCTCAGAGTTGCTTCTGCATGTCTCTAATTATTGGTGATTTGTAGCATTTATTTGAAAGTGGCTTGTTTGTGTCCCTTGATCATTTATTAATTGGGAATTGGCTCCTATGCTTATAAATCTGACTCAGGTCATTAGAAATGAGACCTTTATTAGAAAAATTTACTGCAAAGACTTTTTCCCCAGTTGTTTGCTTCTCTTATACATTCAGCTGCATTTGTTTTTTTTTTTGTACTGATGTTTGTGCATGTAATCAAAATTGTTCATTTTGCCTTCCATGATCCACTCTGTCCCTTATTTGGTCTGAGCTTTTCTTTTATCCATAGATATGACAGGTCATTCATTCTTTTTCTCCTCTGATTTATGTGCGTTCAAGTCATGTATTCATTTGGAGTTTATTTTGTCATGTGAGATGCTCATTTATACTGAGTTTCTTCCAGACTACTTTCCAGTTTTTGTCAGGTAGTGAGATATTACTTAAAAAAAAATTCATTCTTTAATCTTACTTCCTGACTTTGGATTTTGTGTTTAGGCCTAGTGCTCTGCACTTCTTGAGGGAATGTCTGGGCCACTAGTGGATTGTTTTGTGTCTTCTTGGATCCCACCAATGGGCCCCAGGTATTGGAAGTTAATGTTATCCCAGAAGCTCAGTGTTGTCTGGGTACTTGCAAGCTCTCAGTTCTCCCTGAGTGGTCCGACCCAGGGTGAGGTATGAAGACTTCCCCCTGAACTGACCTCTGCTATTTCTGGCTAGGCCTGGGTTTGGGACTGAGGATTTACCCCTGATTGGAGCTCTAGTCAACTTCTGCCAGACTCCACCATTGTCAGTCATCTGGCTGGAAAGCTCTGCAGGTTCATTGTGACCCAACCATTGGGTTCTTTTAGGTCTTTGCTTCTAGCAGGGCTTCTTCCATTTTTCCTTCAGGCTACGCTGGATCTGAGACCCAACTCTATTCCTAGGGTCATGTTAGAAGCATAGCCACTGTTTGCTTCTTGGGTCTCCCTCTGGAATGTCCTGGGCACAGCCCACCTTCTTGGTCTGCACTGAATTTGTGACCCAGCCCTGACATGGGAGGAGCAGAATTACCAATTGTATCTGCACAGTATCAGTCCCCCATCTTAGATCTAGGACTTCTTGCTGAGTGTGCAGCCATGCACAGATCCTTATTTAGTTTCCAAACTGAAGGGTTCAAGCAGAAGCATGCTCCTGGCTAGACCCTCTCCCTAGTGTTTTTCTGCCTGTCTTTAATATGTATACATATGTGTGTGTGTGTATATATATATATATGTATATATATATATGTATATATGAACTCAGGTCTTCCTGACTCCTGGCTTTATACACTGCACCACTTTGCTTCTGACCAAGGCATTTGATACTGTCAGTTGTGAGAATTTATGGAAAATTATGTCAAATTTGGTTGCCCAGAGAAGTTCATCATTATTGTATGTCAGTCTCATGATGGCATGCTTGCCCAGGTGTTTGACAATGGATGATGCTCTCAAGATTTCCCAGTCACCAATGGAGTGAAACAAGGAAGTGTCCTTGATCTCATGATTTTTTAGCACGATGTTTTCTGCCACATTATCAAATGCCTTCACTGAGGATGAACGTGTTCTCGAGGTCAGTTATTGCACTGATGGCAAATTCTTCAACTTGAAAAAGCTACAAGCCAAGACCAAAGTGGAGGGAGATTGGTGCATGGTCTTCTGTTGCTGATGATTGTGCCCTTAATGCAGCCTCTGAAGCTGAGATGCAACAAAGTATGGATCAATTCTCTGCTGCTTGTTTTAATTTTGGTCTAACAATACCAAGAAAACACAGGCTCCATTGAACATCAATCAACACATGGAGAAGTTTTGAAGACTGTGGGCAAGTTCACTTACCTTGGCAATATCCTTTCCAAGGAGATCCACATTGACAATGAGGTTGACATTCATTGCCAGAAAGAAAGTATGGGAGAGAAGAGGTATTTGACCACCAAACTGAAGGTCTATAGAGCCACTGTCTTGGCCTCATTGCTGTATGCTTGTGAAACCTGGACAGTCTATTAGCACCATGTCAGGAAATTGAATCACTTCCATTTAAATTGTCTTAGGAAGGTTCTGAAGATCTCCTGGAAGGAAAAGATGCCACACTGAGTGGTCCTGTGTCAGTGTCTCCATGCTGCACAATCAATTCTAAAGTTCTTAAGAGAGACCTTCAAGATGTTCCCATATAGCTTCTTCTGACCCCACTATGAACACTTACCCTGTATGAGGTCTCCATAAAATAGTCTTTTTGGCAAGCATACACCTGACATGCAAACAATATGACCAGCCCATTGGAGTTGTTTTCTCTGTAGTAACATCGAAATAATTGGCAGTTTAGCTCAAGAAAAGACCTTAGGAAAGAGGCTGAATGGGAAGTGATGAGGAGAGTCCCTTGGACTTGGGTGGTATTTCCAAGTTCAGTTGTAGGTATCCACATATATCTATGTTAAACATACTTCGATATAATGATGCTTTGCTCTGTGTTCAGACTCCATAGTTCCTTTTTTTGGATATAGATGATATTTTCCATCACAAATCCTTAAGAATTGTCTTTGATTATCGTACTGCTGAGAAGAGCAAGTCCATCATAGTTGGTCATCACAGGATGCTGCTGTTAGTGTGTGTTGTTTTTCTTGATCTGCTCACTTCACTCAGCATCAATTCATGCAAATCTTTCTGCTTTTCTGAAGTCTGATCACTCATGATTTCTTATAGAACCATAGTGCTCCATAACATTCATATACACCACAATTTGTTCAGCCATTCCACAGTTGATGGGTATCCCTTCAATTTCTAATTCTTTGCCTCCCACTACAAAAGGAGTTGTTTTAAATATTTTTGTGCAAGTGGGGTTTTTATCCTTTCTTATCTCTTTAGGATGCAGACCTAGTATTGCTGGTATGCCTATTTTTATTTCCCTTTGAATATAGTTCCAAATTAATCTCTAGAAACAATGGATCAGTTCACAACTCCACCAACAATGCCTTAGTGTTCCTATTTTCCCACATTCTTTTCAACATTGGTCATTTTCCTTTTTTGTCATATTGACCAACCTGAGAGGTGTAAGGTGGTACCTCAGAGTTGTTTTCATTTGCATGTCTCTAATCAGTAATGATTTAGAGCATTTTCCAAATGATTACAGATTGCTTTAATTGCTTTAATTCATCTGAGAATTGCCTGTTCTTTTGTTTGACCATTTATCAACTGAGAAATGACGTGTTCTTATAAATTTGACTCAGTTCAGTTCTCTATATTTTAGAAATGAGTCCTTTATTAGAAAAACTAGCTGTAAAAATTGTTTCCCCACTTATCGCATTCCTTCTCATCTTGGTTGCATTAGTTTTATTTGTACAACAACTTTTTAACTTAATGTAATCAAAATTAACCTTTCTGTGCCTGTTTTCTTATGCTGACCTGTTAAGGAGAGGAGTTTTTCTTGCATTTACTGACAAGCACTCAGTCTAAAGTGTGTTCTAGATAAACTTACTTCTTCCTCCTACTCTGCCATCTTGGTTGGCCTCCACTTCCTATCTTCATGACAGGTTAACCATAAATCTGGTGAAGGCAGCTTCTCCTTGGATTCCTGCCTCTCCTAGACACAAAGCAAACTCTGTGACCTTCCTTCACTAGGTGGGAAGCTTTGTTTTCGTTTACCTGGGTAATGATTATATTTCCAGTTTGAACGTTTCTTCTAAAGAATTTTAATCATACTTTGGAGCTTTGGATTGGTGGCAAAACAGTTATGAATCTTTATTCTTTCAACAAATTTTATTAAATATCTGCTATGTTTGAAGTGTATCATACCTTGGCATGGTTCTGGAGATGGATTAACTGCCTCGGTTTGCCTGTATTGTGATGACTTGGGTATATGTTGTATTCTTAGTAGATTGTCAGTTCTTCGAGAGTAGCTTGGAGTCTCTGTCTTTGTGTCAGTTTTGGGGCAGTGCTAGGCACAGGGTAGATCTTGAGTGACTGTTTGGCCATGGAATACCTGATGTGGGCAATGTGGCCTTACATGGGGAAGCAGCTTTGTGACCGTGTGAGGACTGAAGGTGTGGGCAGAGCTTGCTAGTCCATTGCAGCTGCTCTTAAGGCTTTTGGACTGGCCACAGAAGGAAGCCAGGCAGTGCTGCCAAATACCATGGGCCTTTTCTTGGTGGGCATCCCTGAGCTTCTCCTAGGGACAGGCTCTTTCCTTGAGGTCCTGGGGCTGGGAGTGATGAAACAAGGATGCTCCTTCATCACTAAGGGCAGATCTATCCCTCACTTAGCCATCAAAGTACCTGGGCTCAGTGAGTTGAGAGAACCTTTGAGTGGGCATGGCTAGTCCCACACAGATGGGCAATTCTCTGATGTGGATGGGGACTCAGTGTTTCATGAGAAGAGCATGACCATGGTTGGGTTATTCTGATTCTCCATTGACAGAGGGGTACCAGTTTTCAAAGATGCAGAGGCATGGAGATGTCAGGATATGAAGGATTTCCAGAAAAAGGAGTGTGGTTTTATGAGTTGGAGTAGTCTGACCAGGAAGGAACTGAGAAAGATGAGAATGAGAAAACTCAAGGCAGTTAGATGATGGAGTGATCAGAGAGTTCAAATCCAGCACTGCTGCTTACTAGCTATATGATCTTGGGCAGATCACTTATCTTATTTTTTTTTTAGGTTTTTTGCAGGGCAAATCGGGTTAAGTGGCTTGCCCAAGGCCCCACAGCTAGGTAATTATTAAGTGTCTGAGGCCGGATTTGAACTCAGATACTCCTGACTCCAGGGCTGGTGTCCTATCCACTGTACCACCCAGCCGCCCCTGATCACTTATCTTATACCTACTTCAATTTCCTCATATGTAAAATGAAATAATGATCACTTCCAAGATTGTAGTAAGGTTAAAATGAGGTAATATTTATAAACTATTTTGTAAACTCTAATTTTTTTTTATTATTTACTTAAGGCAGTGGTGTTCAATGACTTGCTCAAGGTCACACACCTAGGCAATATCTAAGTGTCTGAAGCTGGATTTGAATTCAGGTCCTCCTGACTTTAGGACTAGTGCTTTGTCTACTGCACTACCTAGCTGGCCTATTTTGCAATCTTTAAATCACTACCCAATGATTTTTCTTATAGCTATTATTTTTCTGGACTCCCATAAGCACCGAAGATAACTTTGAGGAAAGGGACCTGATTAACCAGAATGCTTTTGTCAGACATAGGGAAGAGAGAAAGGGGTGATTTTAGGAGAGAATCAGTCAATCAACAAGTATTTATTAATCCTGTACCTGGTGGTGCCCTTTGGGCTGGGGAGACAAGGTAAGATGGTGGAGCCTGTTTGGGGTGCTGATCTCTCATCCAGGCAGGGAAGTCCAGAAAGTATGTGGTGCTGTGGGACTGCAGCTCAGGAGAGAGGGACCAGGGCTGTATATAGAGGGGGACTATCTCTGAAGGGAATGAAAATTGAACCACATAGACTGGAAGGTGCTTTGTTTGACAGATTCCCCATCAACTCTGGAGTGAAGCAGGGCTGGAGATTTGTCCTGTCTTTTTCCTTGCAGTCATTTTCAAGCCCATAGGCAGGGGCAGCTAGGTGGCACAGTGGATAGAGCACCAGCCCTGGAGTCAGGAGTACCTGAGTTCAAATCCGGTCTCAGACACTTAATAATTACCTAGCTGTGTGGCCTTGGGCAAGCCACTTAACCCTGTTTGCCTTGCAAAAACTAAAAAAAAAGAAACATAGGCTGGACACAGTAAAAAAAAGCAAGAACAAATGCCACCAAGTGGAGCATCTACCCCAAAGCTTGGTCTAAAGCTTCAGAGGTTTCTTTGGTGATTCCTATTCTTTAGAGCAACCCCATGAGGGCCCCTGATTTGGAGTCTCCCTTAAGGAACCCCCAGTCAAAGTCAGAGTCAGTAATAATTGTTAAAACTTCTCCTGTGTGCCAGCTGTTATTTTGAGCCCTATGGATGAACAGTAGGCAAAAGACCACCCCTACTCATGGGGGTCTCCCTGTGTATTGGAGGAGACCTCAGAAAATGAAGCTGGAGAATGTGAGAGAGGGAGCATCATCCATCTCAACTGCTGGAGGAAAGCCTGCAGCCAGGGTGCAGGGTGGAGAGCTGTATGGGGGTGTAGGGGGAGTAGGGCATATAGGTGTGTGGGGGATTTAAGGATACAATAGCTTCTGAGGGTTATCAAGTCCAGGAAGGAGGCCAAGGGCAAGAAGTGGGGAGGGTCAGGAGAAGCATCAGATGACCACATCCACCCCGAGCAGGTGGGAGTTCACAAGTTGAAGTCATCTTGTAGAGTGATGAGAATCTGGAGAAAATGAAGTCTAGGAAAGAGACTGAGTGGGCAATGATGAGGATACTCCCTTGACCCTGGGTGGCATCTCCATGTTCAGTTGTAGTTGGGGGACTTCAACCATCTGGATAGCTAGAAGAATTTTAGAATCTCAGACATTCAGAAGGCAGTCTGTTTGATGTCCAACACGGCGTCCTCCACCAACCACTTGAAAGCTTCTCCTAGAGGCTTCTAGAGGCTTCCCAAGGCAGCCTGGCCTGCAGCCCCAGGCTCTATAGCCTGCCTCTGAAGGTTGTTGGCTCTGTAGTCTTGGACACAAGCCCAAGCACAAGCTCTTCTGAGCCTCCATTACATCTTTTAAATGATGGGAATGATAATATCTGCACCTTTTATTTAACTGAGGGGTTTTGAGGAAAATGCCTGATCAACTGTGTGGGGACCTAGAATTATGAATTGTTGCTCTTCTCACACATAACTTGTTGGACCCCACCAGTGTCTTTCCTTTAGCAGCCAGAGGGTAGTTTGTTCAAAGCAAAGACGATTGGTGATATTGCACAGCAAGAGATGTCGACCCGGTGTGCCATACCCCACAGATATGCACCCCCCTGTGGGGAGAGTGGGCCCTCTCAGAATGCCCATGTGAAGAGAAGACCCCAGGGTGGCTAGGCAGTGCTCTCTGGGAATCCCAGGTGCTACTGGCTGGTGGTGCTGCTGGCTGGTGCTCCCCTGGTCTCTTGGTCATTGCTAGCTAGCACTCTGCACCTCTTCTAGGTAGCTGCTTGCTGTTCCGTAGCTAATATGGTTAAGGAGCTTCTCTGCTTTTAGCCTCAAAGTGAAGTTGTAGTCCTAATTTCAAATTGCTTTTCAGAATGGGTGAACTAATTCAGTGCACTTCCCAGATTGCTTCAGGGTACCTGCCCTACAACAACCCTTTCAACACTGACTGTTCTCATTTTTTGCCATGACATGAAGTGAAACCTTAGTGTAACTTTGATTTATATTCCTCCTCCTTGAATATGCTTTCAAATGATTTTTAATACTTCATAAGTCTTCTGAGAGCTCCTTTGTTCTTATCTATTGATATATATATATATATATATATATATTTATTGAATAGCTTTTGATCTTATATATTTGTACTCTTAACAACATGTGAAGCCAATGGGAAATGGAGGTTTTCTTAAATGGAAAAGGGACTGAAGAATCATGGGAATTGAGAGTCAGTTGGGATAAGGAGACAGGAACTTTTGAGCTGCAAGTTGTGGAGAGGGGTCAGGATGCAGACCTACAGTGCTGAGCCAGATGCAAATGAAAGGCATTCCTTGGACTGAATATAATCAGTCCAAGGATCTTTGTCTTGCTCACTGACCCATGTGAAGAGTCATCTGCCTACTAACAATTTGCTATTTACTCAAATGTTTTATCTATCTTGCTATAGTGTGCAACCTAGTGAAATTTATTCACTTTTAACTTTGTCTGCTTCACCTATGCCTCATTGATGCTGCATCTGGCATAGCTTACCTCTGGGAGTTTCCTGTCCTTCTCATGTTTTTTTTTGTCCTGTGTTTGTATTTTTATAATTTTTTTTTTTTTTTTTTTTACTTTGGGTAAAGACAAGCTGTTCTGGGAAAGACAAAAGGGAACTAGCCTGTGAGATGTTGTCTTAAACTTAACCACAAGACTATATAATGTTTTCTCTCTGGCAGCAAGAAGAAAGGCTTCATATTTGGTTCATTGCCCATATCTTGGATATTGGCTTCTTAACAGAAATTTTTGATAAAAGATTTTTTTCAACCTATTGCTTTTCTTTCTTTTAGAGTTGTAAGAAAATATTTTTATCAAAAGCGTTTTAATTTATAATAAAATGACTAATTTTATCTTTCGTAAATGACTCTATTACTTGCTTAGTTAATTTACTCCTTATCTGTAAAAGATATCTGACCTAGTTCTCTTCCCTTTTTTTAATTGATATGATCTTTGCTATTCAGGTCATATAACCATTTTGATTTATTGCTTTATATTTGCAAGATGTTGTCTTAAACCTAATTTCTTTCAGACTGCTTTTCATTTTTCCTAATGGTTACTATCAAAAAAAGTTCTTTCCTAAGTAATTTGTATTTTCATATTTATTTGGGTTATTGAGTTCAGTTATTTCTGATTTTTCCCTGTCTAGTCTTTTGCATTAATATGCTTTTCCTTTTAAAAATCAGTACCAAATAATCTTGATGACTACTAATCTGAAGTCTCAAAGTCCTACTTCTTCTTCATTCTTTTTTCATTATTTCTCTTGATATTCTTTGGTTCCCCAAGATCGTTTTGTTACTATTTTGTCTAGCTTTATAAAGTATCCTCTTGATAGGTTGATTAGTATAGTGCTAAATTTGTAAATTCATTTTGGTATTCCTAGCATTTTGGTGATTGACTCAACTTTATCATGAGTTCTGCATTTTTAATCAATCAAGAAGCCTTCTTGGAGTGCCAGCTCTTTGTCAGGCACAGTGGCAGGTGATGAGAGTACACATACAGTGAAGGAAGCTTATTTGCAAGGATCTGACATTCTAGTAGGAAGGTTGACAGCTGTTTATCTAATGAAAATAAAAATGAAAAGGTTAAATGCCAGATAGTTTAAAATGAACTCACTGGGTAGACAGGAGAGGCTGGCTTGCTAATGGAGGCAGTGCTACTAGAACTGTGTGTCTAAAGAAACGAGCTTCCTTGAGGGTGTAGTAAGATGGCACCCCTTTTAGGTAGCTGACACTGAAGACATGGAGGTGGGAGAACAGTATTTCTTTAACTAGTCTGCATAGGCTATAATCCTCTTACTATCTTGGTCTCTGTCTTTTTTATGTGATCTTTCAAAATTGCATTGTCCAGAGAGCACTGTCCTTTATCTAGAACCTATGCAATCATGCCATCTTGAAACTTGTGTTCAATACTGATGAATTTCTCCAGCCAACCAGATTTCACCATGATCTTCTAGAAACCCTCATGACTGATAGTATCAAAGCCCCTGGTCAGGTCGATGAACCTCTATTCTGCTCCTGGCAGGTTTCCTGGAGTTGTTGTGTGGCAAACACCATTTTGACTGGGCCCTTTCTGATAACTGCATTGACTCTTGGGTAGATGATCATCTTCCAGGCGAAGGATCGGCTGATTAAGAAGAACTCTGGCAAGAATCTTATGAGCAATGACTAATAGAGAGGACTCCCTATGGAATCTCCCCCCCCCCCCCCGATGATTGTTACAGACAACCTGCTTCCTTTTCCTTTATAGATGTACAGTGGAACCATCCTTGATCTCCTTTGAGATAACCTTGTCTTCTAGGGATGTCCACATAAATGTTGAATTTGACATTATGCATAGTCAAAGCTAGCTTGATATTTGGGAGGCTCTGAAGGAAAGTGTGGGAGTGAAGAGGTATCAGACTGCCTATCAAACTGAAGGTCTACAGAGCCATTATATTGACCTCATTGTTGTATGCCAGCTCCATGTGAACAAATTGAATCACTTCTATTTGGATTATTTAAAGAAGATTCTGGCAATCACATGACAGGTTGAGATACCAGACACCGAGGCCCTTTCTAGAGCTGAATTGCTAAACATTCAAACTCTACTACAAAGAGGTAACTCTGAGGGGCTGGCCACATTGCTCAAATGCCAAAGGTATGTTTGCTTAAGATACCATTTTATTGAGGAGTCGGGCAAGGGAAGCACTCACAGGGAGGTCAGAAGAAGCAATAAAAGGACACTCTCAAAGTCTCTCTGAAGAACACTGGAATTGTTTAGGAGACATGGGAGACACTGGCACAGGATGGCTCAGCATGATGTGCCTCATCAAAGAAAGTACTAAGTGCTATGAGCAAAGCAGAATTGAAGCATCTCCATGTGAACAGCAGTTGAACATGGATTAGTCAGTCCTGAGACTGTTCCAAAAACATAGGTGATGGCTTCTGTTTCCCTCAACTAATCAAAAGGGAGCCAAGTTCAGATCCCCAAATCCATAGTGGCAGAGATGGACACTTTGAGGAATCTAGGGCAATAATGGGACCAATCCCTGAGAAGCTGGTGGGAGCCTCAGGGAAAGTTCTTTTTATTTTATGAAGGGCAGAGCCACTCTGAAATGTGTTCACCCTGAGAGAGGGGCCTGCATTGAAAAACATTGTGGTTCAGGTGGTGTCCTGTGAGATTGAGTTCTAGAGAGTGTACTAATAGCAGAGCAGAACCCTATGAATGGCAAATTGACATTGTCCTACTGTTAAAGTTATTGCTGATTATATCTATTATACCAATAAGTAACTCACTATTCAAAGACAGAAAATTTGAGAGGAAATGACAATTGGATGACTTATCTGCCTTGCAGATATGGAAAGAGATGCAAGGAAAGCCAAGAAAAGACTGAGACGAAAGATCATACTTGAAAGATCGTACTGAAAATTAGCCCATTGAGAAAAAGGTTTGGATGTACTTTGTTGTCATATTCTATCACCAGATGTCACAGGCTAGTGCTTGCCCAGCATTGATGATGTACCATGTTGCCTCACTGAGTCAAAAGAGAAACCAGTTCATGGCCAAGAGACTCCACCAGCAGCCAGACCATCTCTGGTAGTCCTGTTTTTATCAATCAGGCCAGGGGTGAAACGATTCTGGTAAACTGGTTGCCTTACTATAATAAACATCATTGTGCAAGTCATACCTCCAGTCACTTGGTAGGTTGGTGTCGTCCTCTTCAATCCCAAAGGACTAGTAGGAGCAGCTCCAAAGAAGCATGATATACTGAAGTGTAGAGACAGTCTCCTTGTGCCCCAGCTGCAGCAGAGCTGACTGAGCCCCCATTGCTCTGAGCAGCCACAGTTGAACTCGCTGTGCCTCAACCCCATTGTCCAAATCTGTACAATCCACATAAGGAGACTGAGGTAGAGAATAGGAGGAAAGGGGGAAGGAACGAAACATCCATGAAGCTTCCGTGGTGTGCCTGATGCTCTGCTAAGCACTTGACAAATATCTTATTTCATCTTCCCAATGACTTTCAGATTATTATCCACATTTTACACTTGAGAAAACTGAAGCAAACAGAGTAAGCTGTTGGTATAGCTAGTGAGTATCTGAGGATGGATTTGAAATCGGGTCTTCTTAATTTCTTTTTTTTCTTTTTGTTTTTTTTGCAAGGCAGTGTGGTTAACTGACTTGCCCAAGATCACACAGCTAGGTAATTATTAAGTATTTATGGCTGGATTTGAACGCAGGTCCTCTTGACTCCAGGACTGGTGCTCTATCTACTGCACCACTTAGCTGCCCCAGGTCTTCTTAATTTCAAGTTCTACCCTCTTGCCACCAGAACATTGTGGCACTCAACTTCAGCTTCTCTAGCCTTAATAGGAAACAGCGCTTTTGAGCTGGATGGATCCTCTAACCCCCTGGTTAGAGGCCCCCTGGGCCTTTTTCTAAAGGAGTTGAGAACATGGAAGGGCAGGAAGGAGGCTGGATCCAGAATATCTCCTAAAGAACCAAGATACAGTAGCTGTGAACTCATACAACTTTTCTGGAAAGCAATTTGGAATTATGCCCAAAGGGCAACAAAAATGTGCATGCTCTTTGATCCATCAATACCACTACTGGGTCTATACCCTGCAGAGATGACGAGAAAGGGTAAAAACATCACTTGTACAAAAATATTCATAGCAGCACTGTTTGTGATGGCAAAGAATTGGAAATTAAGTGAATGTCCTTCAATTGGGGAATGGCTTAGCAAACTGTGGTATATGTATGTCATGGTACAATATTGTTCTATTAGAAACCAGGAGGGAAGGGAATTCAGGGAAGCCTGGAGGGATTTGCATGAACTGATGCTGAGTGAGATGGAGCAGAACCAGCAAAACATTGTGCACCCTAACAGCAGCATGAGGGTGATGATCAACATTGATGGACTTGCTCATTCCATCGGTGCAACAATCAGGGACAATTTGGGGCTATCTGCAATGGAGAATGTCATGCCATCTGTAGCCAGAGAAAGGACTGTGGAGTTTGAACAAAGACCAAAGACTATTAACTTCAATTTAGAAAAAAATACAGTTATCTTATTATGTAATTTTGCTATGTCTTATACTTTATTTTTCTTCCTCAAGGATATGATTTTTTCTCTCATCACATTCAACTGAGCTCAGTGTATACCATGGAAACAATGTAAAGACTACTGAATGCCTTCTGTGGGGGTGGGGGGAGGGAAGCAAGAATGGGGGAAAAATTGTAAAACTCAAAATAAATAAAATCTATCCAAAAAAAGAACCAGTATACAGAAGAAACAGTAAAGAAGGAGAGGGAGTGTCCAGGAGGCTTGGAAGTGATGAAGTCAGCCAGGCGGTCAGCGAGCACTGATGGAGAAGGAGGCAGTTGTGCATTAAGCCCCCTGAATGCCCTTTCATCTGGGGAGACAGCCCAGAAGGGGTCAGTATCAGTGGGGGGTGTATCTCTGAGGTGAGGCCTCAACAGAAGGAGGGATTTGAGCTGACTATGGAAGGCACATTCAAGGGACAGACTTGTGTATGTACTGGCGGAGACTGGCGTCCTTGGATCCCAGAGCATGTGGAGGGGAAGAGTGTTGGAGAGGGAGATTCGAGTCTCCTTGGGAAGGGCTTAGATGTCAAATAAAGGGAACTATTGATGTTTGTCAAACAGGGGAACCACATGATCAGACATTGTTTTTTAGGAAAACTATTTTTGTAGCTGAGTGTACGATAGCTGGAAGAGGAAGAGACTTGAGGCAGGGAGGCCATTTAGAGGCTACTGCACTAGTCCAGGGGAGAAGATGAAAATCTGGTCTTGAGGGATGGCTACAAGTATGCAGAGAGAAATGATGCTCAAAGGAGGAAACGACAAGACTTGGCAATATATCAATATTGAGAGTGGGATGGAGGGTCTCAGAGGATGCAGTGGAGGGAGAACCCAAACCATTGATATTTCTGTCCATTGGAGTTTCAGGAATAGCAATAAGATGACTCAGAAGCAGCATTGTGCATGTAATCAGAGTGAGAAGTGACAAGGAAGGCCAGTTTGGAAAGAGCCTTGCATATTATGTCATTCGATTCTCACCATTACTCAGTGAGTTAATATATTTTATGATGCCCATTATATAGAAAAAGAAACCTCCCTGCTTATAAATTGTGGAATTTGAATGAATATTTTGGAAGTATAGACCAACTTTCTCTGTTAGCGTTCTTGAGATCATTGGCAGGAACCACTTGAGAGAGAGAATGATTAGAAACAATAATGATGAAAGCAGCAACATTTTCCATCCATGTGGCCTCTTTTATCTTTTTTCCTTAGTATATTATTGGCATTTTATAAATTTCTTTTTTATTCATTGTTCCATCTTCTTAAATTTTATGTCTTCCAAACAAACTTGTGAAGTCACCACTGCACACTTTATCATCTCTGTGATATGGTGGATGGAGCACTAGACTCTTGAAGACCTGGGTTCCAATCTGGCAGTGTGACCTTGGGGAAGTCTTCATTTATAAAATGAAGGGTTGAACCAGGTGGTCTCTAGAGGGGCCTTCTGTCTCTACACCTGTGACTCTGTGACCCTCTTTATACAAGGAGGAAATGACGACTTACAGAAATGATTTGACTCACCCCTTGTAAGTCAGAAATTAGATAGGGCAGGTGGGGGGGCTCAGTTCAGCATCCTCTCATTCCTTACATCTATGGGCAGCTGCCATTAATCCCAGGGTAGGAGAAGAAGGGAGGGTCTTTAGAGAGAATGTAAAGGAACCTGATAGTGATGAGAGGCAATCTTCCTGTCTTCTCACCTTGTGGGGATTGAGTAAAAGTGATTTGCTTGCTGGTGGTTTAAAGGAAGCCATGGGAGAGAGGCCTCCCTGGGCCAGACTGTGGAGACCCACTCATGGCATGGACTGTCTGGGAAGGCTGCAGGGTTCATTCTTAGTTAATGGGTGATTATGGCCCTAAAGGCCAAGGGCTTTCTTGCTGGCACCGAAGAGGTCACCTGAGTTCATTGCAGTCTGAATGAACCTACCATGAGTTCTACACCTGAAGTTGTAACAAAGACTTAGCATTCCTTGAGGATTCATGGGAGGCTCTTAGCCACAAGTATCTCCATCTGAAACTCTAAAGATCCTCCATACCAAGATCAAGGTATTTCCTTCTCAGTGGAGGCAACCAGGTGACCCAGTGGATAGAGGGCCAGCCCTAGAGTTAGGAAGTTCTGAGTTCAAATCCAGCTCCAGACATTTACTCTCATTACCCGTGTAATCTGGGCAAGTTTCTTAACTTCTTTTTGTCTCAGTTTCCTCATCTGTGAAAAAATGGGGCTAATCACAGCCATCTATCTCGCAGGGTTGTGAGGATCAAATGAAATCATATTTTTTAAGTGCTCAACATAGTACCAGTTCAGAGCAGACTCTTAATAGATTTCTGTTTCCTTCCTTCTTTCCTCAATGCATTCCTTATCCTGACTTCATAATTTTGATGTGAGAACCTCTGCTCACCCATCCTCACTTAGACTTTTCACTTTCATCTGTCAATCAAGTGCTTCCCTACCTTCACATCTTGTTCCCACTGCCACTATTCTGGAAAGTGTAGGACATCTAATGTTCTGTTGAGGTGGGGATTTGGAACATAAATGACCAGAGGCTTGAATTGAAAGCCTACCCAGAGGAGCTGAGACAACCCCCGTCCTAGCCTAGCAAGGGGCACAGATCACACCCTGAGTCAGTGGTAGAGCCCCGCTCCAGAATCCTTGGTATATGGCCTTATGGGACTTTTTTTTTTAAACAAAAAGTACAGTGACTGAATTTGAATTTGGTTTTGGTGTGAGCACTGAGATGACCAAAGGCAAATGGTACATTTCAGTAAATCAAGAGAATAAATAGCACACTTAAATATCCATTTTACTAGGAGAGTGGTGGTGATAAAGGAAACCCAGTAGTCAAAGCCAGCAGCAAACACTATTTCACATAGTTCAAAAAGGAGGAAGAGAATTTGTGTGTGTGTATGTGTGTGTGTGTGTGTGTGAGAGAGAGAGAGAGAGAGAGAGAGAGAGAGAGAGAGAGAGAGAGAAAGAGACAGAGACAAGAAGAGAGTATGTGTATGTGCAGATGAAGTATATGTGACAGTGAAAGTATATGTGTATGTGTATGTGTGAGAGAGAGTTTGTATGGTATATGTGTATGTGAGAGTGTGTGTGTGTGTGTGTGATAGAGACAGTGTCTGAGAGAGCAAGAGAGAGAGAGAGAGAGAGAGAGAGAGAGAGAGAGAGAGAGAGAAGAGAGAAGAGAGAGACCCCAAAGCTATGATAATGCAATATAATGACTGATCATTTAAATGCTTCAGTCAGGAAATTCAAAGTTAATATTCCAGCACCAATAACACAACACACACACACACACACACACACACACACACACATTAAAAATAATGGAATTTACAGAAACACAGAATAATCCAAGGTGGTAGACTTAAAATTTCAGTTTAATAATAATTTTTTTTAGTTTGTTTTTTTTGCAAGGCAATGGGGTTAAGGGAACTTCGGAGTTGGCAATGGATTCAGAGGAAAACTGATGACTGAAATTGTTTGTGCTAGGATCCCCACAGGTCACAAACAATTGAGTGGAAAGGACCAGAGGGAACATGTGTTACAAGACTATAGTTTTTATCATTCAGGAACCCAAGGCCAGTACAGTTTAAGTGACTTACCCAGGATTTTAGCAGGGTTCTGTATTTTCTTCCTCTGGTCATTGGTCTTTCTGGTTTGTTTTTTTTTTCTTTTTTGCAAGGCAGTGGGGTTAAATGGCTTGGGCAAGGCCACACAACTAGGTAATTATTAAGAGTCTGAGGCTGGATTTGAACTCAGGTCCTCCTGACTCCAGGGCTGGTGCTCTATCCACTGCACCACCTAGCTGCCCTAGCACTGGTCTTTCTGAAACAAGTGCTGATGATATTATCAGGGATTCAGGTGAACTGAGGGACTTCATTGACCTGAGCCTGGGTAGTAGGGAGGGGAGAAGGGATGAGGGTTTTCAGCTTACCCTCAGAAGATCCAAGTTTTGGTCTCTGCTCTATCACCTACTCTCAGTTTGACTTTGGGCAAATCACTTCTCTTTAAGTCCCAACTCTTCACTGTAAATTGATGGGATTGGACTAGTGGCTCTCTGGAGTCACTTCCAACTTCAATTCAATTAGTCATTTCAAAATATTCTTAAGCAACTATGAGATGCTGCTCTTAGGGCTAGACCCTGGGCATATAAAGACCAAACAAGACTGTTTCTGCCTTCCAGGAGCTCCCAGTGAACACATCAACAAACATATTCAGTATCAATACCAAGAAAATGAATACAAATAGTTAGACTGAAGTTAAATGCTAGGGAGGGAATGAGGCACCAAACTGGATGGAGATCAGGATGTGGATTCTTCATGTAGAAGCTCACTCTTGGAAATAAGGAAGAATAGCATTCTAGGCAGAGGAGACATCCAGTGCAAAAGTGTAGAAGTGGGAGATGAATAGTCATGTGTAATAACAAAGATATTCTAGGCTCCCTTGACCTCTTAAAATGCTCTGTTTTGCCAGCTATAATAGTAGGAGGTGAAGGTAATCGGGGTTTCTATTTCAGTTCCAAAATGAAAAGGAACTTCTTAGGGAAAATCTTTTTTTTTTTTTGATGGAGACACTAAATAACTGGACTCCAGTTAAATATTAGACAGTCTAGCCAGCTGCTTTTATTACAGCCTGCAAGTGGTTTGTCTCCAAACACAGTGACAGAGCCATGCAGAGGGGCTCTTTCAATTTCAGGTAATTAGGAAGGAGAGGGGGGGAAACAATCATTTGACCTTATCTTTAAATGAAAGAAATATGTAACCTCCCTAGCAAGTGCAGTTATTGTCTATTTGTTCTGCTGATGTGGGTTTTGCTGCCTTTATACACCCCCATATGGATAACCAATATTTAACAATCAAAATTATGATCGTGTTATGGCAGAGAAAAGTCCCAGAAATGTGTGTGTCTCTAGATGGAGCAGGCATCTGATGAAATAATGCGATAATGATATCTTATTTCACTCTGATAAATAGGCCTACTGAGACTTCTAGAAAGAGACTTTTGGGCTACATGGAATTTCTGACATTTAAATGGCTTATACTGATGATGAATGTGACATAAAGCTCAATTTGTTTTATTTTTATATTGAAAACTACTTCACACAAAAGTTGCAGGCAATTCATATTGGTTTAAAATGGCAAAAACAGATTATTAATTAAAATTGACCTTTACTGAGAATATGTATTCCACCTCTTGAGCTAGAAACACCTTAGAAGGAAAAGGTAACAAATGAGAGCCAGGTCTCAGTGACATGCCAGGAGTAGGGACCTGTCAGCCGTGCCATTAGGAAGTCATATTTCCCGGCCTTCATAATTTCAAGAGAAAATAACATGCAGGTTGCAATTCAGTCCACTAATTTTCAGGCTAGAAAGTGAGCTGGAGCTTTCCATCTCCTGGAAGATATTTCTGGAAGCAGAATCCTTCAGGGAGAACCTTGGAGGGAAAAGCTCTGTCCAAGGTTCCAGCATCGAAGAAAACCTTTGGAAAAGTCTTTTTTTACTGACAGCTGCTCCATTGTCATGATGCCCCATCTGTGTTCTGTACAGAACATCAGGTTACTTGCAGGTAGCATCTAGTAGGTACAGATTTGCCAGGCATTGTGTTAAGTGCTTTGAATATAAATACAAGAAAAAAGAAAAGACAGTTCCTATATTCAAGGAACTTGTCAAAGGGACCTGGAAATATGGGAGGGGAGGAGTCAGAGGTGAACCTAGGAGGGGGTAAGCTGGGAAGGCTGAGGCCCTTCTTCTAGTTGTGGTTCTCATCAATAACTCATCAGGCAGAGAAGTTGGGGTGGGTCATGGGGGCAGAAGCATCTTTTAGGAGGGAATGGCTTCTAGCAGGTGTATAGCAGGATCCAGTTCTGAACTGGTATTTCTTTGAGTCTTTCCTCCACTACCCTCTGCAGGGAGGTTCTTTGAGGGCAGGGGTGGTAATTGTATATCTAATGCTTAGTAAAATGGTTGACATCCAAAGAACACTTAATAAATACTTTTTCTTTTATTGACTCATTCATTTGCTCATTTTTAAATTATGTCATATGAGCCTCAAAATAGTCCTGGAACATAATAGGCACCTAATACATGCTTACTGATGATACTTAAGAGCTACAGCGTTTACTGATTATTTTACCTTATTTTTATTATTTTTATTTTTAGTTCATTTCAATTATTACTTGTATTTCCTCTCTCTCATAACTCTCTACTCATTAGGAAATAAAAGAAAAACAAGGTCTTCATACCAAAATATGCATAGTCGAAAAATAAATTCCTTCACTGAACAAATTCCTCTTCCTCCCCTTCCCTCCCAAAATCTCATTCTGCAATCCTGAATCCATTGCCTCATTAGAGATGGGGGCCATGTTTCATCATGAGATCTCTAAAATTGTGACTTGTTACAGTTTCAAAGTTGTTTATGTTACAGTGTTATTGTTGATATAGTAATTGTTTTGGTTCTGCTCACATTACTTTGCATCAGTTCATACAAGTCTTCCCAAATTTCTCTGAAACTTTCTCTTTTATCATTTCTTTTAGCACAGTGGAATTTATATTCATATGCTATAGTTTGTGCGCTACTCCACAGTTGGTAAATAGTCAAATTGGTCAATGAATAAACAGTTATTATATGCTGGGCAATGTGCTAAATGTTGGGAAACCAAAAGGAGACAAAAGACAGGCCCTGCCCTCAAGATACTTCCAATCTTAGGGGGGATGTCAACATAGAAATAGATATATACATAGCAAATTATTTAAATAGGATATGAGTGGGACAACTAGGAGATAATTAACAGAAAGAAATTAAGAGGTCTTGAGGAAAATTTCCTGTAGAAAGTGAGATTTTAGTTGAGACTTAAAGGAAACCAGGGACGTCATTAATCAGAGTGTAGGAGGGAGAGTGTTTTAGCCAGAGGGATTAACCAGAGAGAAAATGATCAGAGTTGAGAGATGGAGTGTCTTATTTGTGGAATATGCAAGAAACCCTGTCACTAGATTGAAGAATACAAGTCAGGGAATGAGGTATGATGACCATATATCTAATCCTAATCTCCTGATCCACATCTCCAACTGTGCTTTGGGTGTCTCAAACTAAATGTCCCTGGGGAGGGGGTGGGGCTGGGTTATGAAGGGTTTTTAAGGCTAAATAGAGCATCTTATATTGAATCCTGAAGGCACTAGAAGTCATTGGAGTTTACTGAGGAGAGGAAGTGGAGATATAATCAGACCTGTGTTTTAGGAAAGTCACTTTAGTTACTGAATGGAGGATGGATCAAAGTAGGGAGAGATCTGAGGCAGAAAAATCCTCCAGTAGACCAGACGTGAGGTGATGAGGACCTACGCAAGGGAGGAGGCAGTGTCAGGAGAAGAGGGGATCATATTGGAGAGATGTTGCAGAGACAAAATTGATAGTCCATAGCAATAACTTGGATATAGGGATGAGAATAGTGAGTAGACCTGAATGACTCTTAGGTTGCAAACTTGAGGGACTGAGAGGATAGATTTTGCTCTCTACAGCAATAAAAAATATAGAACATGGTAGAGGGGGTAAGAGAATGGGTTCCTTATTTTAAACATAATGAATTTAAGATATCTATGATGAATTATAGAAAATCACTCAGCCCAATTCTCCCAACATTCTCCTGTAAACAACTTTAAAATAATGCCTCAATTCAAATTTTGGAACAGCAGAACTAACAAAAAATTGGGGTGAGACATTTTTCTGGCCTTAGAAAACTTAAGAGAAAACTTAAGAAGACCACAATACCAGGATTATATAATCTTGGAAGTACAAAAAATTTTCAGGCTCCCAGAACTAGCTCAGAAAGCAGCAACAGGAAAAAAAACCTGAAGCTTAGGAAAATACCTCCCTATCCCCAGGTGAGCAGAGCCTAACTTTAACAGAAAGTTCAAATCAAGCCCCGTTATATTAGATCCAGAGGATAAAATAGAAATTGAAAGAATCTATCAATCATCTCCTTCAAGATCCCCAAATGATACCTCCCTGGAATACTATAGCCAAATTTCAGAACTTCCAGGTCAAAGAGAAAATACTTTAGAAATCAGAAAGAAACAATTTAAATATTGTGTAGTCTCTGTCAGGATGACATAAGATTTAGTAGTTCTTCATTAAAGGAGTAGAATTATCAAATACATGATATTCCAGAGGGCAGAAGAGTTAGGAGTACAATCAAGAATCACCTACCCATCAAAATGGAATATAATACTTCAGAGGAATGAAGAATTAATGAAAAAGAAGACTTTTAGGCATTCCTGATGAAAATATCAGAACTGAATAGAAAATTTAACATGTAAGCAGAATTTTCAAGAGAAATATTAAAAAGGTAAACATGAAAGAATAATCATAATGGGCTCAATGAAGTTAAACTGTACATTCATATATGGGAAAATGATACTTCTAACTCCTAAGAACTTTATCTTAAGGACAGTCAAAATGAATTTACATAGACATAAGGCATGAGTGTGAATCAGTTATGTTGAAATGATCTCCCAAAAAGTGGGGTTGTGAGAAAGAGGGATGTACTAGGAGCAGGGGAGAAATTAGAGTTAGGATGGGGAAGATTTTCTCACCAAAAAAGAAGCTCACAAAGAAGAGCTTCTACAGTGAAGGGGAAAATGGGAATAGTGGCAGGCAATGCTTAAGCCTCATTCTCATTGGAGTTGGTTCAAAGAGGGAAGAATAAATAAACTGTGAACCCTGAAACTGTAAACTTAAAAAATATAGGGTTAAAATAAAATGCCAGAAGATATGTTAGATAGGAAGTTTTATTCTCTGGGATTTACTTTAAGCCTATAGGTGGAGGCATTATGGTTTTGGCATCATGGAGCTGAGGGAGACTAGTATACTTTAACAGCAGTAAGGGGGAGTTGGGGAACAGAATATATATATATATATATATATATATATATATATATATATATATGTAATATATGTAATATATATATATGTTATATATATATATATATATATATATATATATATAATATATATATATATATGTAATATACCAGTTTTCCTTTTCAGGTCTAAAGGAGAACACATTTCATTCCTCACAATAGCTAAAGAAAATCAATCTTTGACCAGGAAATATAGTTTTGACTATGTCCATATCTATATCTATAAATCTATACAAATATGCATACATAGACCTCCAATGTATGTGGAAATGTAACTTAATAGAAAAATAGGAAGAGAAAAGGGGGAGGATGATAAAGGGAGAGGGAGAGTGTATTATGGAAAGTAGTGATTAGAAGTAAAATAGACTTTTAAGGAGAGAGAGAGAGAGAGAGAGAGAGAGAGAGAATGAATGAGAATGAATTGCTTAGTTGTAGTAAGGATCTAGTTGAAGTTGTGTAACAAATTTTTTTGGTGGACGCAGTTAGAATGTTTGTATGATTTTCTCCACCTTTTTTCAGTAGTGGGTATAGGCACAAAAGCAGTGGTTGGAATGATTCAAGACTGAGACTTGACTGGGTGTAATTGGTGATATGATAAGAGGTCTAGATCTACAAGAGAACAGGACAATGTAGAGTTGAAATGGTTCACCAAGTGATTGACATGAGGACTAGAGGCTGGTATAGAGGAGATGGCTAGGGAGAGAGTGAGGGAAAATAAGTCATGGTACAAATGAAGAGTAGGGTTTTGTAATGCAAATTAGAGGTGAAAAGCCAATAGATTACAGTTGGATAAGAGGATTTCAGAATTCTTGATCATGGAGGTATTTGTGGATAATGGCAAGGTCAATGGTATGACCATCTTTACATGTGATTGAGGTGAACTGATAGGAGATGAGTAGGTTGAGTAACTGAGGGTGTTTAAGGGAGCCTCCATATGTAAGTTGAAGACCCCTTGTGTGAGAAGAGGAATTGGGTCAGAGAAGAAGGTTGTGAGCTATGTGCTGAACTCATTGAGAAAGGAATTTTCTGTCCAATATTTCCCTGATTTCAGAGGGTGTTACCTGGGGTTTGGATGACCATCTACAGGACGTAAATGTACAGGATATGTGATATAAAGGGTATGAGCATATGTGAGATTGTTCATCCTTGAGTGGAGGTCATCATCTCCCCTCAAAGGACAGGATCTGCAGGAGAGAGGAGGCCTGAAGTCCCAGGGTGGCTTACTTTTATTTGCAGTGGAGGTTTTCTACATCTCATTTGGGAGACTGAACTGGCACAGATGGAAATGGCTGCTTTGGGGCCAATGGAAGATGCCCCATGTGACCCCTAAAAGTAGGAGATAGAGGGGAACAAGATGTTAGCTACTGAAATGAGTCTTCTCACCTGGGAGAGTTGGCACAGGGGAAGAAATCTAATCTATTAAGAGCCATTTGTATCACTAATTGTTGCAGAAATACAAATTCAAATAACCTTAAAGTTCCCCCTTATACCCTTAGATTGACAAAATTGACCAAAAAAGAAAATCACCATCACTACAATGTTTTGGGGAAAACAAGGACACCAGTGCCTGTTAATGCCACTATGGAGTGGTGCCCCCCGATTCTAACTGTGCATACCCTTGACCCAGCAGTTCTGCTGCTAAGGCAGTGATCACCTTTGCTTCATCTCCTTTTCTCTGACACTGTCCCTAACCTGGGGCAGGCCCTTCCCCCCTCCCACTTGAACTATTGGGGGATTTGCCTACTTCAAGTCTCTCCCCACTCTAGGCCATCCTCTCTCACTCCTCTATTACATATACTGTAATGTCACCTCCTCTCACATCTATAATCAAACACAAAGTACTCTGTTGGGTCCCCTCCTCCCTTTCCAGTCCTCTGGCATCTTGCTCCCCTGCCCCAGTCCTCTGGGATCCAGTGATAACCAGTCTCTGGGTGTCTTTATTTACCATGACTCCACCCTGGGTTTCCTTGCCTCCTTATCTCTACCTCTGGCACCCTGGCTTTCTCCATGTCACTGTCCCCTCTTAGTGCCTTCTTTCCTTAGATCAGAGCTCCCAGAGAGCACAGGGTTGTTCAGTGTCTGGCCCAGATCAGACTTGACTCAGGAGCAAATTCCTATCTAATTCTTTTTTTTCTGTTTGTTTTTGTGTTGTGGAAAAAGTGACTGCTTTTTGTAACTGAATGAGTAAATGGTCTGGAAGCAACAAAACTCATCTTTCTTAGTTTGTCTGGCCTCAGACACTAGCTGGGTGACCCTGGGCAAGTCACTTCACCCCATTTGCCTCAATTTCTTCATCTATTAAATGAGTTAGAGAAATGGAAGACCCCTCCAGGGTCTCTGCCCAGCAAACCCCAAATGGAGTCAGACATGGTAGAAGCCACAACAGATTAGGGTGTAATTTCATCTTCTGGAGAGTCATGATTGTGGAGGCCTAGAATGAAGACTGATTGGGATCACAGAGGCCCCTGTATCCAGCCCTGTCATTTTACAGATGAGGATGTGATGTGTGGAGAGCCACAGGTAGCAGGGCTGGCCCCAGGCAGTTTAGTTGGAAAGATGACCAGGATGGGGCTAGTCCTGTTCCCTTGAGTTTATTTTCTCCAAGTTGGTCTGGTTATTTTGAAAGTTTGGAGCTTGGAAGTTGTTGATATTTGGTAGGATAAAGTGACATCTCTTCAATAATGTTGTTCTTAAAACGTGAAGGATCCATGTCCTAGCCAGGCAATTGTGGACCACAACTCTCTGCCATGCTGCTGTGTTTCCAAGACAGTTTATTTCTTGAATTCGTAAGGATATTTTGTCATCTGTCTTTGTTGCCTTTGGGTTGGTAAAGCACTGAGTTTCTGGCGTATCATTCTATCCACCTGTGTCTTTCTAGGTAATTGATAGCTGCTAAATTTTTGCTCTCTGCTGCTATACTCTGTCTGCCATCCATCTTTTCACTGCCTAATAGGCATTGATCAATAAGATCCTATTCTTTCTGTCATTCTGCTGCTGGAGACCATGTGTGGCAGAGCCACCACAAAACTGTCCCATCTTAGAAGCAGATCTGCCTGACTCAGCCCTCTGTGTGAAGGTTCTGCCTCACTTTGTTGTTAGACGAGCTCACGTGAATGTCACCAGGGAGTGTCTTCTGATTCCCCTGTTGGATTTTAACCATTTCATAGGTTTTGTCCAAAAATAAGCAAGTTCAGTTGCATTCAACAAATCTATACACCTGTTGTCTGTCTTTATTTTTGAGACATGCTTGTTTCAAAAGCATTTTGGTAAAAACAACGAACTATTTATAGTGTCCTCTGAGGATTCCTGACAATCTTTTCTTTTATAATAAGGAAGTATTCATCTTTGTGGAGTTGCCTTGGGTGATTAGCCCTTTGCTTTATTAAAACCATATGAGTTTTTATTTATTGTTATTATTATTTTGGAAATACCTAGACTAAAAAATACGGTCTTGCTACAGTTTTAATGATTCTTTTAACAACTTAGAGCCTTTCTCTATGATGAGAGCATTTGGAAGTCTTTTCAGGGTGCATAAGAACAAGGGCATGGTTTCCACTGGCTACCAGTTGATTAGTGCCTAAAAAACCACTGAATTGTAGACTGTTAGTGATAGAAATGTCAGAAAGTCTCATTGGTGACAATTCATTTTACAGAGGAAGGAGATGGTTGGTGAAAAGCTTCTGGTAGGCCCAGTTTTCTAGTATGGGGAGACTTCCTCTTCCTCTCAGATCAGAGGTAGTTCCATGCCCCCTTCTACCCATGAAGGGTTTTGTTGACCCATGAAAGCATACACTATTCTGGCCTTTGGGAAATTTGAATATATGATTTTTTTCATGACATAAAACAACATTCTTGTTCCTAATTTAGACTTGGTTTCCTGAACTAAATTTTCATTTTTGTGCTAAAATCAGAAACCTGAAAAACAACATCTGGCTGGTTGTCCTAGGTCTCCTTCTGCCAAGTTCTATATTCAAAGTATTCTTACCCATTGTTTCCCATTGGTGATCCAGTGAGGGTTTCTGGTGACCCTCACTGTTTCTGTCTCCCTTTCAGAGAATTATAGATTTCTTGAGGTGGGCCCTTCATGACCTCCCTGCTTCCACATGTCACTTGTGAAATGCTTTTCCATCTTTTAACATCTTAGTGGCAAATTCCTCCTAGAGGGAAGGGACACAGACACAGACATACAAACATCCAGACACACTGACACATAGACATACACAAATACAGACATTGTGAGGCAGGCACATCATTTGGCACAGTCAGGAGATGAGATGACTTCTGTAGGGAATAAAAAATTGGCCAGTATGGCAGTGGGGGAGAGGAGGAGTGGGGTAAAGTTAGAAAAAATCCTTCAGATGCTTGGGGACAGCTCTCCTGTCTCCCTTTTGTCTTTTCTTCTTCAATATAAAATGCCTAATTGATTTAAGCACCCTCAAATGACAGAGCCTAGAGATCTTTTGCTGGCTCATTGTACAATGGGTTGCCTCAGATATAGTGTTACCAGCTTTGCCAGTCTTCCTTCCTTCCTCTTGTAAACTCCCTCTGGGCAGCCCAAGATCTCATTCACCTTTTGGTTGCCATATCACTTGACTGACTCATATTCACCTTGTGGGTCCCCCCCATTTGCAAGAGAGGTTTCTTAGCAAACTGCTATCTAAATATTCCTGCTTTGTCTTATCCTGATGAACATTATGTGGAGTTGGTCAAGAGGCCTGCAGAGACCTGGAATCAGGGAAACCTTCCTGACCAATAGGACTGTCCCAGTATGGGATGTACTGCCTCTGGAGGTCTTCCAGCCTGGTCCTGATGCATTCACCCTGGCTAGGTGTGTGACAGAAACTGGACCTGAGGTCTCTGAGGGTCCTACCAGCTTAGATGCTATGGTTTGGGTATTGTTGCAGGCCCAGAGATATTTTAGATGAGTAGTGACAGATGGAAAGGTAGACAGAGGGAGGATCCAGACTGAAGAATCTGGAAGTTGTGTTCTTTAGGAATGATTTCTAGAACTGAGAGTATGTCATGATTTCAGAGTTCTTGGGTGATGATTATGGGAAAGAGGTGTCATTCCTGCTTTACTCGATGCTGGATAGTAAAACTAGGAGTGATGAGAAAAGGTGAGGTAGGGAGATTTTTCCTTAACCCAACTCATAGAGTGGACCATCGGTGGGAATGAGCTCCCATCCCTGTTTCAAACAGTGTCTGGATGACAACACCTGTATGATGTAGAGGTCAGATGTATTTGGTACAGGTTGGACTTAGGAGTCATAGAGTCTGATTCTAGGAAGCTTTGCTGTTATACTTGTAAGCACTAAGTATGAAATCATAGTAATGATATGTCATGGAACTCGTGAATGGATCTGTGGTCTCCTTGCTTCTTGGATTCTTGCCGATGATGGACAGATTGAAGTCTATCCCTGCCTGTCTTCAATCGATCACTGGACACTGTGCCAAGTTCTGGAGATATAAGAAGCAAAGGACTGGACTTAGGAGGGGGATGGGGAAGTTTTCTATGGGATTTTAGTTGGGACTTAACAGAGCCAAAGAGATTAATAATCTGCTCAGAGGAAGGAGAGCATTCCAGACATGGGGGACAGCTCTGGAGAATGCCCAGAACTGAAAGATGGAGAGTCTTCTTTCTTTTTTTTTAAAATTCCTTTTTATTGATATTTTATTTTTTGAAGGTGAACTTTAATTTATTATTATTATTACAATAATTTTGTTATAAGAGTAAAGATAAACCCCCTCCCCAAGAAGATGAGAAACCTCAAGAATAGTGAGAGAGAGAGAAAGAAAAAAATGTACTTCAGTCTGTGTTCAGATTCCAATGGCTCTGTCTCTGGGGTGAGTTGCTTTCTTTATCATAAGTCCATCAGAGAAGTTGCTTCAATATTTTTCCCACAGTTGCTATTACTAGCTGTATTTCCCTCCGCTCTATTCTTCCCCATTCTCCTTTATTCTATTCCCTTTCTCCTTTCATCTAGGCCCTGTCCAAAAGTGTGTTGTATCTGAGTACCCTCTCCCTCAATCTTCCCTCTCTTCTATCACTTCTATCCCCCTTCCCTGTCCCCCATTCCCCCTTATCCCATCTCTTTCTTCTCATTTTTCTTTAGGGTAAGATAGATTTCCTCACCCTATTAAGTATGTATGTTATTTCCTCTCTGAGCCATTTCTGATGAGAATGAAGGCTCACTCATTCCCTCTTGCCTTCTCACTTTCCACTCCATTATAAAAGTTTTTCTTGATTCTTATGTGAAATTTCTTAGCTTCTTCTTCCTCTCCTTTCCCTTCCTCCCAGTACTTTCCTTTATCACCCATTGACTCTATCTTTTTACTATATTATACCATTATATTCCACTCCTTCCTATGTCCTGTCTATATATGCTCCTTCTAACAGCGCTTATAAATGAGAAAGTTCATATGACTTATCAGTATCTTCTTCCCATGCAGGAATACAAACAGTTCAATATCATTAAGTTCCTCATAGTTAGTCCTTCTCATCCACCCCCTCTATGGTCCTCCCCAAATCCTGTACTTGGAGATCAAACTTTTTTTCGGCTCTGGTTGTTTCAATAGGAAAGTTTGAAAGTCCCCTGTTTCATTGAAAGTCCACCGTTTCTCCTGAAAGAGGATGTCCAGTTCTTCTGGGTAGTTGATTCTCAGTTGTAAACCAAGATCTTCCAGAATATCATATTCTAATCCCTATGAGACTTTAATGTAGATGCTGCCAGATCCTGTGTAATCCTGATTATGGAGCCTCAGTAGTTGAATTGTTTGTTTCTGGTAGCTTTTAGATTTTTCTCTTTGACTTGGGAGTTTTGGAATTTATAATATTGATGGAAGTTTTTCTTTTGGGCTCTCTTTCAGGAGGTGACCGGTGAATTCCCTCAATTTCTATTTTACCCCCTGCTTCTAGGATCTCAGGGAAATCTTGCTGTATTATTTCTTGAAAAATGAAGTCTAGGCTCCTTTCCTGTCCATGGATTTCAGGAAGCCCAATAATTTTTAAATTATTTCTTCGGGATCTGTTTTCGAGGTCAGTTGTTTTTCCACTGTGCTATTTCATGTTTTCATCTAATTTTTGGCTTTTTTGGGAGAGTTTTAGTTCTTCCTGATTTCTTGCAAAGTCATCAGCTTCTTTTAGTTCCATTCTACATTTGAAGGAGTTATTTTCTTCAGAGAGCTTTTTTATCTTCTTTTCTAGCTGGCCAATTCTGCCTTTTTTAAGGCATTCTCCTCATTTGTCTTTTGTGTTGCTTTTTCCATTTGGCCTAAAGTGATTTTTAATACATTATTTTCTTCAGTATTTTTTTTGTATTTCTTTCACCGACCTGTTGATTTGGTTTTCATGATTTTTCTGAATTGCTCTCATTTCTCCTCTCAATTTTTCTTCCACCTCCCTTAATTGTGTTTTTTAAAACAAAATTTCTTGTCTTTTCTTTTTTTTCTTAATGGCTTTTCAAAGTCTTTTTTGAGCTCATTCACAGCCTGATCCCATTTTCTGTTTCTTTTGGAGATTTTGGATATGGAATCTTTGATTTTGTTGTCATCTGAGTATGTGTTTTGATCTTCCATGGGACTAAAGTAATTCTCTGTGGTCAGCTTCTTCTTTTTCTGTTGTTTACTTTATTTCCTCAGCCAAAGACTAATTTTAAGCACTTCCAAGGCTTTGTAGGATTTTTTTGGGGGGACATCCCGCTAGGACCTTTATTCCTCCAAGGTTTTATGCTCTCTTGCCTGTGCTTTGATATGTAGATGACCACTGCACTTCCCTCTGCCCTGGAGCTGTAAGGTGGGGCCCTGCTTGGCTACCCTAGTATGGAAGCCCAAACTGCAACCTGGATGTGAGTGTGGGCAAACAGCAGAGTCCCACCCTGAGGGAGGGTTGAGAAATTTCTTCAGTCTCCCCTGACCTCCTTATCATTGTCTGTGGGCTGTGCTCTTAAGGTGCAGACTGTTTTCTCCAGATTCATGCTACAGGTTCTGTGGCTGGTGCTCCTCACTCCACACTCATTCAGGTGTAGCAGAATTCTATCCCTGCCCCTTCAAGCTGTTCTGGGGCTGTGCTGTGACTGGGGCTTTTTCCAACTCCTTGTCCTGGTGAAACACAACTTTTTCTGTGGAACTTCTTTGAATGGGAAAATGTATTGCTCAGTCTTTTTGTGGGTTCTGCCCCTCTAAATTTTGGCTAGAGTCATAATTTGATGGATTTTGCAGTTTTGGGGGGAAGGAGTTCCCAGGAAATGCTGCCTTCAGGCTGCCATCTTGGCTCTGTCCCTACAAATACATGTTATGAAAAATTTTCAACATTCATCCATATGCATATGTATATTTTTAAGTTACAAAATTTCATTTCACCCTCTTTTCCCACCCCCCTTCCCCTCAGTGTCAAACAGTCAGGTTAAGATTGTACATACATATTTGTGATAAGCATGTTTACAGATTAGTCATTTTCTGTATGAGGAATTAGGATTAAGGGAGATATATAAGAGATAATTTTTATTAAGTGTTCCTCAGATTCTGAAGGGTTTTTTTTGGTTTTGTTTTCTTTTTCTTCCTCTGGATGGGGATAATACTGACTGCTTCCAGTCTAAAAATGGTTGTCCTAGCTCTCTGAACTGCTGAGAGGAACTGCTTCCATCAAGGTTGATCATCTCACATTGTTAATGTGTACATTGTTCTCTTGGTTCTGTTCCCTCTGCTCAGCATCAGATCCTGTAACTCTTTCCATGCTTCTCTAGAGTCTGACCATTTATGGCTTCTTAAAGAACAATAATATTCTATAGTATTCATATAACATAATTTGTTCAGTCTTTCCCTCAATTTCCAATTCTTTGCCACTACAAAAAAGAGCTGCTATGAATATTTTGGAATACAGGGACTTTTTTTATGATATTTTTCCTGGATGTAGGCTTAGAATTGGAATTGCTGGGTCAAAGGGAATGAACAGTTTTATTGCTCTTTGCGTATAGTTCCAATATTGCTCTCCAGATTGGTTGGATCCATCCGCAACTCCACCAGCAGAGCTTTAATGTCTCAATCCTCCCACAAGCTTTCCAACATTGATTATTTTTCCTTTTTTGTCATCTTGGGCAATCAAATAGGTGTGAGGTGATAACCCAGAGTTGTTTTAATTTTCATTTCTCTAATCAATAATGATTTGGAGCATTTTTTCCACATGATTGTATATTACTTTAATTTCTTCATTTGAAAACTGTTCATATCTTTTGACCATTTATCAATTGGGGAATGACTTGTAACCTTATAAATTTGATGTAATTCTTTATGTGTTGTAGAAATGAGACCTTTATCAGAACTCCTAGTTGGCAAGATTGTTTCCCAGCTTTCTGCTTTCCTTCTGATTTTGGCAGCATTGATTTTATTAGTTCAAAACCTACTTAATTTAATATAGTCAAAATCATTCATTTTGCAGGCTATATAATATACTCTATTTCTTATTTGATCATAAATTTATCCCCTTTCCATAGATAGGATAGATAGAGTATCTCTTGGTCTATTAATTTATCCATGGTGTTGCCTTTTATGTATAAATCCTGTACCCATTTTGACCTTTTTTTTTTTTTTGTATAGGGTGTGAGATGTGGATCTATGCCTAGTTTTTGCCATACTGTTTTTCAGTTTTCTGAACAATTTTTGTCAAATAGTGAGTTCTTATCTCAGAAGCTAATGTCTTTGGGTTTGTCAAAGATTAGATTACTGTGGTCATTTACTACTGTTTCTTTTGAACCCATCCTAATCCACTGATTCATTACCTATCAGGCAGTTTTGATGACGGCCACTTGATAGTATAGTTTTAGATCTGGTAGAGTTATGTCACCTTCCTTTGCATTTTTTTTACCACTTGATATTCTTGACCTATTGTTGCTCCAGATGAATTTTTGTTACTATTTTTTTCTAGCATAGTAAATTAGTTATTTGGTGGTTTGATTGGTATGACACTGAATAAGTAATTTAATTTTTGTAGAATTGTCATTTTTATTATTAGTTCGACCTAGACAGGAGTAATTAATATTTTTCCAGTTGTTTGGATCTGACTTTTTTGTTGAGATGAACTTTATAATTCTGGGTTTGTCTTAGGAGGTGGATTCCCAAGGATTAAATGTCTCGCAAGGATTAAATGTCTCTTTCTATCTCTTGCTCTTTGGCTTTGTTGTTCATATATATAAATGCTGATGATTTATTTGGGTTTTTTTTTATATCCTGTTACTTTCCTGAATTTGTTAATTTTTTCAAGGAGTTTTTAAGATGATTTTCTCGGTTTCTTGAAGTATATCATCATATCATCTACAAAGAATGAAAGCTTTGCTTCTTCATTGTCAGTTTTGATTCCTTCAATTTCTTAATCTTCTCTTATTGCTAAAGTTAGCATTTTTAATACTATACTGAATAGTAATAGTGATAATAGATATCCTTGTTTCACCTCTGATTTTATTGGAAATACTCCAAATTTCTTCTCATTACATATATTTGCTGATTTTTACATAAATACAATTTATCATTTTAAGGAAAATTCCATTTATTCCTAAACTTCTAATAGTAATGGATGTTGTATTTTATCAAAGACTTTTTCTGCATTATGATCTTTGTTGGTTTTTCTTTTGATATGTTTAATTATGTTGATTGTTTTTCTAATATTGAACCATCCTTCCCTACCTGGTATAAATCCTACCTGATCATGGTGTATTATTCTAGTAATAACTTGCTGTGGTCTCTTTGCTAAAATTTTATTTAAGAATTTTGCATCAATAGTTATTAGGGAGATTGGTCTATAATTTTCTTTTGTCTATTTTGGTTCTGGTTTAGGTATCAGCACCATGTTGGTGTAATAAAAGAAATTTGACAGAACTCCTCCTATTTTTTAAATAGTTTATATAGAAAAAGAATTGATTGTTCCTAAAATGTTTGGTAGAATTCATTTATAAATCCATCTGGATCTGGAGACTTTCTTAGGGAGTTTATTGATGCTTTCTTCAATTTCTTTTTTCTAAAATGGGGTTATTTAAGTATTTTATTTCCATTTCTGTTAATCTGGGCAGTTTGTATTTTTGTAAACATTCATCCATTCACTCAGGTTATCCAATTTATTGACTTATAATTTGGCAAATTAGCTCCACATTATCTCTTTAATTTCCTCTTCATTGGTGGTTAGTTCACCCTTTTCGAGTTTGATGCTAGTAATTTGATTATCTTCTTTACCAAAGGTTTATCTATTTTATTGGCTTTTTCATAAAACCAACTCTTAGTTTTATTTAGTAGATCAATAGTTTTCTTGCTTTCAATTTTATTAATCTCTCCCTTGATTTTCAGAATTTCTAATTTAGTATTTAATTGGGGATCTTCAATTTGTTCTTTTTCTAGCTTTTTTAGTTGCATACCAGTTCATTGATCTCCTCTTTCTCTTTTTTATTCAAATAGGCATTTAGAGATACAATGTTTTCCCTTAAAACTGCCTTGACTGCATCCCATAAATTTTGGTATGATGTCTCATTAATATCATCTTTTTGGATATTATTATTGATTATTGACATTTAAAGGGCTGTAAGTACTGGGAGGTTCTGGAGGTCTTACCTAAGAACTTTACAGGACCTTGAAGCTTATGACACCCTCATTAGACAAGGTGCCAAGCACAATGGAATTAAAGTCAGTCAAAGGTTAATGAGATACTTAAGTTTAAAGTTAACACTTCTGCTTTTTGTCTCAAACATAGTGATCTCTTGGACTTCTTCATTGGAGAGACAAGACCCAACCATACCATATTCTCTAAATCTAATCTCTTCAATTATATTCTATCCTTTAATTATCCTAAGAGAAGTACAGTTCTCAAGAGTTATAAGTGTTATATCTTCACTTTAAGGGTTGTATATAATTTGATGATCTTGACTAATTTTTTTTTTGTTTTTTTCTTCCTCTTTTTATTTATGTATCTCTTGAGTCTGAGTCGTGTGTTTGGCAATTGAATTCTCTGTTCAGTTCTGCTCTTCATGTCAGGAAATTCTGAATGTCCTCTATTTTGTTGAACATCCATCTCTTCCCCTGACAGTATATGTTGATTTTGCAGGATGGTAAATTCCTGGTTGTAATCCCAGATCCTTTGCCCTCCAAAATATGATATTCAGGGTCCTCTGATCCTTCAGTGTTGAGGCTGATGGTCCCATGTGAATCTGAATTTGCTTCCTTTGATTTTAAATGCGTTTCTTTTTTGCTGCTTGCAGTGTTCTCTACTTTATTTTAGAGATCTGGAAATTAGCTATAACAGCCCTTGGAGGTTTAATCCTGGGGTCTCTTTCTGCAGATGTTCTCTTCATTTTTTCAACAGTTATATTGTCTTATTGTTCTAGCAGATTTGGACAGTTTTTCCTCATAATTTACTGCATGATATTGTCCAGGTTCTTTTTTTTTTTTTTGATCTAGGCTTTTTTAGTAGTCTGATGATTTGTAGATTATTTCTCAGGGATCTGTTTTCCATGTCATTTATTTTTCCTAAAAGATACTTTAAGTTTTCTTTAGTTTTTTTCATCTTGTTTGATGGAATCTTATA
Source organism: Macrotis lagotis (assembly GCF_037893015.1). Lineage (NCBI taxonomy): Eukaryota > Metazoa > Chordata > Mammalia > Peramelemorphia > Peramelidae > Macrotis > Macrotis lagotis. Next base: position 28,636,645 of record NC_133659.1, read on the forward strand.
ATCTTGTACATTCATTGGTTTCTATTTGTTTATTCCTAATTTTTAAGGGTTTTATTTTCTTCAGTTATCTTTTGTGTTTCCTTTTTTAAAGGTGTTGAATTCTCTGATCAATTTTTTGTAATTTTCCTGCGTGACTCTCATTTATTTTTTCCATTTTTCTTCTTCCTCTCTGATTTGGTTTTTAGATTCTTTTGGATTTGAGTCCAATTCATAGACTCTTTTGAGACTTCCCTTGTGAGTGATTTTTTCACTGATTTCTTCATCCAGCCTGACATTGTTATCTTTATCTGCAAAGTAGGTTTTTTTTTTTAGGTTTTTGCAAGGCAAATGGGGTTAAGTGGCTTGCCCAATGCCACACAGCTAGGTAATTGTTAAGTGTCTGAGGCCACATTTGAACTCAGGTACTTCCTGATTCCAGGGCCAATGCTCTATCCACTGTACCACCTAGCTGCCTCCACAAAATAGTTTTCTATAGTGAACACTTTTAGGTTTTTTTGCTCTTCTTTGTTGTTTTAGCTCTGTTTCTGTGATATAGGGAATGTAGATCCAAGCTTTTATGCTGGGGTTGAGGTCTGTTCCCTGGCTTGTCATTGGCCAAGATGTTGCTATGCTATCCAGGCTTACCTTTGCAGAGGTTTGTATCCTCCTTTGTGTCTAGGTTCTGACTCAGTGGTTTGTTCTCGATCCAGTCCTGTCATTTGCCCCTATGTTCCCAGGGTTCAGATTTTTTTTTTTTTTTTTGGTTTGAGATCCTCCCTTTTGTCTTGCTACCTAACTGCTGGGTCCTCTGCTGCTGTCAAGCTGTCCGGACCTGGATTACACTGTGATTAAAAGCCCTCTGCTGGCTTTCCTACTTTCCTGCCTCCTGGACTTTACTTCCACTTTCCCCCCAAAGAGACAGAACTTTACTGAAGATCCTCCATGATGTCTTCAGTGGAAAACTGAATCTTCTCTTTTTCTTGGTGGGATCTGTAGTGTGAATGTCAGAGTAGAGGCTTCATTTATCTTTGGTAGGGAAAAGCTCCAGGAGCATGTTAACCTCATGCTGCTATCTTGTCTCTGCCCTGGAAGACTCCAAGAGTCTTATTTCTAGAACAACCAGGAAACCAGGGTCACTAGATGAAAGAGCCCATGTTGAGGAGTGAAGTGAAAGAAGACTGGCAAGGGGAGAGGAGATATGAAGGCCTTTGAACTCCAGACAGAGCATTTTATATTTTCTCCTAGAAGCAATAGAGAGGCACTGGAGTTTATTGAGTAGGGGATGACCCGACCAGACCTGCATTTTAGGAAAATCACTTTAGTGGCTGAATGAAGGATGGATTGTAGTGGGAGAGGCTTGAGTCAGTATTGTGCTGTTGGGTCTAAAATTTGCCACAGGGGTATAGACTCTCCCCCACCCCTTAATCCATGAAACAAAGGGAAAAACTGCAACTATTTATATTACAAAGTTGTTTAGCTTCTCTTTGTGTTGAATTCTGAAGTCTTCATTCACATCTTGGTGTTTGCAGGTAATGACATTGGAGCAGATGAAATCATCGCAGGGAACGTGAGCAAATTTGCTGCTGTCCCTGTCGGCTATTATGGGTCTCCCAAGAAGGGCCACCTGATCTTCGATGCCTGCTTTGAAAGTGGTGAGTGCCCTGGGGGTTGTGCCCTCCACTCTGCCCCACTGACTTCCCTGAATGATGAGTCATACTGAACAATTTGATTCTAAGACAAATTAAAGGGAAAGAAATGATGGGGAAATATTGAAAAATGATGGCATGAATATTCTGTGATGTGCCCACTCCCTCCTTCCCATTAGAAGACTAGCTTCTTGAGGTCAGGATCAGTGCCATAATGACAAAGCATCTATTAAACCCTGACTATATCCAAGCCCTAATCTAAGCCCTGAGGACTCTGACAAAACAGGCAAACGTTCCCACTCAAGGGGCTGGGCTTCTACTGGGGAGATTGCACATATGCTGATCCTTGGGGACAGCAGTCAAACTGAGGGTTCTGCCTCTCCTCAAAGCATATGGTCTCTGAACACTTTCTGTCTCAGCCTCTGAAGCAGCGCTGTGGGCAGGCTGTAGTGCATCTCCACAGCTTCCCAGGATGATGGCTGCTGTGAGCAGTGGGCTGGGAGGATGGTCTTAGCCACTAGTTTCAAGCTCAAATGACAACAGAGCTTCTAAGCCCTACATAAGATACCTGAGGGCCTGTTGACTTAGAAAATCACATTGTCTAGGTTATATTGTATTTTTATTTATTTTGATGTCTTCCCTTACATTTGGGAAAGACATGCTTACAATTCTAGTCTGGGGGGGGGGCTTAGATTAACATGCTTATTAGTGACAGTTGATGTTGGGGGGCAAGAAAGGTGCATCCCCTTTGTATTGCAGATGGCTGGATGTGGAGTTTGGAGAGTCCTTCTCTTCTGAGAGCTTTGGGTTTACTCCTGCCTGCCCCTCCTACTGGCTGGCTGCTCCAGCTCAGCTGACTGACTGGTCTTATGGGTGGCAGCTGGTAATAACTCTTAGTTTCCCCAATGGGGGCCTAGTCAACACTTGTTGTATTTGGTGACTCTACAAGAAGGCCCCACTGAACTGTTTCCCTTGTACTTTTAGAAGACAAGAGGAGGGGAACTTTGTAAAGGAGATGGAGAATGAGCCTCCAGAGGACTGGAGGAGAAGCCAGAGAGTGAATTCTTGTGGAAATGACTGGAGAAAGGAGGAGTGTCCAGAATGGGGGGGGGGATCCTGGACTGGACCATGGTAGGGGGAGGTCTTTGTCTGGTTTTTGCTGCCTTGTCTTTCCTAGTTCTTGTGACTCTCTATGTTGCTAGAATCTGACAACATTCTTCTTTAACCACTCATGGTCTTTGGTCATATTATATTATTTGTCCTGTATAGTTATTTGTATTGACATCTTGTCTGGCTGACTCTGTGGTGTATCCATCCATCCATCCATCCACCTAGTGTTGTGATGGATATTGGAAAAAGGGAGAGAGAGAGAGAGAGAGAGAGAGAGAGAGAGAGAGAGAGAGAGAGAGTGAGAGAGAAACGCATAGTTGCTACTTTCTTTTTTCCATTCCTCTTTTTTTATTATAGTAATCTTCTTGTTGAGAGTATTCATAAACCTCCCTTCCCCCTAAAAGGATGAGAAACCTGTGTTCAGATTCCAATGACTCTGTCTCTGGGATGAGTTGCCTTCTTTATCTTTAAGTCCACCAGGGAAGTTGCTTCAATATTTTTTCCCTCAGTTGCTATTACTAGCTGTATTTCCCGCTATCCTGTTCCTTCCCACTCTCATTTTTCTACCTTTCACCCTGTCCCTGCTCAGAAGTATGTTGTATCTGAGTACCCTCTCCCACGATCTTCCCTCTCTTCTATCACCTAGTCCCCCTTTCCCTCCCCCATTCCCTTATCCCATCCCTTTCATCTCATTTTTCCGTAAGGTAAGATAGGTTTCTATACCTTATTAAGGGTATATGTTATTTCCTCTCTGAGCCATTTCTGATGAGAATGAAGGCTCACTCATTCCCTTTCACCTTCTCACTTTCCACTCCATTATAAAAGCTTTTTCTTGACTCTAATGTGAAATATCTTAGCCTTTTCTTCCTCTCCTTTCCCTTCCAATACTTTTCTTTATCACTGATTGACTCCCCCTTTTTACTATATTATACCATCATATTCAGTTCCTTCCTATGCCTTTCTATATATGCTCTTATGAATGAGAAAGTTCACGTGAGTTATCAATATCTTCTTTCCATGCAGCAATACAAGCAGTTCAACAACATTAAGTTGAATTGTTTGTTTTTGGCAGCTTTTAGTATTTTCTCTTTGACTTGGGAGTTCTGGAGTTTGGCTATACTATTCCTAGCAGTTTTTCTTTTGGCATCTCTTTTAGGAGGTGACCAGTGAATGTCCTCAATTTCTATTTTACCCTATTGCTTCTAGGATTTGCTGTATTTATTTCTTGAAGAATGAAGTCTAGGCTCTTTTCCTGGTCATTACTTCCAGGTAGCCCAATAATTTTTAACTTATCTCTTCTAGATCTGTTTTTCAAGGTTAGTTGTTTTTCAATGAGACATTTCACATTTTCTTCTAATTTGTTTTTTAGTACAGTTTTATTTTTTCCTGGGTTCTTCCAAAGTCATTGGCCTCTTTTAGTTCCATTCTGAATTTGAAGGAGTTATTTTCTTCAGGAGAACTTTTTTATCTCCTTTTCCACCTGGCCAATTCTACTTTTTAAGGCATTTTTCTCATTTGCCTTTTGTGTTGCTTTTCCATTTGACCTCAACTGGTTTTTAATATATTATTTTCTTCAGTATTTTTTTGTATTTCTTTCATCAAGTTGCTGACTTGATTTTCATGATTTATCTGCATTGCTTTCATTTGTCCTCCCAATTTTTCCTCAACTTTCCTTAATTGCTTTTCAAAGTCTTTTTTTGAGCTCATTCATAGCCTGAGTCCATTTTCTCTTTTCTTTTGGAGGTTTTGGATACAGAAGCTTTGATTTTGTCATCATCTGAGTATGTATTGTTGTCTTCCATGGGACCAAAGTAATTTTATATGGTCAGATTCTTTTTTTTTCTGTTGTTTGCTCATTTCCTCAGCCTATGACTGATTTACCACACTTCTAAGGCTTTGTTTTTTGGGGGACAGTCCACATAAATCTTAATTCCTCTAAGGTATTATGAGAGGCTCCAGCCCCTCACTTCTACCCTGGAGCTGTGAGGATGGTCCTGTTCGGCTATGGTAGTGTGGAAGCCCAAACTGCAACCCGGATTGGAGGCTGGGCAAACAACTGAGTTTGTCCCAGGGCTAGAGAGAGACCTCTGGGAGTTCTGGACATGCTGGGTGGCTCTGCCGACTCTGCTGCATGTTCTCACCGTAGGGTTGCTCTGAGGCCAGAGCTCTGCTCCATATTCATTCTGGTGCTGCAGAGTTCTCTCACCACTCCTTTCGGCTGTTCCTGATGATTAAACTGCCCCCTCTGCCATGGACTCAGGCGTCTAACCAGGCTGTGCTATGTTATGTCTGCAGCTGCAGCTTTTTTCCACCCTCCCTCCAATCTGGTGAAACAGACCTGTCCCAGAGATCTTCTAAGTTGAATTGAACTGGGAAATTGTATCACTCAGTCTTTCTGTGGGTTCTGCCCCTCTATATTCTGGCTAGAATTGGACAGCTTTTGGAGTTTTCACGCCACTGTCTTAGCTCTGCTTCCCCAGTTGCTACTTTCAAAGAAATAAGTATACATCTGAATTTGAACTCATGTCTTTCTGGCTCCAGGTGCTGACTCCATTCACTACCACACTGGGCTGCCCCTCAGGGATTTTAAGAGGCAGAGGTGTGGATAGAGTGAAGTCCAGGCTTAGGGAGTAATAGCCTGTACAAAGGCTGTTTTGAGAGTTGGAATTCCATACAGTGGAGGACCCTTTGGGTTAGGGGATGTGAGATGGGTTTCGACAGACTGCTGTGGGGAGGATGTGAGGGAGTGAGATTGGAGCCCGAGAAGGCGACTACTTGGGACTTTGTGGCAGTGGTCCATGGGAAGAGGTTGAGTTAGACCTAGACTGGTGTCTGTGAGGGGCAAGGGATGATGCAGAAAGAGGAACAGAAAATGAGAATGGGAAACTCACTGGTTATGGGGAAATAAAGGGGTGGGAGCCAACCACAGGGACTCTAGGAGACACATTATCAATAAAATGATTAGTTACCAGAAGTCATGTCTCTCAGACTTTTTAAACACCAGAGTACTTATCTGCACAGGCAATATGATGATGATTTAGGGAAGGAGTGGTCAGTCAGTGTTGTACTTGAATTGAAAGAGTGGATTTAGGAGGAATCAACCTTAATTTTCTTTAGGATTAGAAGGTCTGAGGGACAGTCAGGTGGCACAGTAGATCAAATCCTACCTCAGATACTTGATACTTAATAACTATGTCACCTTGGAAAAGTCACTTTAAACTGATTGCCCTACCCAAAAAGCAAAAAAGAATAGAAGATCTTTGAATCTGGCCTTCCCTTTAATTCAATTGGACAGTCAATAAGTGTTCATTCATCCTACTATGTGTCAGAAATTGCCAAGGGCTGTTTAATTCTGGAGGAAACGGGACATCCCCAGGTACAATCTCCCCTGCCATCATACTGCTTCAGCATCACCTGTAATTCAGAGGTCTGTGAACCCCACCTGGGTTCATCCTTTACTTGAGCTCCATGTGCCTGCAGGGGTTGGGGGAACAGACCTTTACCTGCCCAGTGGTCTTCCATGCTGCTCTGTCTGTCTCCTGCCTCTTGTTCTGGGTCTGGTCCTTGGCTTGCCCATGGCTGGTCTGGTGCCCCTCCTTCCCCTTTGGATCATGAGGGGAGGAGCGCCTTGATGAGTGAGCAATCCAAGAGGAGCTCAGGGCCTGGGGATTGCTTGTCATGGATGGATTCCTTCTGAGTATTTATTGGGTGACCAACTCCCAATAAATAGGGAGAAGCCCTGGGAGCTCTCCACTGATAGCATTGCTGCCAGGGTAAGACTACCTGTCCCTCTAAGGACGTCACTTCCTTGACCTTAGCTGTGGTTCCTATGTAACTGGACCCAAAGCCCCAGTTGGGAGCAACCAGGCTTCCCTGTCAAGTCACTTCTGTCCACACCAGCCGCTGTCTTCTGGTCCTCTACACCAGCACCTTAACACCCCAGGCTCTGGGGTGGGGGGGGGCTTTCAGTTGGTGTTGTTCAGATTTGAGCCTCCCTGTGTGGATCAGTCACTTAAAACACCAGTCATATCTCCCTCACCCTCTCCTGCTCAGAAGACAAGCTTCCTGAGGCCAGGCAGTGTCCTGTTTGTGTCTGTATCTCTAATGTGAAATGGAAGGCCTGGACCAGCACTTCTTTAGGGTTCTGAGCCCCCAGAGTATTGTCTTGGATCACTCAGGTCCCTACTCTAATGGAGGAGGTCAGCCTATACCTCATCTGCTTGGTTGACTCATCAGCAGGCATATTTTTAAGTCTTATAGAAAAAGATGGACTTTCCAGGTGATCATCCTCATTCCACTAAGGAGGAAACTGAGGTCCAGAGGGAGTGAGTTCCTGGGCCCAGGTCACAAAGATTGAAAGCATTAGCTGGGACCTTGGTCCAGGTCCTTTTTGTACCCCGACCTCCACCCCACACTTCAAATGTGAGAGCAGACAGAGAAGAGCTTGCAATGGGGCTTGTTGACATCCTTCAGGAAGGAGGTGCAGGAAATGAAAAAAAGTGATTTCAGACTTTTGCAAGGAAAATCTTTAAAGTGGAAACATAAAACCCGTTAGATCAATTTATGATACATGCATCTGGCTCACGTTATTGGAATTCTGGTTAAATGGTACAGCAGGTGCATGGAAATGCTGCCCTAGCAGAGTGGTGGAAGCTTGTCCAGGGGTCGATATTCTGTCCACCCCCAGCTCAGAAATGGACTTAGTGTATCTCTAAGCTGTGAGGGAGTAGCAGGAGAATTGAGGCCCAAATCAATTGGTCAAGCACAGAAACTCATTGTTTCATGTGAAATGAATGTACAGAGAGAAGAGGCTGGGAAATGAAGATGTGGGTTGGGGGTTTGCTTCCAATTTCAAAGTGATGAAATTGCATTTTTCAACCATTTTTTCAACAAAAACTATTAGTGCTTTTAAATGGAAAATATGCAGTAGTGATCGATGTCTTCTTGGTGATGTAGGCCTCTCAGATTGCCTTTTCATGGATTGGGAGAATACTGATTTTGAGACTTCATTTCCCACAGAAAGGGAGGCAGGGAGGAGGAGCTGCCCCTGGTTTCAGCTTGCCCCCAGGCACGCTGCTTCTCTTTTGGATCAGCTCAGTGATGGAGCAAAAGAGGGCGTGCTCATTGTTGGCCCTGCTTCGGGTGAGGGGGGTGGACAGAGCAGGCCTGGGGCTGGCTTAGCAGCCAAACCTCATTTAACGGGGAAGCCCACCTGGCTGCTACCAGCTTCGGCTTTGGGTCCAGTTACATAGGAACCACAGCTAAGGTCAAGGGAGTGATGCCCTTAGAGGGACAGGTAGTCTGGAGTCTAGGCAGCAATGCTATCAGTACAGAGCTCCCAGGGCTTCTGGCAAAGATAGAGGGTTTTTCCTGAGGAGACTTGTGGAGTGCGCAACCAGAGAAGGCCCCCTCCCTCTCTCTTTCCCCCAGCATTTGACTTTTTGTTGTTCAGACATTTCAATTATGTCTGACATTTTGTGTCCCTATTTGGCCCTGTAGTGGCTTGCATTGCCTTTTCTAGATCATTTTATAGATGAAGAAATGGAGGCACACAAAGTGTCTGAGGCCCCAGCTTTTGGTACTTGCTCCCAATTCACTCCTCATTCTTGGGTTGTGTTAAGAACAGCAGATTAGAGGGCCCACTGGGGTCTGTGAGCCACATGTACTGACATCTACTAATATCAATGGAAGAGAGAGAAAAATGTTCTTTTTTATTTTTAAGTTTTTGCAAGGCAGTGGGGTTAAGTGACTTGCCCAAGGCCACACAGCTAGGTAATTATTAAGTGTCTGAGGCTGGATTTGAACTCAGGTACTCCTGACTCCAGGGCCAGTGGTCTATTCACTATGCCACTTAGTCGCCCCAGAAAATGTTCTTGAGGCACAAGAGAATTGAGAAATACTGAAGATTTCAATGGAGATGAACAAAGAGTCAGCATTATCTGTAATGGAGAATCCAGCCCTGGGTTTGAGACTCACCCCGTACACTACTTGGATGAGTGATCAGAGATAGACCCCTTTGCCTCAGCTCCCCAGAGCTTTGCTTAGGCTTGGCCTGGTGCAGTGACAGAGTTAGCAGGCAGCTCCATTCTTCATCACCCACAGATTCATCCCAAGGAGTTTCCTCGGGAAATACCCCCTAAATATGGCAGAACATACTGGTTTCAAACAAATGTGTTGGGTGTGACATTGTGAAACAAATGCTCAAACCCATATGCACTAATGAATGCCTTCCCAATATGTGGCTTTTGTTTCTCTCATATAGACAAACTAGGAAGGGCAGAGTATTTTTTGGTGTTGATTGATTTTTTGATAACTATTTTCAAGAAGACAGCAGTACCAGCATCCCATTCAACAATATGAGTTCAATAAACATTCATTAAACATGTCTGGGTTCTAACTTGTGCTGGGGGTTGGGCATATGAAGAGAGAGACAGTTCTGTCCAGGAGCTTACAATTGAGGAGAAAGAGAGCTTCCAAGGGTCCAAGAGTAGGGAGTAGAGTAGACAAGTAGACAAGAGTAGGGAGATGCCAGGGTGCATCGCTGCCCAGAGCTTTATGTTGAATTGATTGGGAGAGAGGACATGGTCAGCAGGGGAGATCAGCTGGACAAAGATGCTGAGCTGGGTCTCCAAGGAACGGCTGGAAAAGAAATGGGAAGAGGTGCTCTTCTTAAGGGGATTTCACAGGAGCCAGAGTGACCAGCCGGAAATCCCCATACAGCTCCTCCATCCAGAGCTACCGGAACACACCATACTTAGTCCCAAGAAGAAATGAAGGGTTGGTCATTTTTCCAGCCCAGATCACCATAGGAAGTTGGACATAAAGATTTGTGGACACTGGGAACAAGATCTATCTAGGAGCAGCCCCACTGACCATGCTAGAACAGCAAGAGGTTATGTACCAGGACTACAGGAGTCCCTGGAGCCAGTCCTGACCTCCACCCCACCGAGGGAGTGGAGAGCTTTGTTGGCTCAGAGCAGTAAAATCATAGCTCTCACCTGATCTGGGATTCTTGCTCTGCTTATTCCCCATGTAGCTGGACATTCCCCAGGCTAGACATTGAAAGTGAAACCTGCTTTGTCCCCGAGGTTTGTACCATACAAACCAAGGTTAGTGCTGCTGGTTCCTAAACTTGATCCTTTCCCCATGTGCCATTCAAGGCCTCTCTCCCTAGATTACCGCTATTGTACCAGGTCTTGCTTCCACTCTGCCTTGCATCTGTGATTCTGGTCTATGGAGTGGGCTACCAAACTGCAGCTTGACTCTTGTCCCTATCACAGTGCCCTGTATGGGTCCAGGAGTGTCCCAAGAGACCTCCTCTTGCCTGTTGCACAAAATCTCCCGGGGGATGCAGTGTTCCAGCCTTGCATGGATAATGGTGTAAGTCATTTGTCTCCATTCCAGTTTTGTCAATTGTTTTTATTGAATCATGTGTTTGTGCCCAATACTTGGAATCTTCTATCAAACACTAAGTTATGGTGCTGATTTACTTCTGTATTTTGTGTATATATATAGTTCTACTGCAGTCTCTGTTTGGCACTGCTAGACGCTCTTTTAAAAAATGGATTCCCTTGATATTCTTGACCTTTTGTTCTTCCAGAAGAATTTTATTATTTCTTTTTTTAGCTCTATAAAGTAATACTTTAGTAGTTCTGAATGGAACTGAATAAGTAAATTTAGTTGCATTGTCATTTTTATTATATTGGCTCAGCCTACCCATGAGCAATGAATATTTTTCTATTTAGATCAGTATTTAAGTAAAAAGTGCTTTGCTACTGTGTTCATATTGTTCTACTGTGCCATGGCAGGTAGACTTTCAAGAATTTTATACTGTTTGTGGTTATTTTAAGTGGATTTTTTCTCTCTTCAAACTAGATTTTGTGGTGATTTATAGAAATTCTGATGATTTTCTGTCGGTCTATTTTATATTCAAAAAATTTGTTGAAGTTGTTATTTTTTTGACTTGGCTTTTTTGATTCACTGATCCTCTCTAAATCATTGTATCACCGACAAAAAAGTGTTAGTTTTGGGGTAGCTAGGTGGCTAGAGTACCAGACTTGGAGTCAGGAGTACCTGAGTTCAAATTTGGCCTCAGTCACTTAATAATTACCTAGCTGTGTAACCTTGGGCAAGCCACTTAACCCCATTGCCTGAAATAAATCAATTTTTTTTTTTAAAAAAGTGCCTATGCTTATTCTTTTCATTTCTTTTTCTTTTCTTTTATAGTTAGCATTTGTATAGTAATATGAAAGAGTAATGGTGATAGTGGACATCCCTGATCTTATTAAAAAGGCTTCTCGCTTATTCTTGCTACAGATAATGCCGACTCTTTGTTCAACTCCATTGAAATCCTCAGTATTTCAATAGATACTAATAATTTTAAGGAAAATTCCATTTTTTCTTGTTCTTTCTAGCATTTTAAAACAGGAATTGGTGTTTTATTTTGTCAAAAACTTTCCCTGCATTGAAATAATCTTGTGATTTTTATGTTATTAATACTACACTTATAGTTTCCCTAATATTGACCCAGCCTTTCATTCCTATTATAAATTTATATTTAATCTTTCTGATACATTACTGTAGTCTCCTAATAAACATTTAATTTAAAAATTTGCATCAGAATTCATTAAGAATATTGATCTATAGTAATCTTTCTTAGTTTTGACTCTACCTAGTTGAAATATCAAGATTGTTTTTGAAGGAATTTGGAGGACCCTTTATTGATAAAGAATACTGGAATTAATTGTTCTATAAATGATTTTTTTAGAATTTGTAAATACATGCCAATGGAAGGAATTTTTTCTTTGGAAGTTAATGTATGACTTGTTCAGTTTTTTTCCTCCTTGGGATCATTGTATGTGTTCTGTTTCCTGTATAATATTTTTGTGAATATGTCTCCATTTCATTTATATTTTCAATTTTATTGGAATATATTTGGGTGTAATAGCTGCAAATAGTTGTTTTCATATCTTCTTCATTAGTTGTTAATTTACTTTTTTTACATTTTTGATGCTAGTCATTTGATTTCCTTGTTTAAAATCAAACTAGTTAATGACTTATCTTATTTTTTTGCAAAACGACCATTTCTTATTTTACTTACTAATTTAATTTTTTTCTTTCAATTTTGTTAATCTCTTCCTTGACTTTTAGTATTTCTGTTTGGTTGTTCAATTAGGGTTTTTAATTTGTTGGGTTTTTTAGATTTTTTTAATTAGCTGCATGCTCAATTCATTGATCTGCTCTTTCTTTTTCTTACTGATGAAACTATTTAAAGATATAAACTTTCCTCTAAGTACTACTTCAACCACATCCTTAAAATTTTGCTTTGTTGTCACATTGTTTTCACAATAATTTAAACTATTGATTATTTATATGATTTTGACACATCTGTTCTTTCATAGTTTTTCTATTTAATTTTTAATCTTTGCCTAAAAAGTTCTTGATTGAATGTCATTTTATTGCATTAGTAAAATGCACTTAATATTTCTGCTTTTCTGCATTTGTGAGGTTATGTTCTAATATGTGGTGAATTTTTTTGAAGTTGTCATGTATAGTTGAAAAATTGTTATACTCTTTTCTAGTCCTATTCAATATCTGTCATTGAATTTTTCTCAAATTCTATTCAACTCCCTTTTTTCTTGTTTATTTTTTGGTTTGATTTATCTGGGTCTGAGAGGGGTAAAAGTCCCCTTGTAGTATAATTTTGCTGTCTAATTCTTTCTATAATATGTTTAACTTTTACCTATTTAGATGTTGTTCCATTCAGTGCATATATGTTTAATACTGACATTAGTTCATTGTCTATGATACATTTGAACAACATTATTTACCTGTTTTTCTCTTTTAATTAGAGCTATTTTTGTTTTTGTTTTGTTTTAGATCATGATTGCGATTCTTGTCTTTTTTACTTCATATGAAGTATAATATTGCTTCTGAATCTAACAAAGATTCTGTCAAGCCTCTCATTTTAGCACTGGGGGTATTTTTTTCTTTCCTGTATGTGTCTTGTAAGCAACATATTGTTGAGTTCTGGTTTCTAATTGTTGTATTATTCTCTTCTGTTTTATGGTTAAGTTTATCCTATTCCCATTCACAATTATGATTGTTAATTATATTTCTTGATATCCTAATCTCAAACTTTTCTTTACCCTCTCATGCACCAGAAGTCTCTTTTGCTTCTGACTAATGCCTGTTTTAATATTTTTTCTCTCTCATTCCCTGACCCCTTTCCCTTAACCTCTTTCTCTCCTATTTCCTTTTTGGGTAAGATGTATTTTTTGTGTGTGTGTGTTTGAGTAACCTTCTTTCATCAGTTCAGATAAAAGAAGTTTTGATATATTCCACTCCCCTTCCCTGCTGCCCACTCCTTGTTGTATAAACTCCCCCTTGTTCATCTCATTTATGTCAGATCATTTTTGCTATTCTTCTTCTCCCTTCTTTCTATTTTGGTTTGTTATTCTTCTTTACCTAAAAAAAGGAAATAGGAGAGAAAGAGGCTAAGGGAAATGGGTGGGGGAATGAGAGAGAAAGAAGATGAAAGCAGGCATTAGTCAGAAGCAAAAGAGACTACTGCAGAAGCAAAAGAGACTACTGGGTGCATGAGAGGGTGAAGAAAAGTTTAAGAGATTAGGATGTCAGGAAACATAATTACTTCCATTCTTCTTTTGACATCAACAAAACATAACAATCATTTCCAGACCCTCTATCTAATTAGGCTCCCTCTATACCCCATTAATCCACTGGAGAAAGAAATGGCACATCACTCGAGTATCCTTGCCAAAAATACTCTATGGATGGTGTTGGCATGGTATTGTTCATGGAGATCACAAAGAGTCAGATGTGAGTCCAATGACTGAGGAGTTATGTCTATCTTCTCCCTTTAGATGAACGTTAACAGTTTGACCTTGTTTAGTCCCTTAAAATTTCTCATGTTTTTCTTTTTTATGCTTTCTTGACTTCTATTTTTGTCTCATTTTATTGCACTACACAGATATTGTATTTTTTACAAATTGAAGGTTTGTGGCAATCTTGCATGTAACAAGTCTATTAATACCATTTTCCAACTGCATATGCTCACATTATGTCATATTGTGTCATATTTTGGTAATTCTCACAAAACTTTTCATCATTATTATATCTGTTATGGTAATCTGTGATCAGTGATCTTTGATGTTTGCTGTTGTAATTGTTTTGGGATTCCATAAACTGTGACCATATAAAATGGCAAACTTAGTTGATAATTGTTGTATGTGTTCTGACTGGTCATTCTCTCTCTCTCTCTCTCTCTCTCTCTCTCTCTCTCTCTCTCTCTCTCTCTCTTTCTTTTTTTTCTCCTTGGGCCTCCTTGAGACCCAACAATTTTGAAATCAGTACAGTGAATAACCATACAATGGCCTCAAGTGAAAGGAAGAGTAAATGGAAGTAGCAAACTTCATTGTTGTCTTATTTTAAGAAATTGCCACAGCTATCCAACCTTCACCAACCACTACCCTAATCAGTCAGCATCTATCAACATCAAGGCAAGATACTCCACTAGCCAAAAGATTATAACTTGCTGTAGGCTCAGATGATGATGAGCAGTTTTGAACAATAAAGAATTTTTTTATTAAAGTATATATATGTAAGTATATATATAGTATATATATAAGTATATATATATATTTTTATTAAGGTATATATATAAGTATATATTAAGGTATATATATATATATATATAGTTTGTTTAGATGTAATACTATTGCACATTTAATAGACTACAGTGTAGGATAAATATAACTCTTCTATGCACTGGAAAAAAAAATTTCCGATTTCCAGTTTATTGCAGTGATTGAAACTGAACCTGCAATATCTCTCAGCCATGCCTGTATATCAAATTTTCTTTTCAACTCTAGTCTTTTAAACACACTTAGAATACTTAGAAGTCTTTTATTTTATGAAAAATCTTTTTTTTTCTACTTCTGTAGTCTTATAGTAGGTTTTGCTGAATAGGTAGTAAGTCTAGATCTTGTGTCTTTTGGAATATCATATCCCAAGTTCTCTGTTCCTTTATAGTTGTTACTGATAAACCTTACATAATCTTGTTTGTGGCTCCCCAATACTTGATTTCTTTTTTTATTGTAGTATTTTTATCTTGACTTTGGAGTACTGTAGTTTGATTATAATATTCCTGGAAGTTTTTATTTTGGGGGTTTCCATTCTATCAGGAGTTGACTAGTGGTTTCTTTCAATTTCTATATTGTCCCTTGATTCTAAAATATTTGGGCAATTCTCTTTTAAGATTTCTTGGAATATGATAACTTTTCCCTTTTTTGTCCTTGGTTTTCAGGTAGCTCAATGATTCT
This sequence comes from Macrotis lagotis, assembly GCF_037893015.1. Taxonomy (NCBI): domain Eukaryota; kingdom Metazoa; phylum Chordata; class Mammalia; order Peramelemorphia; family Peramelidae; genus Macrotis; species Macrotis lagotis. Next base: position 28,651,721 of record NC_133659.1, read on the forward strand.
TAAATTATTTCTCCTTGATTAGTTTTCCAGGTCAATTTTTTTTCTTGTGAGATAGTTTTCATTTTCTTTTATTTTTTCCAGTTTTGCAATCATTTTGTTTTATTATTTCTTGTTTTCTTATAGAATCATTTGCTTCCATTTGCTCAATTCCGATTTTCAAGGTTTTTTTTTAGGTTTTTGCAAGGCAATGGGGTTAAGTGACTCGCCCAAGGCCACACAGCTAGGTAATTATTAAGTGTGTGAGGATGGATTTGAACTCAGGTACTTCTGACTCCAGTGCCCGTGCTCTATCCACTGCGCCACCTAGCCACCCCAAGGGGTTATTTTTTGAGCAAGGTTTTGTTATTCTTTTTTCCTCCAAGCTGTTAATTTCCTTTTCATATTTTTCTTCCCTAATTCTTGGTTCTTTTCCCATTTTCCTCTTGATCTGTTCGTATTTTCTTTTAAAAATCATTTGTAGCTCTTTAAAAAACAATAAAAGTGTTGTTTTATTTCTTCTAGGAATTTTTGTTGGACTTGTTTCCAAGCTGCATTTTTCTTTGAGGCTTTGCTTGTAAGTTGTCTTTGAATCATTCTCTTCTTCTGTTTCTGTGTCTTCTTAGTAGCCAGCTAACTCTTTGTGACAGGTTCTTTTCTGTTGGCTCATTCTTCTAGCCTCTGTCTTGTCTTTGAAGTTCACTTTAGTGCTGAACTCTGAACGTTCTTGCTCCCAGAAGAAGGGATGTCTGGTTTGAGCTTCTGCCCTTGGAGCGCCTTCTGCTTGCTTTCACAGCTCTGACTGGACATCTGCAAACTTTCAGCATTCCTAAGGAGGTGTTGTCTGGGAGGACATCTCTTCACTACCTTCTTAGACTGAGTTTGGAAAGTTCCTGACTCTGGATCAGTTCATTGTTTCTGGTTGGGAGTTTCAGTCTATGGCTGTTGGACTCCCCATTATCAGCTGGCTGGGAGCTTCTGAGCGGTCAAAAGCTCTGCATCTGGCCTTTGGGTTAGGACATTACATGCTGCTTCTGGTCAGAGATGCATTCCTCCCTTTTTTGATTCCTATTCTTTTAATATTACACAGAAATGGCCAAAGCTCATAAAGGTTCTCTGATCTGGAACTGGTAACATAACTGCTTGTTCAGAGATCCCTGTGGATCTCTTTCTGACCTACTGCCTGTCTTGACCCCTTTAAGGAGCGAGCACAGGGCAGGGCCTTACCCTCTGCCTAGGCTTTTCGGGTCTTCTCTCCAAGCTGCCCTGTGTGGGAAATCTGGCTCCTTCACCCTGTGTGGTTTTTTAAACAGAATTTCTTCTAGATCTTTGTTGAGGAATTTTGTTTTGGGGACTGGTGGGAAAGGTCTCTCTCTCTCTCTCTCTCTCTCTCTCTCTCTCTCTCTCTCTCTCTCTCTCTCTCTCTCTCTCTCTCCCTCCCTCCCTCCCTCTCTCTCTCTCTCTCTCTCTCTCTCTCTCTCTCTCCCTCCCTCCCTCCCTCCCTCCCTCTTCACCAACTTGCCTCTGCTCCCTTCCCTCAATCCTTCCTGTTGCAATTGTTTTTTCTTGAGTCTTCAGAGCTTCATCCTTCCTGATCTTCTTAATGATATTTGAAGATTGATGCCATGTTCTCTCATCTTGTCTCTTACAGACTCAATATTTCTCGGCCCCTTCCATTCTCTCTTTCTTCTTATTCTTTCGTATTGTGGTTATTGGTGTATTGGATTAGACTACGTACTTTATGAGGGCAGGGACCCATGCTCATTCACCCACAATGCCTGATATGCAATAAATATTTTATGGATGGTTGAATAATAAATCCAGTTCAGTCTATATGAGATTCTGGGAGCCCTTGGAATGGAGTGAAGAACTATTTTCATGTTTATTCAACATTTCGTGGATCAGCAGTGATGTGAATGTTTAGTATCAAGCTCTGTACCTTTTCTAACAAGCATATCCTGAAAATCCTCTGGCTCAGTTGAGTTCAATTTACCATTTGCAGAGCATCAATGGATATTTTCCAGAGGTATAAAATTTATCACCAGCATTGTCATTTTCAAAATAACCATCTCAGAAGCAGTTTGCAAATGTAAACATACTGAAGATAAAAAAGGAAATTAGAATTTGCTATTTGGGTCTGGCTAGTACCTTATCACAGTGTGGGCCTGGACAAATGTTTTTAGAGTTTCTCTTTTTAGCTAGTAAACACACAGTCTGCGGGAAATCAACAATCATCTTAGGCTGGACCATATGTGAACAAGGCAAGATTATAACTCCTACTTCTTCCATCACACCTTAAAAGTCCTGATTAAGGATTAAAGATCTCTTGGAATTCTAGAATCAAAAGTAAGAAGGGACCTCAGAGGCATCATTAATCCCTTCTAAAATGTCCCTGACCAGTGGTCATCCAGCCTGGACTTGCCAGTCTTCCAAAGCGCAGGCCATCATTGCATAACTCGAGTGGTCAGAAAGCTTTCTTAGTCTGCATTTGAAACCAGCTTTTCCCCTGGGCTTGGTGGTCTGCCCTTAGTGGCCATCCGACCAATGTTAGCCTTCTTCTATAAGCTAGCCCCTTTCCAAATATTGAAGGAGTATACTGAATATTTAATCTGGGATCTCCAAAGCCTTGCTTTCTCTTGATAGAGGATTGCATAGACATCCTAATGGTTTGTGAGACTCTTGTAGCCTTATCTGGGGCCAGAGCTATAGTAGTTAAGTTTCTGCTGTATTGCTGGGAGGCAGAGGGTGGTGTTCTTGGGGCAGGGGTAATGAGCAGAGAGGAAACACTATGCCTGGCTCTCCCATACTTCTTAGTGCTTTTTCTTAGTCCCCTTTACAGGGTCACCACCATCTGCCTTGGGCCTATTGGGAATTTTCTGAGAAGGGGCAGAAGTGACTCCTTGATTGGGTGCTTCCAGAAAACCCTGTATGTTTTTGCAAGTTGCTCCAGGGGTGGAAGGTTCTCTGCCTGAAAACCTCACACAGTGCAGACCTGTGTTTGATCATGTAGGTAGTTTTCCATGTAGAGAGAATGTGCTCTGTAATAATATATAGAGTGAAGGATTGAGAATCAGGGGATCTAGGTGCAAATGCCATTTGCTAGCTTTGTTGGTTTGGTAATCAATTAGTCAAGCAGCAAACATTTATTAAGCACTAGTCATTTATCCTCCCAGGGCCTCAGTTTCCCCATCTGAAAATGAGGAGGTTGGTCTTGGTCACTTTGCAGGGCCCAAGGGTGGCAGAAGGCCTGCTGGAGGCCTTTCTCCCTGGCCCTTCTAGAGACTGGCTCTGGGGGGGGGCAGTGCCACAGCAGGAGCAGGGAACTTGGCTCCCTGGAGTCATTCGGCATGACTCCCAGGAATGCCATGTTAGTCATGGGTAGCTGGTGCTGCCAGGTGGAGGCAGACATTTAGGGTGACCTGAGCCCCGACATTTGTGTGGCCCCTCTTCAAGGGCTGCCCCTGGGAAGTGGGAGAGGATTCTTTTTCTCCTGACCACTGGCATCCATCCCCAGGCAGAGATGAATGGGGCAGCTGGCCCCCAGTGCAATCAGCTCCATATGTGACATTACTCAGATGTCTGCAGCTCCGGAAAAGGCCCGTGAATGATTTATGGAATTGATATTAATCTCCTTCCCGTAAATGCAGTATGAAAGCTACACGGGAAATTGATGTTTCTGCTCCCACGCCAAGTGAGCTGCTGTGTCAGCTTTGCCACGGGCCTCGGACTGACCTTCATAGCCTTGATCCCCCAACCCTGAACCACCCCTCAGGGCCCACCCATTCCAACATTCCTCATTTCTCCAAAGCTTTAAGATTGGTATAGTGCTTGTCTCCAAACAGTGGGCAGGGAATAATGCTGTTGCATTTGTAGTCAGAGGGCATGGGTTCAAATTCTGACTCTTTCCGTGGTGGTCTGTGTGACATTGGGTTATTCATATCCTTTCTTTATGCCTCAGTTTCCTCATCTGCACAGTAAGGGACTGGACTGGATGGTTTGAGTGCTTCATTACCTGGAATGTATAGGAATTCAATGGAATAACTGCTTCAGATGAGAACAGAAATAAGACCATGGGAGGACTGTGCACAGGAGGTCAGGGTGGCCCCCTCTGCCTCCCTGACCAAGCACACCCATGCTTTTCAGGGATTATTCTGCCCTGCCTTATGCTAAGGAAGTCTTGCTTTGCAAGACTTCTTTCTGGCTTCCTTCCAGCAAGATCTATGAATTTGTTAGGTCCATCCTCCAGGACAGATCTCACCCCTTCCATTCTAGAAATCCTTCAGCAGTGAAGACTTCAGAACTCAGCAAGGCTGGTCCTTGAATGGGCCCTCACCCAGGCTTTCTCTCTGTTTCTACTTTTGCATCATCCCATCACCTAGTGGGGGGCACCAGTTGCTTTATCTCCTTTTTACAAGTGAGGACACAGAGGGAAAGAGATTTGCCCACAGGCTCAGAGTGAGGCACAGAAATAAGCTCTGCGATTCTTGATCTCCTCTGACCTGTATAAAAAGAGGAGACCCTGGAGAGCAAAGCTTTGCCCTCCCTTTCCACCTCTGCTTTCTGAGGAGAACTGAAGGGTGGAGCTTTAATTCTTCTGCCAATTCTAGGTTCTGCCTAGAACCGGGTTGGATGGCAGAGTGAATGATTGTCGATTGACTGACGGATGGAGTTTCTCCCTCAGGAGCTCTCTCATGCATATCCGGAGTGTGGTTCAGCCTCAGTTAGTGTGATATTGGGGGGGATCATTAGAGATTTATAGCCAGAAGGGACTTTAGGAGTATTGAGCCTAGTGAGGGACCTGAGGCCCAGGGATGGAAAGAGATTTGCCCAAGGTTACATAGGAAATGAGAAGCAGTAGCAGAGCCAGGATTGACATCCTTGAACCCCACTTCTTGGGATATATCCGGGGCCTCAAGGAACTAGGGCTGGGAGCAGTGAGGGAGGATTGAAAGGTCTCCACTTGGGTCAGCCTTCCTGGACACCCTGGTCCTTTAGGAGTGAGCAGAAGTTTGGAAAGCTGAGTGTGGGAAAAGCAAGGAAGGGAAGAAGGAGAATGCCAGGACTTGGGAGGTTGGTCAGACTGGGCAACTGAGCGGGGCACTGAGGGCTTCCCCCTACCTTCCCTCAAGTCTAAAGACTACTACCAGTGAAGACACCTTCTCTCCCTCTGTGTCCATCCTGCCAATTTTATTAAGGTGGTCACTAGACCATACGTTCCAAGGTGAATATTAGGGACACATATTTGAAATCCAAACGTGTCCTGGAATATCTCAGATGTGTACAATTGTCCCCAGAAGATGCCTAGTGGGTAGAAATTGAGAATAACTGTTTTGGTGTTAAGTGATAAAGTTTGCAGAGCACTTTGAACTCTCTCATTTTGTCTTACCTAGAGGTAGATACTAGAGGCGTTAGCATCATCATTTTACTTTTGAGAAAACCCAAATTCAGTCTTAACTCATTTCCTCTAAAGTCAGATGCAGAATTTGAACTCAGTTCTTCCTGAATTCATGTTCAGCATACTATCCAGTGTACAATACTACCTGTCAGTCTTCCTACTCCTGCGCACTCTCTCTCTCTCTCTCTCTCTCTCTCTCTCTCTCTCTCTCTCTCTCTCTCTCACACACACACACACACAACTATGCTGCTCTTATGTACAAAGGGATATGGAACAGTGCCAGATTAAGGCAAGGATGAAAAAAGGGGATGGGACCAGACCAGGAAGGCAGAATCATCTTTGCCTGGTACAAAGAGCATCTTGGGGTCAGGAGACTTGGATTTAAGACTTCTTATCTCTGTGGTTGTCAGTAAGTCAAGAAACCTCCACTTCTGAGATCTACTTTCCTCTTTTGTAGAGTAGAGGTGATAATCCTTTCCCTTTTTGACTCATAGGGTGATTTGAAGAAAACATTTTACCAATCCTGGAGCTAATAGAAATGTGACCCAGGGACCTAGAGGGCAATCATAAGGGTTCCATTTAAAACCATACAAGTGGAAGTTGGGGGTGGGCTGGAAGGAGGAGGTCATTGGACAAAGCAGGATAGTAGAGGGTAGGAAACATAGAACCCACAGCTGGGAGCTCCCCCTTTGTCTTGGCTTCTTTGTGACTCACCCCTTCTCTGATAGATCTTCCTCAGCAGTAAAATGAAACATTGGGAGGTCTTCCTAGGTCATGGAACAACTGGCTTTTGTGAACCCTGGGCTGTTGAATGACTGGGAAGTGAGTGAAGATCTAGAGGGAATACTGACCACTTTGACCTTGAATTTAGAAGAGAGACCTCAATGGTTGTCCATCAGTGATGTTTTTGTTCTGAAAGTGGGGTTGCTGAGATTGGACCTCTGCCATTATCTTCTGGAAGTCATCACAACTTTCCAGCTTCAATCACTATGAATTCAAGACTCTGGTTAGAGAGCCACAAGGCCTGATAGACAATAGAAAGCTGGGCTGGGAGTCGGGCAGGACTGGTTTCCTTTAGTGCCAGCTCCAACACGTGACTGATCCCCAGCAAGGTCACTTAGTCTCTTTGAGGCTCAGGGTTCTTATTTATCAGATGGGATTAACCACTCCTGGTACACCCATCTGGCTGGCTCATTGTGACACTTGTGCTTCTTCCATGTGCCCCTGTGGCATGAGTGGCTTGTTTGTGGCTGGCCAGGTCAGCTCAAACCTCTCCAGCTGAGCTAGCCCCTCATCCATAGCACTGATGCCTCTCCCTAACAGTGTCTCTTTATCATATAGGACGCTGGCAGTCCTAATCCTATGAATAAGATAAGAGGCTGTGAGGAACAGTGGGTGGAGAGTGGGCCTTGGAGCGAGGATGACCCAGGCTCAAGTCTTTGTCTTCCTCTTCCCTAGAATGGCTGGCTGTGAGCCTGGGTAGGCCATTTCAGGGACTTGCCACAGCTGGGCTCCAAGGGGTAGAATGCTTGCATTGGTAGATGGATTGCTCATGTTCTTGGTTAGAGTAGGAGGGCGAATGACCTGTCCAAAGTGGCCAAGCCCCCAGGTTGCCAAGGCTTGGAGCACATGTCCTGCTGCATGGAGCAGGACACAGCTGATGGGCCCGCCTGTGTAGCTGGGCCCTGGTGGCAGGCATGCTGCTATAAACTTTTCATGGTCACGTCCGTTGGGAGCATATAAATCTTTGTATTGATTTGATTCCATTGCCTAAGTGCCTACTGGGTAGAAATTTTTCCACGTTAATTTTGATTTAGTGTTTTTATTTCAAAAAGCAAACAGGGAACAAACCATATATTATCCCAGCAGGTTTTTCAGAAACTAGTGGCAACCTCAGAATAGAGGACAATGAAATCATGGTGGAGGGAAATTGCCCTAATGTGTACTGGAGGTTTTCTATCCTAGCAGTCTGGTACAGATAACTGACTTGGGTAGTAATAATAATGATAACAACTACAACAGCAACGACAGTAATAATAAAGATCATGCGAATGTATCTCAGACTCTAACGTTTCTGTAGTATGTTACATCAATTATCTCATCTTATCCTCCCTGCTTAATAGGTTGGTATTATTGCCCCCGCTTTACAGATGGGGGACACAACACTTAAAGAGTTCAAGGGGTTTGCCTGGGGTTACCCAGCTAGAAAGTGGTAGAGCTAGATGATTTCAATTCATGGCATGGTGAGTTTGAGTTGAGACTTGAAGCTGGATTTGCTCCCTCCGTGTTTGCTTCTCTTTTTCCTGGGTTTCAGAGCCCATTGGGACCAAGGCATTCTCAACATTAGTATTGCTGCCCTTGAGAGGAACTAACAGTTTCATGGGAATCCATTGATGCTCATGGGTCTGCATTAATTGGTAAAGTAAAAATGCACACATATAGTTATATATGTATATATATATATATATGTATAGAGAGAGGGAGGGAGAGAGAGAGAGAGAGAGAGAGAGAGAGAGAGAGAGAGAGATAAAATGCAATAAAACAAATCCAATACCTTACCCTTGGAGAGGGAGGCAATGATGGTTGGAAGGGACAAGGTAAGGATGTGGACATGAGCCAGATCTTAAAGGAAATGAGAAGCAAGGACAGAGTACATTCAAGGCATGAGGGTCAATGAAAAGACATGGAGATGGGACATGGATGGTCATGTGAACATTTCTTCTTCTTCCTCCCCTACTTGTTCCTCTTCTTTTTTCTTTTTCCTGCTCTCTCTTCCCCAGCTCAATATTTAATTTTGCAAGCGTTTATAAAGCATCTGCTATGTGTAATTTATTATGCTAAATTTTGTCATATAAAGGGAAGTACTAAGTATTTTTTGACTTTAAGGAGCATATATTCTACTAGGGGTATTTAGCATCATTTGTGACCCTTTATAGGTCCAGGCAATAATCTCAAATGTTGCTCAGGGCTGAGAGGCAATATATATCCTTCTGTACTTCAAATAACAAAATATCATACAATTCTCAAATTCTTATTACATTCATTAATGCAAAGCATTGATTAACAGCGGGAAGGATATCAGAAATGATCCAGGACATTTTGAAGATCAAGAGAATAATAACACTTGGGGTGCTTGAAGAATTGAGATAGGCTTTGTGTTGAAAGTCAAGTCTTGGGAAAGAAAGGGCCTATATTGGGCAGGAATGAGTTCTGGGTCTGTGGGATGATTTTTGTGAAGGCATGGGGGTAGAAATGTCCTGCTGGTGAACATTGGACACTACTGCTGGGTATATCAGTTGGAGCTAGATGGTGGAGAACTTTTGGCCACTGTGTTATGAATAAATTGGAATTACCTGTTTGGAATCAGGAATATCAATTAGGATGCTATTGGAATAGCTGGTGAAAAGTGATGAAGGCCTGAACCAATGGCAGGAAGTCTAAAGAAGGGGTTGTGATGAGACACTGAGGAAGGTGACTTCATGTCATTCAGCCACTGCTTGGATGTGGGGAAGAGGTGAGGATGAAGTCAGGAATGGGGTAAAGATTGTATTGGAAAAAGCAGAAGACTCAAAGGAGGAGACCCTTACTTGGGGTGGACAGGATGGTGATGGTGTATGGTGGGGAGAGGATAGAACTACTCTTCTTTTCTTTGACTTCTGTTTTCTCTGCCAAGGCGGCTCTGCCAAGGTGGATGATTTCTGAATTGTAAAGGAAAGAACAGAAATAGCTAATTGGACAGTGAAACACAAAATAAGTGGGGAGATAATAATAGAGAACTAAACTACCTTTGATGAGTTCAAATTACCAGGCCCAGTCTGTGTTCTTCCTAAGGTCTGAAAGAACTGGTGGAGATGATGGTTGAACCATGTCAGTTATGTTAAGAATGGATGGAGATATAGGAGATCTTTGTGGGGAGTGGGAAAGGAAATTCAGGCCACATGTCCTGAGTTTGTAAAAGTCCAAAGTCATTTGGAGTTTGACTTTGGTTCTAGGCACAATTTTAGAACATTTTAAAAGAAAGGTTACTGAAGATCCAAAAAAGATGCTGATCTTAAAAAATCAGTTGGTTTCATTAGGAGAAGGACATGCCTCTATATAACCTTACTTTTTTTTAAGACAGGGTTACTAAACTGGTAAATTAAGGAAATATTATAGATATAATTCACTTAAATTTCAACATAGCTTTGGGGAAAAAACTCTTATGCTTAGACCTAGATGGAGAGATGAAACCAAGGGTCTGTAAAAGGGGGTGTCTCTTTGCAAATCTGCAAATACCTCCCTCCTCAGTAACCCTCATTCAGGAGACATGCATGGAGTCATGGGTAGTTACCCACCTTTGTCTCTCTCTCCTCTTTTCCCTCTATGTTATTTCTCTTGTTGACCTTATCAACTTCCATAGATTCAGTTATAATCTTTGTTGACAATTCTCTGATAAACTTATCTAGCCCTAACCTCTCTTCTGACCTCCAGTCTCATATCCTCAACTGCCTACTGGACATTCCCTAAGTGTCCTGGAGATATTTTAAACTCCTCTTACCTAAAATAAACCCATTCTCTTTTCCCCTGTCCTGCAAAGCCCCTCCTCCAAACTTTCCGATTGTGGATGAGAGTCCCAGTGTCACCCAGGCTTGTAGCCCAGGGTCAACTTGACCCCTCATTCTCTCTTACTACTCCACCCCCATATCCAGGTCATTGCCAAGGCCTTCCATTTGACCTTTACAACACGTCTTGCTAGACAAGTTACAGGCTTCCCTCCTCCCTTCTCACACTGCCGACCTCCCCCCACTCCCCTGCTTGTGGGTCTGCCTACCTTGCATCTCTCCCTGTGCTTCTGCTCCAGATCCTCCTGCAATCAGCTGTCAGTCATTTTCCTGAAGCTCAGATCTGCCCATGTTGCCCACACTCTCTGGAGCCCTAAGGATCACATAGAAACTCCTCTCTTGGCATTCCAAGCCCTTCATCACCTGCCCTTCCAGGCTTCTTGTCTGTCAATTCCCCTTGTCCTCCGTGATACAGTGAGACCCTTGTTCCTCTTGGCACAAGACCTCTGGCTCTTGCCTGTGGACTTTATTTCTTGCTTGGGATTCCTCCCTTATCTCTGCCTGTTTGTTTCCTGGCTTCAAGTCCCAGCAATTCCTCCCCCCCCTTCAGGAAGCTTCTCTGGCCCCCATTCTAGGGCTCTCTCTGATGATCATCTCCATTCTACCACGGCCATATCTCCAGGACGCTTGGGGGTGTCCGATAGGCAGTTGGGGTTCCGAGACTGGAGGTCAAGAGAGAGGTTAGGGCTCAACGAGTATATCGAAGAATTATCAACCAAGATTGTAACTATTTATCTACAGTTGTTCTGCTTTCACCCCAGCTCCCTGATACATAGACCGTTTTCTGCTTTTGTGTCCTTCTAGGCCCTTAGCCAGTGGCCAACATAGAGCAGATACCCAAGAAATGCTGTTCACCAAGTCTGAAATGGAGCTTTGCGTTTGGCCTTCAAGTCTCTTGTGTTTCAGTTTACTCGATGCTCTTTCACTTGGGAGAGTGGGCTCCAGGGTCTTCCTCTCCTGATTTCCTGTGGGAGGAACAGCAGGAACATTGGATTCACTGATTCCTGTTTTGGACCTGGGGTAAGGGGTAGGGGATTCTTCTGGAGCCCTTGGAGGTGCCATTCCTACCTTTGTGTAATCTCTATTCAATTTTTTGCTGATAACTTTAAATAGGTCTTTGTATAGACCTATTATAGTCTTTTAAACACATCTGTAGTCTGTTGTTAAATTTATCTTTAATTTGTTCAGGTATTTCTGGAAGTTTAATTTCTAAAAACATTGTTACCAGAGGACTCGGCCTTTTTAAGTTGTGGCAGATATATTGATCTTGTTGCAGAGGTACCTCCATATACATAGTCTTGAAGCTTATTCCTTCCCCCACCCCCAGATGTTATATATAACTAAGGGTTAGAAATAGGGGATTTTAGGTTACTCTCCCAGGCAACAGATGAAGGGGTCTAGCCTTGCATCCAGGCTTCTTTGCCTGACTAGCCCTCCTTGGTCCTGTCACTTTTCCCCTGCCATGGGGTCAGTGCAATCCTAGGAGACCACTTCTAGATAGCATAGAGACCTAGGCCCTAAAGGGCTGTCCTGAGAGAGTCACACTGTTGTTGCTACCATTGAGCTGACACCTTTGGCATAGGGTTGGGGTATTGAGCTCCCCTCACCTGGTTGTGTGAGGATCCTAATAGTGGCCCATTTCTCATCTCCACTTTTCCCTCAAACCCTGGGCAGAGACCTCCACTCTATGAGCTGCTTGCTGATGTCCCCAGCTGCTGGCACTGCCTCTTCCATTATCTAAGCCTGTTCAGCATAGTTTCCCTGGAGGAATGTAAGCTCTTTGGGGGCAGGGCCTGCTTCCTGTCTGTTTTTGTACTTTCTCCTCATGCCCCACATTAGTGTGTGCATGCCAACTGCATGTTGGTTGAGTGACTAAAGTAAGGGGGCCACTTGCCAGAAGAGATAACTAGCCTCACCACCTCCAGTTGCTGCTGCTAGATATCACTGCCATTGATGGGGGAAGGGAAGGAGTAGCCTACGAAAAACACACCAATTTGAATGGATGATGATGGTATTTTAGAGCTGAAAGAGTCCTAGAAATGGTCACTTCAATTTCCTGTGAGAAGGGGCCAGATGCACAAAGTTGGAATTCAGCTGCTTCTTCTGGCTTCAAATGCTACACTCTTTCCCCAGAAGTACTTAATGGTTTGAATGTCTTCTTAACCTGGATCAAATGGGGTTGTTGCTCTCAATGGTCTACAAGGTCCTGTGGCTGCCTGCTGGCCCTTGGTCTACAGGCTGGTACCCTTGCTATGTGTCCAGCCTTTCATGGGCATAGCCCATCACAGTGACAGGCTTTCCCCCAGCCATCTCAGGAGTGTTTGCCAAGTTTTAGAGTCCTGTTCTTCAGGATGAGGGTCTTAGGGACATGTGGGGGCCACATTTTTGTCATTCTTTTCTCAGATGCTTTGGTGTTCACTCTGCTTCGGCTGCCTAGTACACCTGCCTGCTCAGTTCTTCTTTCGCTAGAAGCTTTGATTTTTCTAATTCTGCCTTCTTAAGTATCAGCTCCTTCCCAACTTCAGCAACTTTGGAAGGGCTGTTCTAGAGATAGGTTCCCCCTTGTTGGAGGCTTTCAGACAGAGATGGGACAGTTATTTGTTGGGTATGTAATAGTGGGAATTCTTTTGGCTGTTGGTTGGCCTGGATCTGCACTAAAGTCTGGTTCAGCTCTTAGATTCTGTGATTCTCTGATCTGAAACTAAATATCTCTTAGGTATGAGTGAATAATAAAGGGCATAAATGACATTTCACCAGAAGGTCTTTGCTTTTAGAAGGGAGATTCTTTTTGTTTTTTTTTTAAGCTTTTTTTTTTTTTTGCAAGGCAAATGGAGTTAAGTGGCTTGCCCAAGGCCACACAGCTAGGTAATTATTAAGTGTCTGAGGCTGGATTTGAACTCAGGTACTCCTGACTCCAGGGCTGGTGCTCTATCTGCTGTGCCACCTAGCCGCCCCTATAGAAAGGGGATTATTGACAAAACTATGAGGAATGAATATCAAAATTGAAATTTTTAGTCATATGACAAATTGGTTGAGGAGATAATTTTGACTCAGGAGCATCTTTTCAGTGCATCTCACAATGTTGTATCAGTTGAAAATCAAATTTCTTTTGAATTTTTCTTAGACTTTTTAGACTACATGAGAATGATATAATCCTTTACATCTCTAAGCATGGACCTCTTGTCTATTTTTACCAGGAGTTCTTTACATGGGACCATGAACATGTGATAACAAGTATGGTTCAATTCTTTCAGTTGTTTCCAATACTTTGTGACCCTCTTTGAAGTTTTTCTTTGCAAAGCTAGTGGAGTGGTTTGCCATTTTTCCCTGGTCATTTTACAGATAAGGAAACTGAGACAAATTGAGTTAAATGACTTGCCCAGGGGCTACACAGGTAGTTGAATTTGAATTCAAATCTTCCTGATTCCAGGTCTGGTGCTCTATCTGCTGCATCATCTAGCTGCTTTGTAATAACTATATCCACTTTGTCCTCTAGTTCTAAGAGATTTGAGTACTTTTTTTTTTAAAAAAGGTTTATTGCAATATGATGTGTAGGCTCTTTTTCTTTTTGGTCATAACTTCCAAGTAATCCAGTGATTCTTGAATGATCTTTTCTTGATTTATTTTCTTGATTGGTTGTTTTTTTTCTGATACTTTGCATTGCTTCTATTTATTGACTGCTAGGTGGTGCAGTAGAGTACCAGTGCTGGAAATAGGACCACCTGAGTTCAAATCTGATCTCAGACATTTGATGATTACTAGCTGTGTGACTTTGTGCAAGTCATTTAACCCTGATTGCCTCACATCCAGGGCCATCTCCAGACATCCTGATTTATATCTGACCGCTGAACCTAGATTGAGCAGAAAGTGAGGTTGATGACTTAGCACAGCCCCCTCACTCAAATCCAATTTCCTTGCTCGTCATTGCATCACCTCCCCGATGTTGTGGTCTTCTTCGAGAACAAAGGACAGCCATCATCATTTTTCAGAAGTTTGACTTTAATAGTTCTTGCTGTATCATGAAGCCATTAACTTTTCTTTGGTCCAAACTTGCTTTTAGGGAGTTTGTTGCTTGGACAAGGTTGTTAATTCCTTTTCCAGTTCTTTTGTCTGTAACTCATTTCTTTTCCAATTTCTTTTCTTTCTTTTTTTTTTTTTTAAGGTTTTTACAAGGCAAACGCGGTTAAGTGGCTTGCCCAAGGCCACACAGCTAGGCAATTATTAAGTGTCTGAGACCGGATTTGAACCCAGGTACTTCTGACTTCAGGGCCGGTACCTTATCCACTACGCCACCTAGCTGCCCCTCCAATTTATTTTCTTTAGTACTTTTAGTTCGAAATAAATTTCAAAGCTCTAAAAACAATTGTTGTTTCATTTCTTCCAGAAATTTTTGCCCCTACTGTGTTTTCCTTTGAGTATTGTAAAGTTTTGCAGTTATTTTAGCATCCTTGTCACCATATGATTTCTTATGGCATTCTTTCTTCATACAACACAAATGCTTAACCACTCTGTAACAGGTAAACATTGCCTTAGCCTCCAATTCTTCACTTTCACTAAAAGTTTACTTTTAATATTCTTATTTTTTGTCCATCTTTGATCTCCTTGGAGAAACCAAAAGAAAAGTGAGATGTACAAATCTAGAAAATCCAGTTCAAATGTTCACATGGCCTATTTGTACCCAATATATAGTAGATCATCCCTGCATATTGGTCTCATCGGCCACAGTCAGATACACTGACTCTAATATAGTGGTATCATTTTGGTTCTCTTCAAGAATGATGGCCAACAACCACCATGATAGATTTTTATGGGCAGGCTCTTTTTTCCCCTCATTCTTTTAGTCTGCTTCCTGACTCCTGACTCCTCTTCTGGAACAAAGGGCTAGGCTGTTCTTTTCTGCTTTCTTGTGGTATTTATTGTGTTGTGTTATTCTAGAATCTCAGAGATAGGTAGCCTGTAGACCCACAAGATTCCCGGTCTTCCTGAGTATCTGATCCAGAATCCGGCAAGGTCTGACCTCTGCCTCCCCAGCCTGAACTCTGTGGGTTTGAAGAGTGGTAGTCATGATCAGTTGGGAAGCTGTCCTGGTTTATGCTGACCCAGCTCAACTTTCCTTTTGGCCTGGGATCTCTGCCCTGGGATCTCTGTCCTGGTTATTCCTCTGCAGGCTGACCTGTCTGGAAGTTGGAGCTGAGACTCTGCTCTGTTCCTTAGGACTGAGGCACATAGTCGAGGGTCCACACCACTCTTCCCTGCCACCCCTGATGACCAGTCCTCCCTTTATCCCCTTCTGGATCTGTGATCCAGACCTGGGCAGTGAGGGACAAACCTGTTGCTTGATACGTGTTTTCTCATTCTGCACGAGTCTTGATGGCATCTTACCAGTTTTGTCATTTTTCAGTTCCAGGGCTCTGGAATGCTCCGGATGGCTATACTTCTGGCCAGACCTGTCCCCAGAATTCACCTACTTGTTTCTCTCTGGCTAGAACAATGGTTTCCTGTGACTTTTTCTTGGGTTTTCCCATTAGGATTCAGATTATTGCATTTTCTGTATTTGGAGGAGTTTCAAGGGGGTTGGGGGGATTATGCTAAACTTCATCCTGCTGCTCAGTCACCTTGATTCTGTGTCTTGTTTGGCATTTAATGCTCATCCACAGCTGTCCCCTTTTGCACTTTTCTCCCCTCCATACACCTACAATCCAGTTGTGCTAGTCTGTTTGGTCTTCTTCACACTGAGGTTTCTTCCATTTTCCATTTCCATAGCTTTGCATTGGCCTCTGACTCCTAACTTCTTCCTTCAAGCAAACGTCTGCAGGAGGCCTTCCCAGGTACTTTCCCACCCAAGACTACTTTGTGTCTATTTTGAATTTGTCCTTTGTATACATATGTCTTTTAAAATGTTTGTGAATAGTTAGAGAAATGTGTCTTCTACCTAAGAGATAGTCTCCTTGAGAATAGGAATGTTTTCTTTTTTTTAAATTTATTTTTATTAAAGATATTATTTGAGTTTTACAATTTTCCCCCCAATCTTGCATCCCTCCCCCCACCCCCTCCTACAGAAAGCAGTCTGTCACTCTTTACTTTGTTTCCATGTTGTACCTTGATCCAGATTGGGTGTGATGAGAGAGAAATCATATCCTTAAAGAAGAGAAGAGAAGTCTCAGAGGTAACAAGATCAGACAATAAGATCTGTTTTTTTTCCTAATTTAAAGGGAATAGTCCTTGCACTTTGCTCAAATTCCACAGCTCCTTACCTGGATACAGATGGCACTCTCCTTTGCAGACAGCCCAAAATTGTTCTGGATTGTTGCACTGATGGAATGAGCGAGTCCTTCAAGGTTGATCATCACACCCATGTTGCTGTTAAGGTGCACAGTGTTTTTCTGGTTCTGCTCATCTCACTCAGCATCAGTTCATGCAAATCCCTCCAGGCTTCCCTGAAATCCCGTCCCTCCTGGTTTCTAATAGAACAATAGTGTTCCATGACATACATATACCACAGTTTGCTAAGCCATTCCCCAATTGAAGGGCATTTACTTGATTTCCAAAGAGAATAGGAATAGTTTTCATTTCTCTTTTTATTTCCTTAGTTCATTGAGTGACTGAGTGACTGAAGTCCAATAAAGGGAAATGTTATTGCCAAAGGTATTTGAAACTGTTATGGAGGATGCCCTATGGAAGCCAATAAAAGAGGGATTCTCCCTTCCCAACAGAAGGGCTTCTAGGTGTTGAGGGCCACTTGAGAAGTCTGGAGAATATCAGCTTTGACTAAATTCTGTGTTTATGTGACCCTCAGGCAAAAGACTTTCCATGGAACTCTGCTATGATAACACACGACTGCGTCCATGCTTGACTTCACTTAATGTTTGCCTTGTACCTGAACTTTCTGAACAAGGTTCCATCCTGCGCAAGTCTGAGAAATGTCATTTATTTGTTTTTTCTTGTATGCTAATGTAGTTTTCTGCTATAAAAACTGTCTGATACTGTGAATAAATGGCTCTACTAGTTGTCTTGCTAACAACCCCACCCAATTGTCCACATGTTTCATTTTTCTCCTGAGCTGTGTCACTCTCCCTGATGGATGGGAGGAGCACACGACATCTAGGGATGCCATTGTGTGTGATCTGTTATCAAGCTAATGGGACTAGGAAACCCCATCCAGCCAGGCTGAATGTGCTTTTCATGATCTGAGCTCACTGCTAAAACAAAGACCCATCTCTTTATTTTCCTGTGATGCTGTGTGGTTGTCAATCAAGAATTATGATGTTTTTTCAAGAATTAAAGTGGTCACAGGTCTCGCAAAAGACAACTGAGAAGTACTGGCAGCTGTGAGTAGTAGGAACATATTACTAATGAAGAATTATCCAGGAAAAGTGACCTGCATGACTGGAAAAAGTGGTATTGGCATGACTGTGGAGTGACCATGTGCCACTCTACCTGCTTCATCGGTGCAGTGCAGGGGTCCTGAGGAGGGCTCTCCTGGACTCCTGTGGAATCAGGATTGGAGGATATGAACAAGAGACTCATAAGCACAGGTTGGTGTGATCTGCAGGTTTAGAGAGACTGTGGACACCATGTGTCATGGCTTAGGAGGCCTTGCCATGGACTTTAAACACCATGTCATCTGCAAAATCCTTTTACTTACATTATCTCTGGAGTCTCAGAACAAGTTTTGAGGTGGTTATGACAATTCTTGATGCATCTGCTTCACAGGTAGAGAAAATGAGGTCTTGGAGGAGTTTATTCACCAGTCAGGATGGGACCTTGTTTGGGCTTGGTCTCTTCTCCTGTCCCTCCTTCCTTTTCCCCATCACTGCAACTGTTTCTAAAAGCATTTGCCACTATGGAGAGAATTATTTAAAATGAGGGCATTTTCCTTCAGGTCGCCAGTTTTTATAAAGGAATCTGTTATATCTGTTTTGGGGATGAAAGAAAAGAAACCATGTCAGATCTAACTGGTATGAGTTTTTAATTAGCTGTTATTTTCCCCTTCCCATCAAGGCAGTGATTGGCATGCCCATCATTTTCCTGTCAGTGATCTGTTGTGGCTGCTATTTAACCTTATTAAAATAGGATTATACTAATAGTGAATCAAAACTGTATTGTAACTAAAGTTAGAAATGGTCTAGGATTTTTGCAATGGGAACACAGAATCATTTTGGGTGGTGATGAATTGAGGAAAGCAGTTAATTTTTTTCTTTCTTGATTTATTTCTGATTGTTGAAGGAGTGGGTGAATGTATGGGAAGGATTAGAAGATTATATAGCCTTGTCCTTTTAGGGTTGAAGACATTGACTGAATTAGGAAGACAGAAGAAAAGCATCAAGTGTCCTTGCATCCATTTTTGGATAATGCTTTTCGTGTATATTTGAAATGGCTATAAGGTTATCTGATCTTTCAGTCAAACAGGGAAACCAGGAAAGAAAGCAATAGAGAGTCCTTGAATATCACAGAATTTGGAGTAAACGGGTCATTAGAATGAAGACCATGGACCCAACCAGATCACAACTGAAGGTATTTCCAAGGAGCTTCAAAAGGACTTATGGGCACTAAAAATAAGAGTATCTTTTTGATAATAGTGAAGAACTAGAGGCTAAGGCAACCTATTGGGGAATGGTTAAACAAATTTAGCAGTTATGTTGTGTGGAAGAAGGAATGCCATAAGAAATGTCTAAATGAACAATTTCAGAGAATTTTGAGAAAGCCTTGGTGAACTGATGCAGATTGAAGTGAGCAGAGCTATTTATATAATATCAACAATATTTTTTTAAAGGTTTTTTCAAGGCAGTGGGGTTAAGTTATTTGCCCAAGGCCACACAGCTAGGTAATTATTAAGTGTCTGAGGTTGGATTTGAACTGAGGTCCTCCTGACACTAGGGCTGGTGCTCTATCCACTGCACCACCTAGCCATACCAATATCAACAGTATTTTAAAGAAAAACACCTTTGAAAGACTAAAGAACTCTGATTGATGCACTGATAAACCATGAGTTCAGAGAACTATAGATAAAATACACTCTCCAACTTCTTCCCTAGATGTGATGGACTTAAAATGTAGAATGAGACATTTTTGAACTTGGCCCATAGGGGAATTTGTTCAGTTGAGCCATTTCCATTTTTGCCTCCTCTTCCCCACTTAATAATATTTTATTTTTTCCAATTACATGTAAAGATACTTTTCATCATTCATTTTTATAATATTTTGATTTCCAGATTTTTCTCTCTTCCTCCTTTCCCTCCTCCTCCTTAAGACAACAAGTAATCTGAACTAGGTTATACATGCACAATCATGTTAAACATTATTTTCACAATTATTCATGTTGTGGAAGAAGAATCTGAATAGAAAGGAAAAACCATGAGAAAAAAATAAAAAACAAGAAAAATAGGCTCCTTTGATCTGCATTTAGGCTGCATAGTTCTTTATCTGAATGTGGATGGCATTTTCATAAGTCTTTGGAATTATTTTGAATAATTGTTTTACTGAGAAGAGCATCACACAATGTTGATATTTTGTTCTCCTGGTTCTACTCACTTTCCTCAGTATAAGTTTATGTAAGTCCAGATTTTTCTGAAATTTTCCTGCTCATAATTTCTTATAGCACAATAGTGTTCCTTTACATTTACAGTTTCCAATTCTTTGCCATCAGAAGAAGAGTTACTGTAAATATTTTTGTACATATAGGTCCTTTTCTCTTTCTAGTAGAGGTATTACTGGATCAAAGGGTATGCATAGTTTGATTGTCATTTGGGCATGATTCAAATTGCTCTCCAGGATTGTTGGATCAGTTCACAACTCCACTGAAGGTGCATTAGTATTCTAATTTTCCCACATATTTTACAACATTTATCATTTCTGTGTCATATTTGCCAATCTGATAGATATGAGATGGTACCTCAGAGTTGTTTTGATGTGCATTTCTCTAATCAATAGTGATTAGAGCATTTTATATACATATAGATAGCTTTAATTTTCTCATCTAAAAATTGTTCATTCAGGCCAGAGCTGAACAGAAGGTTTGCTCTTCAGATCCAGGATTCAAGTGAAGCATGGAGATTGGAGGAGAGGGGGAAAATATGAGGGACTTAATGATGATGTCCTGCATGTATTCCTGCATAGAGAAATGACACTGATAATACTCATATGAACCTTCTCTGTTAATAGAGCAGGTAGAGGGAGCTTTTATAGTTGAAGCATAGGAGAAAGCTGAATTCAAAGATAAAATATGGTGTAAAAATGGAGTCAATAGAATAAAAGGGAAATGTAATGGGAGAAAGAAAAAGGAGAGGGGGAATAGGCCAAGATATTTCATATAATAAGTTTTTTTCATTATTACAATGAGCTATTGCAATGATATGGAAGGGGGGGGACAAGGGGGGAATGAGGGAACCTTTGCTCTCATCAGAGGTGGCTAGGAGAGGAAACAGCATATATACTCAATGGGGTATAGGCATCTGGAGTAAGAAGGAGGGGGGGGAGCAGGGGGAAGGGGTGGGGATCTGAATAAAGGAGGAGAGGATGGACCATGGGGGGAGAGTGGTCAGAAATAACACATTTTCTTTTTTACTTCTTGCAAGGGGCTGGGATTGGAAGGCCTGCCCAGGACCATAGGGCCAGGTGGATTCTGGGCCTAAGGGGTGGTATGGGGGCTCAGGGCTTCTTGGCCCCAGGACCAGGGATCTGTCTGCTGCGCCACTCAGCGACCCTACAGCAGAGTCAGAGTGAAAGGAGAGAGAAAATAGAGTACATGGTAGTGGATAAATAAGAAAGGAGGGAGTTGTGATCAGCAATGGCAACGTTGGAAAAATACGGAAGCAACTTCTGTGATGGACTTACCATAAAGAATGGGATCCACCCATGACAGAGTCGTTGGTGTTGGAACAAAGACTGAAGCACATTTATTATTATTATTATTATTATTATTATTATTATTATTATTTGGGGGAGGGTGCAGGGCAAATGGGGCTGGGTGGCCTGCCTGGGGCCGCATAGCAGGGTGATCTTTGGGTGTCTGAGGCCAGATTTAGACCTGGGTGCTCCTGGCTCAGGAGCCAATGCTCTGTCTGCCACCCAGCCACCCCTACTGTGATTACTATTTTATTTTATTTTGGGTCTTTTTTTTTTCTTCTTTTTGGTTTTTGCAGGGCAGTGGGGATTGGGTGGCTTGCATGTCACACGGCTGGGTGATTGTTGGGTCTACGGGGCTGGATGTGGGCTCGGGTGCTCGTGGCTCCAGGGCTGGTGCTTCGTCCATTGTGCCACCTGGCCCAATTATTACTATTTTTTTTTTTAATTTAAACTTTTTTTCTCTCCCCTTTACTTTATTGCCCAAGCAAGTCTATATTCATGGGGGGAGGGGTATTTTGTTTACTCTTAAACAAGAATATTTTATTAATGTAAAAAAAACCATTTGTACAAAATGAGAATTAAAAAAATAAAAATAAAATAAAAATTGTTCATTCATATTCTTTGACCATTTATCAATTGGAAAATAACTCAGTTCTTTGTATATTTTAGAAATGAGATTTTATCAGAAAGTTAAATTTTTTCCCAGCTTTCTGCTTTCCTCCTAATCTTGATTGCATTGGTTTTATTTGTGAAAAAAATTTTAATTTGATGTAATCAAAATTATTCATTTTGCATTTCATAATGTTCTCTCTCTCTTGTTTGGCCATAAATTCTTCCCTTCTATATAGATCTGACAGCTAAACTATTCCTTGCTCTCCTAATTCGCAAATGGTATCATCCTTTTTATCTTAATTTTATATTCCTTTTATCCTTATCTTGAGATATGGTATAAAATGTTGGTCTATGCCTTATTTCTGCCATATTATTTTCCAGTTTTCCCAGCAGTTTTTCTCAAACAGAACCCAGAAACTGCTACTCTATCTTATGTTCCTAACCTAGTCCACTGATCCACTATTCTATTTCTTAATGAGGTCCAAATAGTTTTGATGATCTCCATTTTATGCTATAGCTTTATATCTAGTTAAGCTAGGCCTCCTTTATATTTTTTTACATTAATTCTCTTGATATTCTTGTCCTTTTGTTCTTCCAGATGAATTTTGCTTTTTTCACATTAATTCATTTTTATTAAATATATTATTTGAGTTTTACAATTTCCCCCCAATCTTACTTCCCTCCCCCCAGAAAGCACTCTGTCAGTCTTTACTTTGTTTCCATGTTGTACCTTGATACAAATTGGGTGTGATGAGAGAGAAATCATATCCTTAAGGAAGAGACAAGAAGTCTAAGAGGTAACAAGATCATACAATAAGATATCTGTTTTTTTCTAAATTAAAGGGAATAGTCCTTGAACTTTGTTCAAATTCCACAGCTCTTTATCTGGATACACATGGCACTTTCCTTTGCAGACAGCCCAAAATTGTTCACGATTGTTGCACTGATGGAATGGGTGAGTCCTTCATGGTTGATCATCACCCCCATGTTGCTGTTAGGGTGGACAATGTTCTTCTGGTTCTGCTCATCTCACTCAACATCAGTTCATGCAAATCCCTCCAGGCTTCCCTGAAATCCCATCCCTCCTGATTTCTAATAGAACAATAGTGTTCCATGACATACATATATACCACAGTTTGCTAAGCCATTCCCCAATTGAAGGACATTTACTTGATTTCCAATTCTTTGCCACAACAAACAGGGCTGATATAAATATTTTTGAACAAGTGATGTTTTTACCCTTTTTCATCATCTTTTCAGGATATAGACCCAGTAGTGGTATTGCTGGGTATGCACATTTTTGTTGCCCTTTGGGCGTAGTTCCAAATAGCTCTCCAGAAATGTTGGATGAGTTCACAGCTCCACCAATAGTGTAATAGTGTCCCAGATTTCCCACAACCCTTCCAACAATGATCATTATCCTTTCTGGTCATATTGGCCAATCTGAGAGGTGTGAGGTGGTACCTCAGAGAAGCTTTAATTTTCATTTCTCTAATAATTAATGATTTAGAGCATTTTTTCATGTGGCTATGGATTGCTTTAATCTCATCTGTAAATTGCCTTTGCATATCCTTTGACCATTTGTCAATTGGGGAATGGCTTTTTGTTTTAAAAATATGACTCAGTTCTCTGTATATTTTAGAAATGAGTCCTTTGTCAGAATCATTAGTTTTAAAGATTGTTTCCCAATTTACTACATTTATTTTGATCTTGGTTACATTGGTTTTATCTGTACAAAAGCTTTTTTAATTTAATGTAATCGAAATCATCCAATTGATTTTTGGTGATGTTCTCCAACTCCTCCTTAGTCATAAACTGCTCCCCTTTCCATAGATCTGACGGGTAAACTAGTCCTTGATCTTCTAATTTGCTTATAGTATTGTTTTTTATGTCTAAGTCCTGTAACCACTTGGATCTTATCTTGGTAAAGGGTATGAGGTGTTGGTCTAATCTAAGTTTCTTCCATACTAACTTCCAATTATCCCAGCAGTTTTTATCAAAGAGGGCGTTTTTATCCCAATGGCTGGACTCTTTGGGTTTATCAAACAGCAGATTACTATAATTATCTCCTGTTTATACACCTAGTCTATTCCACTGGTCCACCACTCTGTTTCTTAGCCAATACCCAACAGTTTTGATGACTGATGCTTTATAATATAATTTTAGATCAGGTAGAGCTAAGCCACCTTCTTTTGTACTTTTTGCATTAAGCTCCTGGCAATTCTTGACTTTTTATTTCTCCATATGAATTTACTTACAATTTTTTTCTAACTTATTAAAGTAATTTTTTGGAATTTTGATTGGTAGGGCACTAAACAGTTTAGTTTTGGTAGAATTGTCATTTTTATTATATTAGCTCTACCTATCCATGAGCAGTTGATATTTACCCAGTTATTTAAATCTGATTTAATTTGTGTGAGAAGTGTTTTATAATTGTTTTCAAAAAGATTCTGAGTCTGTTTTGGCAGATAGACTCCCAAGTATTTTATGTTGTCTGAGGTTACTTTGAATTTCTCTTTCTAGCTCTTCCTGCTGTATCTTGCTAGACATGTATAGAAGAGTTGAGGATTTATGAGGGTTTATTTTACAACCTTCAACTTTGCTAAAATTGCTAATTGTTTCCAGTAGTTTTTTGGATGATTCTTGGGATGCTCTAGGTAGACCATCATGTCATCTGCAAAGAGTGAGAGTTTTGTCTCTTCCTTCCCAATTCTAATTCCTTCAAGTTCTTTTTCTTCTCTAATTGCTGAAGCTAACATTTCTAATACAATTTTGAATAGTAGTGGTGATAATGGGCATCCTTGTTTCACCCCTGATCTTATTGGGAATGCCTCTAGCCTCTCCCCATTGAATATAATGCTTGTTGATGGTTTCAAATAGATACTGCTAATTATTCTAAGGAACAGTCCATTTATTCCTACACTCTCTAGTGTTTTTAATAGGAATGGATGCTGTATTTTGTCAAAAGCTTTTTCAGCATCTATTGATATGATCATATAATTTCTGATAGATCAGATGAATTTTGTTAAGATTTGTTCTAGCTCCATAAAATGATTTTTGGTAGTTTAATTGGTATGGCATTGAATAAGTAGATTAATTTAGGTAGAATTGTCATTTTTATAATATTAGCTCAGCCTACCAGCAAATGATATTGTTCCAGTAGTTTATATCTGACTTTATTTGTGTTCATATAGTTCCTGGGTTTGTCCTATCTGGTAGACTCCCAAATATTTTGTATTGTCTCCAGTTATTTTAAATGAAATTTCTCTTTCTGTCTCCTGCTGCTGGACTTTGTTGATAATATATAAAAATGATGATGATTTATATGTATTTGTTTTATATCATGCAACTTTGCTAAAGTTGTCAATTAGTTGATTCTTTAGGATTCTGTAAGTATACCATCATATTGTTTGCAAAGAGTAATAGTTTTGTTCTTACCAGTGTAATTCTTCAATTTCTTTTTGTTCTCTTATTGCTGAAGCTAACATTCCGGGTACAATATTGAGTAATAGTGGTGATACTACACATCCTTGTTTCACCCCTAATCTTCCTGGGAAAGCTTCTCACTTACCCCCTTATGAATATAATATTTGCTGATGGTTTGAGATAGATAGATTCTACTTAATTTCCCTCCCTCCCTCCCTCCCTCCCTCCCTCCCTCCCTCCCTCCCTCCCTTCCTTCCTTCCTTCCTTCCTTCCTTCCTTCCTTCCTTCCTTCCTTCCTTCCTTCCTTCTTTCCCTCCTTCCTTCCTTCCTTCCTTCCTTCCTTCCTTCCTTCCTTCCTTCCTTCCTTCCTTCCTTCCTTCCTCCCTTTTTTCTTTCTTTGTTCTCTCTCTCTCTCTCTCTCTCTCTCTCTCTCTCTCTCTCTCTCTTTCCTTTCTTTCTTTCTTTCTACATATTTATGTAAGGCAATGGGGTTGAGTGACTTGCCCAAGGTCCTTCTGACTCCAGGGCCAATGCTCTACTGCGTCACTTAGCTGTCCCTACTAGTTAATATTTTAAGGAAAACTCTTCATTCCTATGTCTCTAGTGTTTTAAATAGACATGTTTACTGTATTTTAAAAGGTTTTTCTGCATTTGTTGAGATAATCATATTTTTTCCATTAGTTTTATTATTAATATGACCAATTTTGCTGATAATTTTTCTAATATTGAACCAGCCCTACATTGCTGGTATAAACCCCAACAAGTCATGGTTGTTATCCCTGTGATAAATTGCTATAATCTCTTTGGCAAAATTTTATTTAAAATTTTTGGTTCAATATACATTAGGGAAATTTGTCTATAATTTTCTTTGTCTGTTTTGACTCTCCTTGGTCAGTACCATATTTGTGTTGTACAAGGAATTTGGTAGGATCCTTCTTCACTTGTTTTTACAAATAGTTTATGTATTGTTGGAATTAATTGTTCTTTAAGTGTTTGGTAGAATTTACTTGTAAATCTATCTGACCCTGAAGATTTTTTCCTTGGGAATTCATTGATGGCTTGTTCAATTTCTTTTTCTGAAATGGGATTAAGCATTTTATTTTGTGTCCTGTTAATCTGAGCAATTTATATTTTTGTAAATATTCATTCATTTCACTTAGATGGACAAATTTGTTTGGCATACATTTTAGAAAAATGGCTTCTAATTATTGCTTTAATTTTCTTTCCATTGGAGGTGAAGTCATCCTTTTCAATTTTTATACTAGTAATTTGATTTTCTTTTTTGAGGGAATTGTTTTTTTGGCAAGGCAGTGGGGTTAAGTAACTTGGCCAAGATCACACAGCTAGGTAATTATCAAGTTTATGATGTCAAATTTGAACTCAAGTTCTTCTGACTTCAGGGCTGCTGCTCTATTCACTGTGCCACCTACCTTCCCTGGTATTCTTCTTTTTTTAAATCAAATTAATCAAAGGTTTTTCTATTTTTTTAAAAATAAATCAACTCTTTTATTTACTAATTCATTAGTTTTCTTTCACTTTTATTAATCTCTCCATTGATTTTTGGGATTTTTAATTTGGTATTTAATTAAGGATTTTTAACTTTTTTATTTAACTTTATTTAACTTTTATATTTCCTATTCAGTGATCTCCTCATTTAGAGGAGATGTACACATTTAGTGATAGAAAATTTCCCCTAAGTACTGCTTTGGCTTCATCCCATAAATTCATTATTGTTATTTTCTCGGATGAAATTAATGTTACTATGATTTGTTGTTTGACTCATTCATTCTTTAAAATTAGGTTATTTAGGTTCCAATTAATTTTTAGGCTATCTGAGAAAGTTGAATTTAATATTTTTGCCTTTCTGCATTTAATTGTGATGGCTTTTAAATAGATATTCCTTAACATGGTCAATTTTTATGTAGGTGCCATGTACTGATGAGAAAAGGTATATTTCTTTTTATCCCCATTCAGTTTTCTCCAGATGTCTGTCCCTTTTAAAATATTTTTCATCTTCCTACCTTCATTTTTGTTAATTTTTTGGGATTCAGTTGATGTAGTTCAGAGAGGGAGAGGTTGAGGTCCCTCACTAGTATAGTTTTGCTGCCATTTCTTCGTGTAACTCCCTTAACTTCTCTAAGAATTTGTATGCCGTACCGCCTAATGCGTATATGTTTAGCATTGATATTACTTCATTGTCTGTGGTACCTTTTGGCAAGATGTACTTTGCTTCCTTGTATCTTTTAATTAGATCATTGTTTTTGCTTGTGCTCTTTCTGAGATTGGGATTACTAATTCTGCTTTTTTTTCCATCAGTTGAAGCATAATTTATTCTGCTCCAGCCTTTTACCTTTACTCTGTGTGTGTGTGTACTCTCTGCTTCAAGTGTGTATATTGTAGGAATCTTTTTAATTCACTATGCTGGGAAAGACAATAGGGGTTAAGTGACTTTGTCCAAGGTCACACAGCTAGGTAATTATTAAGTGTCTGGATCAGATTGGAACTCTGATCCTCCTAACTCCAGGCCGGTGCTCTATCCATTATGCCACCTAGCTGCCCCCCCATAGTTATGATTCTTTTTTTATTTTTAGGGGTTTTTTTGCAAGGTAAATGGGGTTAAGTGACTTGCCCAAGGCCACACAGCTAGGTAATTATTAAGTGTCTGAGGCTGGATTTAAACTCAGGTACTCCTGACTCCAGGGCCAGCCGGTGATCTATCCAATGTGCCACCTTGCTGCCCCTCATAGTTGTGATTCTTAACTGCATTTTCCTCTATCCAGTTATCCCCCTTTTTATACTTTTCTCTCTCCTTTCACTCAGACCTTTCTCTCAAGTGTTTTGCTTCTGACCACTGCCTCCCTCAAACTGCCCTCCTTTCTGAGAGCACCACTCACCTTTTTCTTTCCCTTTTCCCCTCCTACTTTTTGAGTTTTGTATTTGAAGATAGAATTTTCTGTTTGGCTCTAGTCTTTTCATTAGGAAAGTTTGAAAGTCCCCTATTTCTTTTTCTTTTCTTTTTTCTTTTTTAGGTTTTTGCAAGGCAATGGGGTTAAGTGGCTTGCCCAAGGCCACACAGCTAGGAAATTATTAAGTATCTGAGGCCAAATTTGAACTCAGGTCCTCTTGACTCCAGGGCTGGTGCTCTATTCACTGCACCACCTATTTGGCCCTCACTGTGCTACCTAGCTGCCGCAAAAGTACCCTATTTCACTGAATGTCCATCTTTTCCCCTTGAAATCTTATGCTCAGTTTTGATGGGTAGTCGTTTCGTGGTTATAATCCAAGGTGTTGACTCTCTCATATGGTTCTCATTTCTTTTCTTGATTTTTCTATCTGTCTTACTTGATTTTTTTTTAGGTTTTTGCAAGGCAAATGGGGTTAAGTGGCTTGCCCAAGGCCACACAACTAGGTAATTATTAAGTGTCTGAGACTGGATTTGAACGCAGGTACTCCTGACTTTAGGGTGGGTGCTTTATCCACTATGCCACCTTAGCCGCCCCCTTACTTGATTTTTAAAATCCTTTTTGAACTCTTCCAAGAGACTTTTTGAGCATTGGGAGCAATTCATATTCTTTTTTGAGGTTTCACATGTAGGGATTTTGACATTGTTTTCCTCTTCTGAGTTTGTGATTTGATTTTCCCTTAAGTAGTTTTGGTTATGGTACTTTTCTAATTTTTTGCATTTTTTTTTTTTTTTAGATTTTTCAAGGCAATGGGGTTAAGTGGCTTGCCCAAGGCCACACAGCTAGGTAATTACTAAGTGTCTGAGGTCGAATTTGAACCCAGGTACTCCTGACTCCAAGGCCGGTGCTCTATCTACTGTACCACCTAGCCGCCCCTAATTTTTGCTTTTTTTTAAACCTATTCAGTGACTTTTAAAGTTGATCTCTCAGCTCCTGGTCACAGAGGCCATTATCCTGGAGATCAGAGACCTGGTCACTGGCTTTCTGTGTTGGGGCTTCATGGACTAGAGACTTGGGCGCTGTACAAGGACAGCCTGGCCTAGTCTTGTCTGCGGTGCCAGAGGCTTAGGGACTGGCAATCTGCCTTCTCTGCTGGCATTGGAGGCCTTAGAGCTCGCTTACTGAGCCATTGGCCTGTTGAACTGGGACTGAGGGGTTTGGGTAGCACATCTGTGTTGTGGGCATGGCCCTCCCTCTTGCTTTCCTCGATACCATCTGCTTTGGTCTGTGTTCCCCTTTTACCCAAGTGAGACAGATATTTCCTGAAATCCTTCTAAATTATCTGAAACTGGGAAATTGTTTCTCTCCATTTTGTAAGTTGTGCTGCTCCAGAATCTGTTTAGAGACTTGATTTCCGAGGGAAACTTGGGAGATCTTAGGTGAATTCCTGGCTTTTCTTTTCTACCTTGACTCTACTGCCATATACATTTATTATGAGGGTTTTCCTTCCTTCTTTTTAAAAAAATTTCTTTTATTTGGAGGGGCAGTGGGAAAGAAAGGTAATAGACATTTCAAAAAATTATTTTTTGAGGCAGCTAGGTGGCTCAGTGATTGGGGTGCTGGGCTTCGAGTTAGGAAAACTTGAGTCTAGATCCTGCCTCAACCACTTACAAGCTGTGTGACCCTGTTTGCCTTAATCCCCTCGAGAAGGAAGTGGCAAACCTCTCCAATATCTTTGTCAAGAAAACCCCATGGACGGTATTAGTAAGCTACAGTTCACAGGGTTATGAAGAATTGGAATGACTAAATGACTGAAAACAAATTATTTTTTAAAAATACAGAACTTAGAACTGGGCAAGTCCTTAGAATAGAACCATAAAATGTTAAATCCAGAAGGGAATCTGAGAAGAGAGTGTGACAGAATTGTCAGGGGATGAGGTGGGGAGGGCTTAGAACAGGGGATATCAGAGCTGGGAGGGAGCTTAGAGCAAGGGATGTCAGAGCTGGAAGGGGCTTGAGGACAGGGAATGTCAGAGTTTTGAGTGCCCATAGAATAGGGAATATCAGAGGTAGGAGGAATGTTCAGATAGAGAATAGAGAAAGTCAGAGATGAAAAAAAAAAAGACTTAAAGCATATAATGTCCAAACTGGGAGGAGCCATGAAGAGAAACTTGTTCAGTCCCCCATGTTATGAATGAAGAATGGCCTGCTTAAGGTTATCTAGCTAGCTAGTGTGGTTGAGTAGGGATCAGAATTTATTTATAGGATGCATTAATAGATTTTGTTCTAATCATCAAACTTAGATAACAATAGTTTATTCCAGGGAAATACAAAATATTTATTCTTTCCTTACTTAAAGAATTCATTATCTCTAAAGCATAGCATTAGGAAATCAAAATAACAATTATGTTATTGTTGTGTAGACAGACAAAAGAACTACACTTTTGTTGTAAGAGCAAAACCCAGTGATCTTGTGAATTTTAGATTTATGAATTATTCAGTAGGCTCCCTGTAAACTGGTAGTTGTGGTGATGTCACAGCCCACAATGTTTGCTAATCTCATAAATGCTCCTAATAAATTGAATATATCAAGGCTCTTTGAGGTGTCTGAACTAGTCTTTCTTGCTATGCTTGCATATAGGTAAAATGATCAACCATCATTAACCTTGAATGTCCTTAAGTAAATGATTCTCATTAGCTCATTGCTGTCCCTGGTGGCTTAGCTGCATTGTGTTTTGTATTTAGGGGAAGGTTTACATGAATGCCGTGACAGCTTTTCATGAGAGAACAAAGACTGATTTCACAATTAGATTTGACTGTAAAATGTCTTTGTCAGGGTGCCATGTCCTGGAGGAGCTGAAGAAGGTAAGCCTCCTGGCCTCACCTCTTCCTCAAGGAAAAGTATTGCCACTGCCAGCTGGGTGGAGAGGCCTCCACAGGAAGGGTTTCTTCACATTTAAGGGTATTTTTCTTTCCATTCACAGGAGTCCTTACCCTATCAGCCCCCACTTCCTCAACAGAGAAAAAGAGCCTACCAGTACCTGACTGCCCCAGGGAACTTGTCCACAACAGAAGATGCATTTTAGACCCAGAGGTCCCCATCTCATGATGGAGAGGAGGGCAATGGTTTTTGCTTTCTGACCCCGGGACCAAGATGAGTCATTATATTGAACCTTCATTTAGCTCTGAGCATTCATCTTCTCAACTTAGAATGTGTCTGCAGCTATTCATTTTTTTAACTTTTTTTATTGCTTGCTATCCTTGTGGTGCAAGAGAAAGAACCCTAGTCTTTGTAGGGTCAAAATTCTAGCTATTGCTTTGCCACAAAATATCTCAGGATTCAGTTTCTTCATCTGACAAATGAGGTAATCATTTTACCTCCCTCACAAAGTTGTTGGGGGTCAAATGAGATTATACAAAGTGATCTGCAGACCTTAAAGTTAAATATAAAGAGGAATTAATATTGCTCCTATAATTGATGCTGCTCTCATTTTGATTGTTGAAAGAATCAATGAGATAGTTTTGTAAAAACTTAGGAAGGGCCATCACATCCCCAGGGGCTGGTCCACTTTCCTTACACTCCATAGCCTCCTCTGGGGGACCCCCAAACAGGATCCAGACTGGATGATCCCAGTGAGAGCCTGACCTCTCTTGAGAAGGGATAAGCTTCCTTTTTTATCTATGGCCTGTGGAATCCTTGCCCCAAGCCCCAGGATGGACATCATCATAGCTAGGTTCAGGCTTTACATCTGACTTTTGTCCAGATGAAAGGAGCAGAAAAGTACCCAGTATAGAGTGTGAACAAACTACAGGGCGGGTGTGTATTATGGACACAGAAAAAATGCTAAAATATAAAAGACTTATCCATTATATGTAGTCATTAAGAGTTAAGCAGGAGGCAGTGCCCACTGCTGTTACACCTGTTATGCCAGGAGGCCAAAGTCAGGGACATCTGGAAAGGTATTTCTTCCTTATCTTTACCTTCTCTCCTATTGGAGTTAAATGTGATCTTTGTTCTCTTGAAATCTTCCCTTTGGGACTTCCAGCCAAGATGATGGAGAGAAGCCAGACACTATCCTAAGGTCTCCTGACTTTCCCTCAGAACTAATATGCAATGAGCCTCTTGACAGAAATTCAATCAACAAAACCCAGAAAAAGAAGCTATGAGAAATCTTGGCTTTGTGCAGACATTTTAAATGTTCATCTTGAATCCTTTCATGTTGAGTTTCTTCTACCACCAGTCTCTTCCATTTGTATGTGACCTGGACTTCTTATGAGTCCTTGCTATTTCCTTGCAGAGCACTCTTAGGAGTGAGGTAATGGAGGCTCATCTTTTGACTTCATACACACACACACACACACACACACACACACACACAAACACACACACAAATGATGGCAGATGGATGTCACTTGTTTGCTCTTTTTGACCTGGTTTTATCTATAGGTTGATTTCATCATTATATGACTTCTCTGAATCCTAGGCCAATCTCTCTGTGTCACTATTTTTTCATTAACTCTTTTTCCTCTGATTGTGAGGTGATGCTACTTATAATTGTCCATCTTCCTCTGTAGTAATGTGTAAATTAGCTGATCTTTTTATTCTTGGCTATCATGTCTCTCTCCAGTTAGCAAGACATCAGGTGTCTGCAAACTGAGTTGGTTCATGGGCTTTTTGGATTTCTTTGTTTTACTATCTTTTTTAAGAAATGGTCATCACTGGTATTAACGTCTTTGGTTTTGCCCACTTCCCATTTTTCCAAGTCAGTATAGTTTATGGTTAAGGTTAAGAGTCTGAAATTTGAAATCTGTAGACTTAGATTGAATCTACTTTAGGGCTTCAGTTTTTTTTTAAATTATAAAATGGGATTAATAATATTTGTACTAGCTAAGTTGTGAGAAATGTGCTTTGCCAGCTTTGAGGGGCTATTATGAAAATATGAGACCTTGTCATCATCATCATTTTATTTAGAAAGGTTGAGTTGAAATGATTGTGTGGTATTTTTAAATAACAATTAAAAATCTTTCTCTT
The DNA here is from genome assembly GCF_037893015.1 of Macrotis lagotis. NCBI lineage: Eukaryota > Metazoa > Chordata > Mammalia > Peramelemorphia > Peramelidae > Macrotis > Macrotis lagotis. The sequence goes on from NC_133659.1 coordinate 28,684,511, forward strand.
TTATTTTGATTTGGCATTTATATTGAATTCTGTGGTAACCAGTCCATGTTTTGATTGCATAAATAAATGCTTGGTTCTTAAAATGCTTCTCATGGGAGTATCTTGTCATTTTTCAACTTTTAAGGTGTTTTCAGTTTCAGTTTTTGTAATGTCAATCAATGCTTGCCATGGCTAAAATGGAATTTTTGTGTCTTTCTGTGCCACCCTGCCATTCTGGCCATCAGATCTTAATGGGAGCGTTGTCATGTATGGGAGGATCTTGTCAGCTCTTGTTAGTGCCAAGCCACTTTCTCATCTTGGCAGCAGATGTTGATCTCCTCCTGCTCCTTGCCAGCAGTTACGACTTTGTTTATTCTAACAGTGGGTGCTGAATTAATGAATAAATGAGTGAACCTACCATGAGCCACCAAATCAAATCAGAACATCCTCTGATGCAAGGTAGGGAGAGAGAAGGATGAAAAATATGATTCAGGATAGAGAGACTCCAGAGCCTGCAGGTTTCCACACTGTGCAGAAGCCTCACCTCAACTGGAGATATCATGAGTGTTTTCTTTCAGAAGACAATTGGAAGGTGCTGGGCACAGTAAATACCAAATAAATTTAATGTAACTTAAAGCAGAAGGTCACACAGGTGTGAGGCAAAATTCTCCTGCGTGCAGCCCAAACCTTTAAGATTTTAATATGTTGTTATATTAGCAAAAAAAGAAATATCTAAGAATGTGTTTCTCTAAGTCAGTCTATGGCCTGCAATGATTCTGAAGTATGATTTGTTGTTGGTTTTCAGTTGTGCTAGATTCTACCTGAACTCATTTGGGATTTTCTTGGCAGAGATACTGGGCTTGTTTGCCATGTCCTTCCCCAGCTCATTTTACAGATAAGAAACCTGAAACACCAGGTGAAGTAACTTGGCCAAGGCCGCACAACTGGTGAGTGTCTGAGGCCAGACTCCTGACCTGGCACTCTAAGCACGGTGGTGCCCCAGCTCCCCATGTATGGCTTAGTGGCCCTCATTTTTGCAACTTTAAGACAGGAGATGGTCTGTTACTGACATGGTGTTTCACAAGTGCAGTTTACTGTGTCCCCCAGACCATGAGCTGGTCAGACTGGCTTACTCTCCAAGAGAAGAAGGGCTGAGGATGAGAGTGGATCCCATGGACTCTGAGCAACTCCAGCCACCCCTTTCCAGATCAGGTAGAAATGCAGTTGGAGGTGTCTTTATTACCAGAACTTGGCCCTTGGGATCAGAAACAGCTCCTTTAATCAGAAGACACTGGAAGCTGCCAGATTCTTTTGAGTAAGGCAGAGTTTTGGCTCCAGGGAGGAAGTGCTTTGAGTTCAGATCTCAAGGTACTCTGAGCAAGCTGCCCTGGGCATTACCCAAAGAGGGCATGATCTGTGAAGAAAACTAATAACAGGATGAAAATCATCTTCAGTTTGATTGTTCATTCCAAGCTGGCCATGAACTCTCTGAGTAGCCTCATCACTGGACCCTTTCCTCCCTTTCCAGTCATCTTTCACCCTGCACTGACCTCTCCTTTTTTCCCACAGTCTCTATGAAAGTGACTGGCCTCCTTCACGGTCCTGGAAGACCCTCCGTCTCCCAACTCCGGGCATGTTCTTTGGCTGTACCCCCTGCCTGGCTTGCCCTCCTCCTTCCTGGTTTCCTCTGTAAAAGGCCTTGCCTAGTCCCGTCTCTTCTAGTCTAGTCCTTTCCTCTGATGTCGTCTCACCTGGATCTCATGTGACGCTGGGTGTTCCCAAGTTGTAGGCTCCTTGAGAGCAGGGACCTGTTCTTGCCTTCCCCAGCATTCACTCGGCTCATAGGAGTAGATGGATTCACAGGCTCCTGTTGATATGATTTGACTCGACTTATTGCTAAGTTTTTTGGACCAGTTTCCAACCCCCATTTCTACATCCATAAAGTGGGGAGGATGGGGGAGTCAGTTGGACTGCATTATCTCCACTGTCTCTCCCTTGGTGAGGTTGTCGGGCCAGGGATAATGTTCCGAGGCTTAGAGAGAATGTCCCCAGACCCAGGCCTCTCCTTCCCAGTCCGGGGCTATTGGCTTTGTGTGCCAGGTCGTGCTCCTCCTCTGGAACAGTCAGAGAATGAGTAGGAAGAGTGGGGTTAAGTTCCCCAGAGACTCCAGGGAGCAGGAAATGGTAGCAAACCCAGTATCTACAGGGCTTTTAAAAGAGAGTGAAGTGGCCACTTTAGCCTTCAGCTTGAATGTGTCTATAAACCAAATGGCAAGGTCTTTTTCCCAGAGCCAAGAGGTAGGCGTTTAGTGCTGCCAACGGCTGGTCTCCAGTCCCCCGGGGTGTGTCCTGATGTTATATTCACTGCTGACACAGATGAGGCGCATTCAGGCTTCCTCAGCTCTCTGTGATTTCTTGTCTGGTGTGGGAATCAGTCAACTTTGAATTAAAGCCCCAGGGGACAGCCAGAGAAGGAGCTGATGTGTTTTCAGGGATGTCCAGTGATAAATAATTCACTTGACTTTGGTTTTTCATGTTGAGGAAGATTGACCCTGAGTATAGATTGATACCATTGGCTGAGCCTAATACAGACCAGTATATTTCTTTTCTTTTTTAATGATAATATTTTGTTTTTTCTACTTACATGTAGAGATAGTTTTCAAAATTCATTTTTGTAAAATTTTCTCCTTCCTTCCTTCCCCCATCACTCTCTAATCTCCAGGATAGCAAGCAATCTGATATAGGTTATACATGCGCAATTATCTTCAACATATTTCCATATTAGTCATGTTGTGAAAGAAGAATCAGGATAAAAGAAAAAAACATGAGAAAGGAAAAAAAAACATTAAAAAAGTGAAAATAGTCTGCTTTGATCTGCATTCAAACTCTAACGTTCTTTGTCTGGATGTGGAGAAAGCCTTTTTCTTTTGTAGAATTGCCGTTTAGATTTACATACCTGCTCATCACACAATGTTGCCATTATTTTTGACAATGTTCTCCTGGCTTCTGCTCACTTCACTCAGTATCAGTTCATGTAAGTGTCCAGGTTTTTCTGAGAGCATTCATCTCATCATTTCTTATAGAACAATAATATTCTGTCACATTCATATACCACAACATGTGCATCCATTCCCCATGTGATGGGCATCCCCTTAATTTCCAATTCTTTGCTACCACCAAAAGAGTAGCTATAAATTTTTGTATATGTGAGACCAGTATATTTTTCTGACCAAATTTAGAATTGTTCCTTACTGTCTTGTGGGCAGATGCCATTAAAAGTCTTTATCAGGGTGGCTAGGTGGTGCAGTGGGGGCAGCTAGGTGATACAGTAGATAGAGCACCAGCCCTGGAGTCAGGAATACCTGAGTTCAAATTGGGCCTCAGACACTAATTACTTAGCTGGGTGACCTTGGGCAAGCCACTTAACCCCATTGCCTTGCAAAAAAAGTCTTTATCATATCTGAGAGAAACCATCAAGGTTACCTAGCTAGCTAATGGGGAGGAGAACTATCCTTTCCAGTAGATTCTTCCATGATGGAGATCTTTTCTCAGAAGACAGCTTGCTCCATCATCAATAGTTTTAGTCAATGAGAAGTTTGTCCTCCTGCTGAGCTGAAATCTGCTTTGATTTTTCTCTTGGTTTTTCTCTCTGCTTCTCTCCTAGAATCAGACTCTCTTGGATCTGTCTGTACATCCGTCCATCTGTCTGCCCATCCATCCATCCATGTAACCATAAAAGCTCTTCAGACTAAGCCTCAGAGACCCTTTCTTCTTACTTTAATCTAACAATCTCTGCTCTGTGGTTTCCAAGCCTAAGGAGATTAGAAGCTAAAGGAGCATTCTCCTGGACACATTCTACTAGAGACATTGCTATAATTCAGAAGCCATCCTTAGCTACCTGTCAGTGAGAGGAGAGACAAAATAGATAAACAACTCAACCTCCTGAATCCCTATTCAGAAACTTTGGGTTCTAGCCCTATTTTGGCCACTAATTTTTGCATGATCCTAGATAAGATACTTCATTAAATCATGGAACCTCAGGATTGGCCAGGCCGCTCCAGGTCTCTTACTCTGGTCTGTGCCAGAACGTAGCAGCCCAGCCCCCACCCGAGGAGGAGTCTGCTGTCTGCTGCCTAGCCCACTCGGGGAGGATAAATAGAACTGTGGGCACACTGGGAGCTATCACGTATGCTATGCAAGACGTTTTGACGGAGGCACCAAAGAGGAATAAACTCTAGATGAGGTGAAAAGAGAGAGGGTAAATGACTAGTTCAGGGTCACACAACTAACAGGAAGCAGGCTTCCAAGCTAGGATTTCTGACTCCAGCTTAGGGGGCCACAGTACTGAGAGTACTGGGTCTGTAGTCAGGAACACCCGTGTTCAGCTTTAGCCTCAGATGCTTCCTGGCAGTGTGATCCTGGGTCAGTATTTAATTTCAGTACTCTAAGCAACTTTCTAAGAGTCTAAATTGCAAAGACGGCTCCAGTTACCTTGGTAAAGGAGTTTGTCATGGAGGTGGGGAGGAGTTTTCTCATTCAGTGAGACTGTAGATCCTATACCTAATCTGTCACTTCCAAATGGACAGATTCAGCCCTTATCTCTCACCTAAGTGTCAGCCTCACATCAAGTGCTGCCTGGATGTTCCAAACTGGTTATCTCTTCAGCATCTCAAATTCACCCTGTGAATCAGTGAGGGGGAAAAAATCTTATTTTCATTATACAGAGGAAGAATCTGAAAGAAAGGGCTAAGTCCTTATCCTGGGTCCCACTTGTCCTGGGGCATAGGGCCAGGGCTTTCAATGAAGATGGTTTTAGGCGAAGTTGAATTGGGTGAAGCTAGGATTAGCTTCAGAAAAATAAACTTGTGGCTTAGGGCAAGTGTGAATGTGATCTCTTTCTTAAAATAACTTGAGGGATTGTTAAATTGGTGAAGGCTTGAGTGTGTTTTGCTTGGCTCCTGGCAGCAATGAGCCTGAGAAGGACCTTTCCGAGAAGTGGATTTCAGCTCAGGGTCAAGGACAGAAATCTTGTCATTCAGGTTCTGCCTTGGGGGGAGAGTGCAAGCCCTCTCTTTACCTGGAGATCTGGGATACCTTGACCATCCTCTTGTAGGAATCTACTGAACTTGATGCCTCTGAGATGAGTTCTAGTTCAGGAATTGTGTCATTCCATGACTAAGAGCAGAGCTCTTTGTACTACACCCCTTTACTTGCCTTTCTCCACAGTTTCTGTGTATACAAAAACACTTTACACACAATTATCCTGTGAAATAATAATGATAATAATAATTGTTATATAATTCTCTAAGGTCTGTGTAGTACTTCACAAATATTCGATTTTATCCTCACAACAGTGCTGAGAGGTTGACAATATTATATTATCAATTCTGTAGATGAGAAAACTGAGGAAGACAAGAGGTTAAGTGACTTTCCCAGTGTTAGTAAATGGAGCCATGATTATCCCTATTAGAAAAAGGAAGGTCCTGTGATTCAGAAAGTTGGGAACGAAAAGATTTTAGAACTGGATGAGACCTGGAATCCCTTATTTTACAAGTTGGAATGTTGGTGGCATTGCCTTCCTGAGATAAGACAGCTCCTTGGTGTCACAGTCTCAAGAAGCTTAAGTTCTCTAGACTCTCCCTTCTCTCCTGTTCCCCCTTGAAGATACTCAGGTTAGAGTAGGGTACCCATGAGACTATGATGTCTGTCTGCCTCACCCTCTCCTTGCCACTGGGGCAGATTTACAGGGAAGGCTAGAGCTGGGAGGGACCTTACTTAGATGTCAGAACTGGCATGAGTCTTAGAATGGTTAATCTAGGTTTTGAAGAGCTTTAAATGTCAAATGGAGGACATTCTATTTTATTCTGGTAGTAATAGGGAAGCATTGGCATTTATTGATAGGAGGATACATGGTCTTTAGAAAACTCACTGGCAACTGAGTGGAAGATGAAAGGGAATGGGGAAAGATTTGTGGAAGGAAGACCAGTTAGGAGGCTTTTGTGATGGTCTGGGTGAAAGGTTAAAAAGAACTGAATTATAGTGAGGGCTGTCGGAATGGAAATATATCAGAGGAAGGAAGGTAGAAACAAGATTTGGCATATAATGGAAATATATCAGAGGAAGGAAGGTAGAAACAACAAGATTTGGCAATAGTTTGGATATCTGGGATGAGTCAGAAAGTTCAGTAAACAGAGAATGTCAGAACCAGGGAGGGTCCTGAGAACAGGGAATGTTAGAGCTGGGGGAGATCTTAGAATGTGAAATGTCAGAGTTGGGAGAGCCTAGAACCTAGGATGCATTAGTAAATGTGTTTTTAAATGATTTAATGGGAAGAAGCTAAGAAAAGAGTGTCAGAGCTGAGGTAGGTCATCTTGTCCAACTTTCTCATTTGATGGAAGAGGAAGGAGACCCAGAGATGGTTCATAATAAAGTAATTTTTTTACCTCTTGAGCTTTCCCTAGCACCTTATTTGTACTTCTCTTGTAACAATGATAGCAAAGAATAGCTTAATTATCCAGCACTCTGTGGTTTATAATGTGCTTCCTCATAATAGTCTTGTGGATATATTATCATTTCCATCCTATGAATGAGTCTTAATAAAGGGAAGTAGAGCCTCCATTTCCCAGGGCAGGTCTCTTGTAGATCAGACTACATCACTTCTCTGTTTAGTAGGCAATAAGTTCTGTAAGGATGGGGATGCTCTCCTGTTTATCGTGGTGATTCTTTCTGTGTCTTTCATAGTGTTATACATATATTAGACACAGCATCAGGTGAATTTTTCCTGAAGTTACCACCTAGGTTAGTTGGGGAGAGCTATTAATTGTGGTAGAGCCAATACTGAACCTCAGGTTTCCTGACTTTCTGGTCTAATGCTCAACACTTCATTATTGTAAACAAATGGTGCCTCTTACAGTGCCATGCAAATAGAAGGTGATTAATAAATGTTGAATTGAATGGGGAATGGGATAATAGGCACTGAAAAACTGCCTTGAAGTATTTAAAGGGCTGTTGTGCACTTTTTTTGATTGACCTAAAATAGTAGAATGTGGTGCCATGAGTGTGGAGGGTGGAGGGTGGAGGATTGAGGTTCAGAGAAGCCAATTTTAGCTGTATGTAAGGACCAGTATCCTTGTCATGAGAGCTATCAGTGGAATGGAACTCATGCAGTGTAAACTGGATTAGCACATGTCAGTGGACATGTTGCAAGATGTTTGTCCAAGTTAGAAGTGGACTGGACGCTACTGAAACCCTTTTAGGGAATCTGGGATTTGAGGCATATTCCACTTGTCCAGCAAGTATGTGAAGTCCTGCTTGTGCTCTCCAAAGCTAATATCAATGACACATGCTTTTTAAGTTTCTGAAGGATTTTTCTTGATATTTTTTTCTGTGGTTTAGGTTCCCTTATTATCAGCAGGGATTCTTTTTAATGCTCTCCTCTGCCAGTTAGAAGAGACAGGAGGAAGGTGAAGTTCAATCTGTTTGACTTTGGGTTGTAGAGGAGAGGACATTCCCATAGCAATTGTTTGCTTTATGGCTCTGTCCTTGGTGCTGGAATAGTTTCTTTTCTCAGTGTTGGAAATTGTGTTTATAAGTCCCAGAACATGGAGCTAAAAGAGCCTCTCTAGGCACCTACGGTTGGGTTAAGGATTGGCATTCTGTCCTGTTCTCTCTCTCTCTCTCTCTCTCTCTCTCTCTCTCTCTCTCTCTCCCTGCATGCAGGTAGGTGCAGACATTTTGTGCAGGTTGGGGCCTCGATCAGCCCTTGTTCTGAAAGTGCTAAGGGGCTGCTGCATCCTTGGCACAAACTCAATGTTGGGCTTTTCTGCTTTGATTTACGACCTTGACAACTTCTGCCTTTGATCAGATTTTCTTTTCCTATTTCCTCTAGCAGAGAAGGGCTAATTATTAGTGTAACAATGATTCTTATCTTTGAAAAGGCTTCCTGAGTGACCAAAGGGGGCTTTTAATGAAAATTAACTTCAAAACATTTGCCATCCTCACACCATCTCATTGATGTCATCATTCATGTTAGACTCTTTTGAAACTCTAAACTCAACACCTCACAAGAGCAATAATTCTTTTGCCTTGCAGACTAATGGAGAGCAAATCATAAAATCATAGATTCTTAAAGCTGGAAGGGATCTTAGAGGTCACTGAAGGTGGTGGAATGAGTGGAACACAGGATTTGGAATAAAAAGACCTAAGTTGGAACTCGAACTGACCTTCTTATGACTTATGTGACCTTAGACAAATGATTTAACTTCTTGAGATCTCAGTTTCTCCATCTGTAGAATGAGGTATCTGGATGGGATGATATGTAACTATTTTTTTAAAGTTTTTTTTTTGCAAGGCAATGGGGTTAAGTGGCTTGCCCAAGGCCACACAACCAGGTAATTCTTAAGTGTCTGAGGTTGGATTTGAACTCAGGTCCTCCTGACTCCAGGGCTGGTGCTCTATCCACTGCACCACCTAGCTGCCCCATGTAACTATTTTCTAACCAAAACATGTGATCTTGAGAATTATGCTCAAACCCTGGTTTTTGCTCCTTAATATCTGTGTGACCTTATTAATAACAACACTAACAATATATGGTTTACAAAATGCTTTACAAATGCTCATTCATTTGATCCTCACAATGACCCTAGAAGGCAAATACTATTATCCTATCTTTATGTTACAAAGGAGGACATAGAGCTAGCAAGAAGTGAAGTGATTTGCCCAGTGTCAAACAGCTGGCTGTTGTCTGAGGCCTTGGTCCCAAGTACAGTCATTAATTCACTGCTCTACCTAGTGGCCTCCAAATCCAGTAGAATTTCTGAGTCTTTATTTTCTTTTGCAAGTCATGTGATTTTTTTTTTTTTGCCTTAAGAACCTCATTCTGAAACATTACTCACTTCTATCATGTGCTTTACAAGTGGGCAGAATACTTCTATTGGCTGGGGGCCCACCAAGGCAGCCTATTTCATTTTTGATAGCTTTTACCAGTGTTTCTCAAAAGAATTTTGTCATGGAACACTTTATGGCTTACAATATATGTTTGAACCCATTCATATTATTCAAAGATTCTTGAAGATTTGCATTTATCTTCAGATCGTATTGATGGAAGATAATTTTGTAGGGAAATACAGAAAATTAAGCTCATTTTCACACTGAATTGCTTCCCATATTGAGTGCTTTTGATACTTAAATAGGTAATTTCACATTGAATATCTTTGAGGGCAATCCATCACCTACTCACAGATTCCTCACTTTACACTGATCCCCATGCCAGGTATCCTCAGAACTTAGTCTGTTATCCCCCAGGATGTCAAGGTACAAGGGTACCAGGGTCTAGCTGGTCTGACCACCTCACTGCCTACTTTTGTACTTCTTCCTCTTTATACCAGGAGTAGTCATCTTCCAGACTTAGACTTCCAAACTTTTGGGATCTTGTTATTCCATGCCATTTTGAGCTTCACTCTGGAATGAAGGTCGGCGAGTCAATTCTCACTTTGGCTTTCTAAATTTCCCAGGTCTCAGTCTGTGGTGTCCATGATGTGTTCCATATTACCAAATAGATATCTCAACTTCTGCTCTCTGGCTATATATTTACAGCCACCCCCCTCCCAATCTCTGTGGGATTTTCCAAATTTGCTAATAATCAAATCACACAATTTCCACTGCTAATGGAAATGGGCAGAACAATCTCTTTACCCTAGGGTTATCCTCCTAAATTCTGTTAAGTGCCTCAACCAGTGCTCCCTTTCTTACTCACTCCCTAATTCTCCTAGTCCCCTGATGGAATGTGAGTTCCTTGTGAACAGCTTCAGTACCTAACATGTAAAAGGTAGTTAATAAATTTTGGAGTGAGCTCATCCCAATTATGTGCTCCTTGTGTAGTAATAGAAGCTAGAATTTATATATCATTTAAAGTCAAAAGGTTTTTTGCATTATCTCATCTGATCCTCACAACAATCCTAGGGGATATGTATTATTATTGTTTCTGTTTTACAGATGAGGAAACTGAAACTGAGAGAGTTTAAGTAACTTGCCCATGATTGTAGAGCTAGTAAATGTCTAAAGCAGGATTAGAACTCAAGGCTTTCTCTGGTATCTAGCTGGCATGAGAGTGAACCTGGGTCCTGGAGACCTATGGCAACAGGATGCAAATGTGGCCAGATTTCAAGTGATCCCTTCCACCTCAGCACCAGTTTCATCATATTTGGAGAAACAAGTTATTGGACTGGCTCGAGGAGAATAGACTTCTTGCCTGTGACAACTCTTTAAAGATCATGGGTGAAACACTTTGAAATTCTTAAAAGTTTATCTAAATGTGATCTGTGATCATCATTGTGATTATTAGTTCTAGAGAGTTAGCAGACTGTGTTAAGGAAGTGGTACTATACCACACTAATAGATCTGTTTCCTTTCAGTAAGACTGGGGTGGAGCAATTCTGGCAAAGGCAAGTGAGAAGGATGCCTTTCGCAGCAATCTCCTCCTCACTATAATAAATATAATTGTGCAACTCATGCCACTAGTCACTTGGTTGGTCCGTGTGGTCCTCTTCGAAGTACTAGCAGCAGTGGAAAAGCAATAATAGTAGATGAAGTCATGAATCTGGGACGTCTTGAAGAAGTATTGAGTGGCAACTGCATCTTATCACTGCTGGCCTGTCCTTCTCCCCCCATCCGTGCCCATTTCCCTTAGGGCTGCCCTCTGGCCAGTGAAAGTCTTCTAAACCCTCTTCTTCACAACAGCTGCTCTGAGACTAAGGACAGCCTTGATGTGGTCATTGCTGGCTCTCCCTTTTCCCCATGTTAGTGTTTGCCTTTTATAGATAAATCTTCCTAGCTTTTTCAACCAAATAAGCAACCAATCAATCATCAAATACTGATTAAGCTCCTATTCTGTGTCTTATACTGAATGTTTTCTTAAATTCTTTATCTTGATCATCCCACTCTAGAAATGTTTCTTATTCTCACTGTCCTTTCTAAAATGTGGGACCCAGAAACAGCTCTCTAAATATAGTCTGATCAGTATACTATTTGACAGGAGTATCAGTTATCTCACTCTATAGATTAGACTCCTTTTCTTTCAGCCTCAGGACATATTAGTAGATGGTAAAATAGTAAATTCTGTTTGCTGAATTGTTTTGACATACATTGCTTTTTCTTAAATATCATAGAAAAATAACAGCCATGAATTTTGAAGATTAATATGAATTATCATTTATCTGCCACTGAACATTTAAATAGCCCCTTGACATTTACTAAGAAAGATTAATATTTAATTTACCAAAAGCTAGAAATCTTGGAAATATAAAGGAAAATACTTTTTGATCGGGTGAAATGAAATAAACATTGAAGACCCAGACTCTTAAATAAAATATTGTAATTGTAATTTTAAGAAAACGTCATTTGGTAACATTGAAAATGTCAATATTGAATTATCAGTCTGAGCTCCATGAAGGCATTAAATCAGAGTTTAAACAAGAAGGCCCAAACCATGAACTATATATCAGTTAATGGGACAAACAGGTAATTAGAGGAAGTAGCAAAATACAGTTGACATTAATCTGTTAGACAATAAGATTATAAAAATGGAATTTTATCTTTTAGTATTAAAGGGAAATTTGAAACTTTAGAATATGAAATTCTATCAATGAGAGATGTTTTCACTGATGTCCTCACAGTGCTTTGGGGATGGTTCCTGTGGTTTCCAATGACATTTTGGCTAAAGACAAGTCTTCCTAAATAAGTCAACCTTTATGAAAGGCGGTGAACTATGTATGTGTGTTCCCAGGCCCAGCCTAGTGAGATGCAGAGGCCTAATGCTTTAACAGTCATAACTCTTGGCAAAAGGCATCTTGTGGGCGGGGGGGGGGGGGGTAGAACAGTAGGAGAAAGGGAGACCCACTTTTTGAAGTCTTAAACTCTCAAAGTATTAAATTAGAGACAATTCTATATATACTTTAAAAGAATTGAACATTTTCCCATTTGTGTTGCAACCTCATCATACTGATGTATAATCTGCATATTCCTTTTTCATATTTGAACTTGTAAATTTGCTTTGGCCCATGCCAGCTAGGGTTGTAGTTGAGCAAAAGTCCATCATGTTGACTGGACCCTCCATAATATATAGTAGTGTGACCCAGTGGAAGTCCTTCCAGATGAAGGACTAGAGTTTGAATCTTGGCCCTGGTACTTCTTACTGTGACCAACTTACGTAGGTTACCAAACCTCCCTGGGTCCCAGTTTTCTCATCTGAGGTTGGACTATGTCAGTGATCTTCAAAGTATGATCTGCAAACCCTTGGTGACCCTTTCAAGAAATCCTCACATTCCAAACAATTTTCATATAAGGCATGATACTTTCTAGTATGGTAGATATTGAAAGATATGGAGCACAAATTGTCTTCTGTGGGGAGGAGGGGGGAGGGAAGTAAGATGAGGGGAAAATTGTAAAACTTCAAAATAAATAAAATCTTTATAATTCAAAAAAAGAGAAAGATATGGTTCACATAAACAAAAGTTTTTGAGAGGGGAGGGCCATCCATAAATTTTATGGAATAAAATATATACAGGAGTTCTAAGACCCAAAAGTCTAAGGACTGCTGTCCTTCGTGATCTCTATTTTATTCCTTATGACCCTGGTCAGCCTGGCAGACCATCATTTTGTTCCCATGTGGGAAATAAAGAAAGGCAAAAGATAGTTCCTGGTGCAGCATGTAAGCATGTGTGTGCAGAGCAGACTCTCTACAGGCTAAGTTGGGCTAGAAGTGGTCACCAGTTCCCAAGAGAGGGAACCTGGAGAAAGGGCAGTTTGAGATGGGGAAGCCAGAGAGAAGAAGGGAGAGAATCCCAGGAAAGGCAGATGGCCAGAGAGAATGCCCAGAACTAGGAGGGGCAGGGTATTATGGGAAGACCTGATGGCTTTAGGTTTGGGAAGGTCTTTGGGTCATAGTCTCCCCTCCACTGCCCAGCATAGAAGCAGTTCTTCTGACTCTACCCAGGATCTACCCTTTGGTCTTTTCATTAGAAGAACTTGGAAATTCTCTGTTTCACTGGGAGTCCATTTTTCCCCCCTTGGAGGATCATACTTATTCTGTTGGTTAAGTTGTTCTTAGTTGTTGATATATATTGTTTGCATTTTGGAATAGTGTGTTTATGCTCTTGACTTTTATGGTAGTAGCTGTGAAATCTTGTGTGATTCCAACCATCTTTCTTTGCTGCATCATCTTTATTTTCTTTGACCTGGAAGCTCTGGATGTTAACATGATATTCATAAGAGTTTTCTTTTTGAACTTTCTCGGGGTGAATCCTTTTCATTTTTACTTTGCCTTCTTCTGACATAGCAAGTTTTTTTCATTATTTCTTGAAATATGGTATCCAGGATCTTTTTTTTTTTTAAATCAGTTCTTTCATGTAGACCTGTTTTTCATCTAACTTGTATTTGACATGGGATACCTTATATTTGCTTTTATTTTTCTACTGTTTCTTTTTGACTTGTTTTAATGTTTCTGGTTGTCTTGTGGAATCATTAAATTCTGTTGATCCATTTTAATTTTTAGGGATCTAGTTATTAGGCTAAAGTTTTGTACCTATGTTACTAAGTTTTAAATCTCTTTCTTCTATAATTCTCATTTCTTTTCTAATTTTTTCCTCTAGCATTCATTTCATTTATAATATTATTTAATTCTATTTTAAAACCCTTGTTTCATTTCTTCTGAGAATTCTAAATTAATCTTGACCAAACTATATTTTGCTTTGAAGCTTTGTTTTGTGCTATTTGTTATGCATTTTGGAGTTATTCTTCTTTTCTGGATTTGTGTCTTGGGCATCCTTCTGATTGGGACTTTGCAATAAGCAGATTCTGTGCACTTTGAACCACTGTATTGGGGCCTTCTCTAGGCTTCTGTTGTGGTGGTCACAGGGACAGTGCTGGGGTCCTTTTCTTCTCCCCCCACCCCAGCCTGGCTCTGAGACCTCCTCTCCAGCCTTAGAATGACTCAATGGTGATTCTGCCCTAAGGGAATATGTCTGCTAGTTAAGAGTCCCAGAGTTGTGGCCTCTGTCACCAGGGAACCATCCAGGATCACAATCTTTTCCCACAGTGCTTGCCCTATCATTTGCCTAGGTCAAATTTCTGATCTAGTGATTTAACCCACAGTGGTTCCTCCTTAGGTTTCTTATTTCTCTTTGCTCTGGTATATGTCTAAAAGACTCTATGCTGCACTGCTTCTCCCTAGTCCTTCTCTTTCTGTTCTCTTCTCGGAGGTCTTCTTCAAGATTACCTTGAGCTCTAAATCTTAAGATCTTGTGTTTTGAGGAGGGAGGGTTAAGGTGGTGCTAACAGGTCAGGAATATTAGGAAAATGGATAAGGCTCAAGAACCCAGTATAAGCTAAGCAGCCCGAAGGGTCCGAGGCAGTAAGTGCTGTTGAAAGGCAAAAGCAAGGTCATTGATTGGAGTCAGCCCAGGTTAGAGGGGTAGCTTCCTGAACAGAGGTCAACAGTCTGGTTTTCACTCAACAATTCCAGAAAGAAAGAAAGAAACAAACAAACAAAAAAAAAAGCATAGTTTGTATCATACTGAATAATGATCAAGAAATCTAAGGAGAAACTACAGTGATTTCTTCTGCCCCAGACTGTACAGAAAGTTGGATAGAAAAGGAGACCTCCAGCAAAACTGGCACCAGTATAGGCACAACAGTCAGCAACCTCTCAGTACACTGAGAGACCATGAGATGCTTGTCACCAGAGGGATTATTGCCTGTAGGCATCCAGGAAGAAGGGTCCTCCCTTCCAATTCTGACACCATCAGAAATTCTTCCAGGGTGGAGAGCTCAGCAGCTGGGGGAAGTGGCAGTGATCAAGATAGCTTAGCAGCCCTCAGAAAGGGCAGCCCTCAGGGATTCAAGGACTGGTCCTGAGCACTTGGTCCTTAGAGACCACAGAAGGCTCTGAAGATCTAGCAGTCTGACTCTCAAAGATTCAGGGAGGTTCTAACCCCAGGAGGTGAAGATCAGCATTGGGAAACAAGGTGATCCAAATTGGGAACTGGCATAATAAAAACTCTTATCAGAGATTTAACATTTCTCTTTCAGAACTGGATAGATATAACTGAAAAATAAAAAAAGTAGGAAAAGAGCTAAACAGATTTGTAAATATTAGGTTTGAAAGACTTATGGCATCTTTTCAATGGTAACATTAAAGAATATACATATTTCCAGTCTCACATTAAAGTGAGTTTGATTTTTTCTAGAGCAAAAAAACCCCACGTATGCAAAAGACAGAAATAATATCTTTATTGACAATAGCACAATAAATCTAGACTAAGCCTTCAGAATCATGTAGTCCCACTTCTTCATTTTCTAGCAAAGGATTCTGAAGCTCAGAAAATTTAAATGACTTGCTCAAAGTCACAAAGATCATCAGTAGCAAAGGATGGATTTAAACCCAAGATTCTAAAGTCAGTGTGCTTTCCATTGTACAACAAGTAATTAATATAAGGAAAATAAGGCAATAGATCCATCTTCAAATGGAGCCTGAAGTAACTGACATCCTAAATGGGTTAAAGAACAATTCATAGGAACAATAAATATGTTTAAAAGAATGATAGCAAGTGTCAAGATACTAAAAAATTGGTATGCAATTAAAGTAGTTCTCAAGAGAAAAATTATATCTCTAAAAACATGTTTGCAAAGTAGAAAAAGAGTAGATTAATGAACTGAGAATGTAATTTGAAAAACCTGGAAAAGATAAATGAATGAAATGAAAATAAATTTTAAAAAGTACTTTGAAAAGATGAGAAATAGAATATGGAATGATAGATATAGGTCTGAAAGTGACCTATAGGAGACATCTAGTCTCCTAGTTATAATTTTTCAAATGAAAAAATTAAATACCAATCTTAGGATCACACAGATAAAGAATCATCTAAGACAGGGGTAAAAAATAGATGGAATTGAAACTAAAAGTAGAAAATTTATACACAAACTTTAGGAGATGTTTTTTAAAAAAGACTAATGCAATCAATAAAATTATCAAACTTGATAAAAGGAGGAGGAAAGGCAAATAATAAAAAATAAAGAAAACCAAATTTAACTCATATTTAACAAAGAATCAAATATCAGAAACCAATATTACAATTATTTCCTGGCAAAACTGTGATGTTAGAGGGAATAGGTCATTAGCTATAAAAGTTAAATACACTAAGCACAAAAAACAAATAGAATGAATGAAAAAGTATTAATTAAGTACTTGTTATGTTCCTGACTCCAGGGATGCAAAGACAAGCAAGTAATATAATCTGGAAGAAATTAAGCAAACCATAAATTAACAAGGGGGAAGAAAACCCTGGTCCAAGAAGATTTTTGTAAGTAAATTCTGTTCAGTATTTAGGGAACAAGTAATATTTACATTGCAAAAGATTATTCTCAGTGACTGAAAAAAAGCAGACATGCTACCAAATGTCTTGTCTATGCCCTAATACCCAAATCAGGAAGGGATAAAGTCAAGAATGAGAATTACATATTCAAATATACTTTGTTATGACAAAATTGTATTTCTTCCAATAATACAAAAATGATGTAACATGAGAAAAACAATCTGATAAATAATATAAACAAAAAATTAGAAAAATAGCCAGGATTATATTGATACACAAAAAAGTCAGTATCAAAATACTGCATTCATTTATGTGAAAAACTCTTTTTAAAAAAGCATAAGCATGAGAGTATCCTTGTTTGATGTGTAGAATATGTGTGGAATACCTTCAAAAGCTACTATCTCAACCTTCTTGTGTACTGTTGGGCTGGGTACCTGAAAATAAATCACTCTTCAGTGTTCTAGGGGTAGGTAGCCCTGAGGTGTTTGGGGGTAGTTTTATAGCTATTATAATTCATTGATCTTATCCACTTTCAGAAAAGGAATATGGAATCTCAATGGAGACCAAAGCATACTATTTTCACTTTTTAAAATTTGTTGTATGTTTTTTCTTTTTCATACCTTTTTTCTTTTATTTTTCTTCTTTCACAGCCTGACTAATATGGAAATATGTTTAACATGATTGTACATATATCATCTATATCAAATTACTCCCTGTCATAGAGAGGGGGAAGGTAAAGAAGGAGGGAGAAAATTGTGGAACTGAAAATCTTACAGAAAATGAATGCTGAAAACAATCTTAACAAGAAACTGGAAAAAAAAGTGAAAAAATCATTAGCTAACATGTGTTGCTCCACATAATTATTGGTTGATAGCAATTAGTCAGCCAGACTTAATTAGCTTTTAGAAAGTATTATTTACTAAGGTGATATGAAATATTCTTCCAAAGTCTCTGAAACACTTTCCCAGAAGTATAACCAAAATTCTGGGGAAAATGAACTATTACAGAAATAATAGAAGCTTTCCTAGTAAGTACAAGCATAAAGTAAGGATGCTCTTTGCAGCTATTATTATTTGATGTAGTTCTCATTACTAGATAAGAGAAAGAAATTAAAGAAATAAACTTTGTCAAAGAGGAGAAAAATAATCAAATCCACAAAAGTCATCAACATTTCCATATGGGATTAAGAGAAACTAGCAGGAAATATTAGAAAGAGAAATTCCATTCAAAATAATTATGAAATACATATTTGGTTTGTAACTGAGATTTATAGAAATGTAGATTGATAATTGAAAGGGACCTTAGAGGTCCTCTAGTTCAATCACCTTATTTTACAATAACGAAACAGAGGGCCAGAGATTAATCATTATGCCTAAAGTCATCCAGCTAACAAATAGAGTGAGATTCAAATCAATATTCTTTGACTCCAAAGCTAGTCAAACATATAAATGCAGTTCCAAAATACTCTACAACATTTCAGATATTCGAGTGAAAATGCCTCCTAATTGACAGACTTTGTACAGGTACTGGGGATACAGATACAATCCCTCCCTCAAGGAGCTTTCATTCTACAGTGAGACTCAACATACATAGAATAGCAGGGGTCATGGAACAATGATCTGATTTCTGTAAGTAATAGAGATTGTGCATGGGGACAAAGGATAGTTGACAGGCATTACCTTTTCAGAAGCAATGCCTGATTACCATAATTGATCAAGAGTTAAGTGGGGGGTTTTGGTGACCGGATGCACACATGTGGCAGTAGTGTGGATGGCAGGAAGCTCATAAGCTTAAGATCTTGTCTAGGATTTGATTTCTGCTCGACATTGTGGGCTGCCACCAAATGAGACAGTGTCAGTTGAAGGAAGGTATTATAAAGATTGAGACTTAGTTCCTCAAGAACATCACCTCTGGAAATCTGGTTTGGAGGGTATGGTAGTAACAGGGCAGATGCCAAGATGGCTAGGGTGAAGCATGGAGTGGAGGCTGATCATCTGATAACAATGACCATATTTACCTTCAACCTCTCTAAGCTGAGTATCTCTAGTTCTTTCCACTGATCATAATTGGACATAGTTTCAAATTTCCTTCCTTCTCAGTCACTCTACCTTTGATGTCCTCTAGAGGGTTAGTATTCTTTCTAGAAGGACTCTAGCCAAGTTAGTGGAGTAGATGCAAAGACTTATCTGAGCTCTCCCAGATTCTATTCTGAATGTTAAAATGATGCCTTAAAATGAATTCTTCTGTGGGCAGAACTAACAAGAAACAAGAAACCAACTTAGTAGATCAGCAAGAAAGGTGTCTTCTCTGGGGCAAGAGTAGAGTACAGTACAGTGCAGGCTTCGCTGGCAGCTCAGCATCAAGCTGTAGGGGTCCCTCAGAGAGTAAGGCGTTCAGACAACTGGTCAGAAGGCAGTAGTCCAATGCATTGCCCATATGAGGTAGGGCGAGGAGTACACTAGCAGGAGCTGATGACAACTCCAGGGCAGAGGAGAGTGCTTGTGATCACTCACAGGCCAAAGCACCAGGAGAGCAGTTACCACACTTCTCCTTAGAGCATACCATGTAGGAAGAACTGAAAACTTATATTCCCTAGAACTAGCTCTGCAAACAGGAGCACAAAAATGCTGAAGCTTGGAGCAGTGCCCCCTAAATCCTATGAGGGGAAAGGGTGAAAAGAGAGAAGGGTAAATAGGGGAAAAATAAGTTGAAGGGAAATACATGGTAATCATAACTGTGAATAGGATTGGGAAAAACTCACCAATAAAATGGAAGAGAAAAGCAAAGTAGAGTAAAAACCACAATTATACAATATAATACAATCAAGATTGGAAGGAAAGCAGAAAAACTGAGGAAAAATTTCAAAGTAAGTTTTCTTGATAATGGCCTCATTTCTCAACTATATAGAGAAGTGAATCATATTTATAAGAATAC
Organism: Macrotis lagotis; assembly: GCF_037893015.1. Classification (NCBI taxonomy): domain Eukaryota; kingdom Metazoa; phylum Chordata; class Mammalia; order Peramelemorphia; family Peramelidae; genus Macrotis; species Macrotis lagotis. The sequence goes on from NC_133659.1 coordinate 28,703,791, forward strand.
AAGTCATTTTCCAGTTGATAAATGCTTAAAGGATATAAATAATTTTCAGAGGAAGAAATGAAACCAAGTCATGAAAAAATGCTCTAAATTACCATTGGTTAGACAACTGCAAATTGAAACAATTCTGAGGTACTACCTCAAGCCTATCAGATTGACTAATATTACAGGAAAAGGGAAATGGTAAATGTTGAAGGGAACTGAGGAAATGTTGAAGGAAAAACTGAGATATTAATAATACACTGTTGGTGGATTTGTGCAATGAATAAACCATTCTTGAGTATAATTTGGAACTATGCCCAAAGGGCGATCAAATTATTTATACCCTTTTACACAGCAGAACCACTGTTAGATTTGTATCCCATAGAAATCAGAAAAAAGGAAAACAACTTATTTGTACAAAATTATTTATAGCAGCTCTTTTAAATCTAGTGGCAAAGAATTGGAAATTGAGGGGGATTCCAATAATTGTGAATTAACTGAACAAATTGTGGAATGCAATTGTGATGGGATATTATTTTTTGAATATTATTTTGGAATATTTGAAATATTATTTTGCTATAAGAAATGACAAGCCAAAGCTTTTAGAAAAATCTGGAAAGACTTAATGTGAACTGATGCAGAATGAAGTGAGCAGAACCAGGAGATTATTGTCAATCTTAGCAGTAATATTGTACAATGATCAACTCTGAATAACTTAGCTATTCTCCTCAGTACAATGATCTAAGACAGTTCCAGTAAACTCATGATGAAAAATGCTGTCCACTTCCAGAGGATGGATTGCTGGAATGTTTTTAAATTTCTTTTTTAAATTTTTCATTAATATTTTTAGGGTTTTGGGGTCTGTTTTTTCTTTTGTGACATGACCGGAATGTAAATAAATTTTGCATGACTGCACATGTATAACTTATATGAATTTGTTTGCCTCCCAAGAAGGGGGAAAGGGAAGGAGGGAGGAAGAGAATTTGGAATTCAAAAAAATTTTTAAATGTTAAATTTTTTCATGTCATTGGAAAAAATATGAAAAAATTCTGAACCTCTTCCATTTCTTTTTTTTTTCTTATCTTACTTCCCATTCCTCTTTTTGTGTTTTCTCCCATTACATTGTAAACTCTTTGAGGGCAGTAATCATTTTAATTGCTTCTATTTGTATTCACAGTGCTTAACACACTGACAGGGACAGAGTAGAGACCTAATAAATATGTTCTCTCTGTCCTCTCTCATTCTCTCTCTTTTTTTGTCTCTGACTCTCTCTTTGATTCTGTCAGTTTCTGTATCCTATTTATCTAAAGTGGGGCCTCAAATTTAAATACAGTTCTAATGAGGAGAGCTGATCATATGATTCAAACCTTTCAGGCTGAAAGTTGTTTCCTATTTGCCATGGTTGAAGACTGAAAAGAATGAAAGTTTCTATATAATTTTGAAGAGAAATTAACGTATGATGCACTATGTACGATATAGAATGAAGTCATACTTAAAATTGTATGGATCCCCAGTAGCAGCCATATAAAATGTTCCAAATCATTCATAATTAGATAATTGTAAATTTAAACAACTCTGAAGTTCTATCTCATTGGTCAGTTGACAAAACTGACAAAAGAGGAAAATTGCCACTATTGGAGGGGCTATAGAAAGATGGGGAGATTAATGAACTCTTGGGTAAGTTTTGAATACTTCTAGTCATTCTTAAAAACAGTTTACAACTCAACTCCAAAAGTCATTAATCTATGCAAAGACCCACATACACAAGAATATTTAGAGTAGCATGTCTTGTTGTAACAAAGAGCTATAAAGGAAAGTGACTGACAAATTATGGTTTATGAATATGAAGGGAATATTTTTGGCCTCTAAGAAATGATAAAATTTGTAGATTAGAAAAACCAGGAAAGATTTGCATGAGCTGATGCAGAGTGAAATGAGCAGAACCAAGAGAACATTTTTTTTAAAAGCTGTAACATTGCAAAGGTAAACAACTGAGAAACTATTAAGAATTATAATCAGTTCATTGATCAATCAAAAAAGTCTGAAAAGAACTTTTCTGCCCCCCTCTTGGCAGAGGAATAAGGGCTAGAATTGTAGCTTGAGACATACATTTTCAGACTAGACCAATATTGATTTCGTTTGACCATTATTTATTTAACTTTTTATATTTGGGGGAGAGATACACAAGAATTTGAAAGTAGTGATGATACCAAAAAAAGAAGATAAGAAAAAAGTATTACCAAAGGATTTAAAATCACAATAAAGAATATTAGGAAGTACAAAGCAGGGCAGTGTCAGAAACTTTAAATAATTTATATACTTTAACCATCTATATACAAGTAAAATTCAGTGTTAGATACAATTATTTTTTTCTTTGTATAAGGAAATGTTTATATTAATGTTTGTAATTATATTAATGTTTGTCAGTGTATTAATATCTCAGTTTTTCCACATTCACTTCAACATTTGCCAGAGGAAATGTTTATCATTTGTCAATGATAAAAATATAATTTTAAAAAATAGATAATTTTTAAAGGGGAAAAAATAAGTGAGTGGGAGGTGAGATAGAGGCAATAAGTTCCAACAGTTTTTTTCTGAAAATTTAGCAGCATGAGGGAGGAGTGATATATGTTAAGAACACAAGGAGGGTGGCCGGTGGCCCAGGGTGGCCAGATCTGATTGTAGGCAGGGGCAATGGAACCAGGAGATATAGAGAAAGAAAACAGGAGCAGGTAAGAGAGGATGGAGAAGCTCTGAAGTAGTTTCTGATGGAGGTATGATACTCAGAGGCTGCCCTATTCACACACTTTGGAGAGCCACTGTGTACATGTAAAGTAAGGGTGGGGTTGGGGTTGGGGTGGGGGTGGGGAAGATCAAAGAAAAAAGGGAAAAGAAAGAGGATGAAGGGTGATATGGAAGAGTGGTGATATTTCTCTGCTTTCACCTGGAGATCAAGACTGGGATCAAAAGAGAAGTTAAGAGGAGGACGATGACCATTTTGACCAAGGAACTTTAACCATGTGATGTGGGGAGGCTTCATAGTCAACTCTAGGGTTCCTGTTCCTCTCTAGGATTTGAGTCCAAGTTGTTGTGGACCAGCCTTTGGAGTTGAGTGTCAGCTCCAAAGGTAAGCTTTGTCTGGAACTTTCTTTGTCTGGAACTCAGGTGATCCACTCGCTTACCAAAGATACTTTGTTTAACATGTTTGTGTTTTAGCTTTCCCCAGTGTACATCTGTTTATTGAAATGGGAATAAGATGGGAGATAAGAAGCAAAATGATTTATCTTTGAAAGAATTGACAGTGCCTTTTGGGAAGATGATTCACTTTGCCCATGAGAGCATCTCCTTCTTGCTGATTCTCCTTCCCTTGATAAGAGAATCTTGCCTCAGGATTAGTGGTTTTCTTTTTCATGTAGTTCAGTTTTTATTTCATTTTTTTAAAAAAAATTATTACTTAAAGTGGTTTTCCAATTATACATAAAAACAATTTTTAACATTTGTTTTTAAAAAATTTTTAGTTCCAAATTTTCTTCCTCTCTTACTTTCTCCCTCAGTGAAGGCAAGCAATTTGATATAGATAACATGCAATCATACAAAATATATTTCAATGTTAGCCATGTTACAAAAGAAAACACAGAACAAAAAAAAGAAACCCAAGAAAAATTTAAGAAATTTAAAAAGTATTCAGACTCTATTAGTTCTTTTTGTGCAGGTTTTTTTTTGTTTATCATAAGTCCTTCAAAAATTGTCTTGGTTTTTTTTACTGCTGAGAATAGCTAAGTTATTCAGAGCTGAACATTGTATAATATTCCTATTACTGAGTATAGTATTCTTCTGGTTCTGCTCACTTCGCTTTGCATCAATTCATGTTAGTCTTCCCAGGTTTTTATTTCTGAAAGCATCCTGCTCATCATTCTTTAAAGGATAATAGCACTCCATCACAATCATATACCATGACTTGTTCAGCCATTCCCCAGTTAATGGAAACCTCCTCAATTTCCAATTCTTTGCAATCACTAAAAGAGCTTTTATAACTATTTTTTTCTGTGAATAGATCTTTTTGCTTTTTCTTTTATCTCTTTGGGATATGGACTTAGTATTGGTATTGCTGATCAAAGGGTATACTCAATTTCATGGCCTTTTGGACATAGTTCCAAATTACTCTCCAGAACGGTTGGATCAGTTCACAACTCCACCCACAGTGCATTAATATCCCAATTTTTCCACATTCCCTCCAACATTCTTTATTTTACTTTTCTTTCATATTAGTCAATCTGATTGGTGTGGGATGGTACCTCAGTTATTTTAATTTACATTTGTCTAATCAGTAGTAGTTTGAGTATTTTATATGACTATGGATAACTTTGATATCTTCTGAAAACTTCCTGTTCATGTCTTTTAATCATTCATCAAATGGAGAATGACATCATTATAGATTTGATTCAATTCTCTATATTTTTGAGAAATGAAACCTTTATCAGAGAAACTTACTGTAAAAATGTTTTCTTCTCAATTTACTGCTTCCTTTCTAATCTTGGCTAGATTGGTTTTGTTTGAATTCTTTAAATTGAATTTAATCAAAATGATCCATTTTACGTACTGCAGTGCTTTCCATATTTTGTTTGGTCCTAAATTCTTCCCTTATTCATAGATCTGACAGGTAAGCTATTCCCCTAATTTGCTTATGTTCTCACCCTTAATGTTTAAATCATGAACCCATTTTGACCTTATCTTGGTGTGCAGATTGTGACGTTGATCCATCCCTAGTTTCTACCAAATCACTTTTCAGTTTTTTCCCCCACATTTTTTTTTTGTTTAAACAGTGCTTTTTTTGTTCCCAAAGTTTGGATTTTTGTACTTATCAAACCCAACTACTCTGGTCATTTCCTGGTGTGTGTTGTATATCTAATCGATTCCTCTCATGCACTGTTCTATTTCCTAGTTCCAGATTGTTTTGATGATTACCACTTTATAATACAGTTTGAGCTCTAGTAGAGCTAGACAAGTTATTATTTTATAATCATTACCTTAATTCTGTAGTCTAGCCAGACTTGTGGATGGAAAAGGGAAATTAAATCCAAAGAGAATTTTAGCAAGTGATAGGACAGATAGTATACAGAATGAGATCATGCAGGAGGATGGTAAGGCATCCGTTTCTCCATTCTATTTTTTTCTGTTGTAATTTTATTTATTTGTTAAATATTCCCAGTTACATTTTAATTTGGTTGGGCAGCCTTGAAAGACTTGTTTGATACTTCTGGACTCGATAGTCTCTAAATTCCCTTCCTGGTCTAAAGTCCTACAATTTAATTTGCCTGGGTTACGTTGGTCTTTACCTTGTCCTAACATTGAAGCTATATATATCTTAGGCCAAGGAGCAATGTCAAAGGGGAGGATTAATAGATTTCTTTTTAATTACTTAAGAGGTTCCTAGCTATTTCCATTGAGCATTAGGGAAGGTTGAACAATTTGACCCTTCACTGCCTTCCAGATTCTTAACTCTTAGAGAATCATTGTTATTTATTGAGTGCTCAAATCTTCTACTCCAGAAGGAATGGTTTGGTGGCTTAAGATGAAACAAAGACAACTCATGATAGTTCTCAACAGTCAGCAGGGAGGATCAGTCAGCTTGCTTGTCTTGCTACCCCAGTATCCAAAACACTCTCTTACTTCCAGCATTTGGACCTGCCTCAGTCTGGGGAGAGACAGCATGCCTGCCACCCAGTCAATCATAGAAACATAGATGAAAGTCTGGCAGCTATTTGTGATGGTTATAGCATTTGCCATGGACAAGATGCCAGAACCACTAGACTTCAGGATGAATTCCTTCTCATCAGCAAATTTATCTCCAAAGATGCACTTGCCACTGGTGACTTCACCACTCAGACCCATGGACCTGGGTTCATGATTTTGTGAAAGCAAAGGGGCCATGGACGATTTTTGCTGTGTTTTGAAATTTTTCTAATGATAACTTGCAAGTCATTCAGCCAGTGGCAAAGTGTGGAGGGCGATATTGAATTACTTGGAGGAGTTTCATTGGCGACAGATAGCAGAGTTGAGGTGGTGGTGAAGGCAGCAGCAACAGCAGCAGGATTTGTGTTCAGAAGGCAAAGAGAAGTCCTGGGCTCCACGTGATGGCTTCTGCAAAATGGTGGCATCTGCTCTTCTAACATTTTTGTGCACTTTTAAATCAGGTCTATTGATTTTCAGCAATTTTGAGAGGTCAGCCACAACTAAGCTCATTTTCCTGATGCTAGAATTTATTCCCTTCCCACTTGGGCTGGCATTGTTCCAATGGGGAATTATGGAAAGGGGGCCATTCTGAAAGTAGCTTCAATAAGAGATTAAAATAGTCTTACAAATGAGTCTCAAACCTTATCAGTCTTGCTGGAATTTCATCTGGCTGGCAAAATTTGCAATTGGATTAGAGACTTCCCTGTCTGTCTTCTCAGGACATTGGATTCTCAAAGTTCTCTAAAATAGTAATTAAACTAGTTGCCAAGACAAGTGATATTCTCCAGAATATAGCTGTCTTGGGTACAAGGTGCTGTTGCTTCTTTGCCAGAGCCTGAGATAGTCACACACACGCACACACACACACACACACACACACACAACACACACAGACACTCTCTCTTACTTTACACATTCCTTAGAATCTTAGAGTTTTAAGAACCTTAGACATCAGAGTGGTTCTCCCTCTTTTTTTATAGATGAGGAAATTAAGGCCCAGAGGTTGAAATAACTCACATAGGGAGTTAGAGCCAGGGTTTAAACTCAAGTCCTGGTTTTCTGACTTGAATTTTAGTGTTCTTTTCACTAGGTCAGAAGAGCATGTGAGGGTCTGCTTTCAGCAATGTACTCTAATCCTTGTAGATATGATGGAATCCATGAATTAAACTTCGTAAATTTTAGAATAAATTCACATGGTGGCTTTGGAATGTCTGGTCCCCAGAATATTCCTTACCATGTGCAGCAAGGGGCTGTTCTGTCCTCTGAGGACCAACTAGTATCCCCAGGATCTCATGAAGCCATGAATGGAGCTGACCAAGGCGGGCCTCTGGGAACATCTCAGATCTTTAGAAATGAGAATGTGTGTTTTGCAGGGCTGAGACCTGCTTTGGGAGATACCTTTCACAGCCTTCATTAGAAATGCTAAGAATCTGATTTGTGCAGGGGCCTGTTTTTCCATGCCTGTGGAATATAGTGGTGAAAAATAGCAAGAGTCCCTGCCTTCTCGATGTTCATGTATTAGTGAAGGGGTTAAGCACTGGGAGCAGAGGGAGGACAGCACGTCCATTCAATAGGTATGTCATAGGTAGAGTGACAGAAGGCAAAAGAACGACAGACAGAAATTGCTCCAAGTCATTGGGAGAAGAGGGGCGGGGGAGATGGAGAGGGAGAGAGGGGGAGGGAGAGAGAGAGACACACATACAGACACAGAGATAGAGAGACAGAGAGAGAAGGAAGTGCAAAGATCATTGCTCCAGTCTTAAATAGAGGCTTAGAAAAGTTCAGAGATCTTCTTAGAGTTGGAAGTCATTCCCAGAAATGGATTTTCTGAATCTACTTGCAGAACCTTTGAAATAAGTTGGGGAGGCTGGGGAAGTACCAGAGTTGGCTCACATATTATGACCCTCTTGAAGTCAGGGTTAGATTCAGATTTCCCTTGGAACCACTCCTTGGGGGCACCTGAGCCTTTGGAGTAGATCCCAAATATTACCCTAGACCTAGGCCTGATGTTCAAGGATATGTCATTTTTTTACATTTTCATCTTCTCAGGTTTGCATCTCACTCTGTGGTTGGGGTTTAGCCTCTTAGGGAAAAGTGTGGTCTACCACTCATTGGAGGATAGCTTGGTGAGCTGTTGAAGGCTTCCTAGTATAGATGTGGTGCCATTGAAGACAAATTTGTAGGGTTGGGGCCACCATCTTTACACACAGAGAACATCTGTCCTGTTTTCAGTCTTCATTCCTAAGTAGACATCTTGCGAATTCCATGAATTTCACCAAAATGGAAAGTATTGGTTTATGAGTTTGCCATCAGTGAAGGTGTTCAGCTAGAGATTGGATCAGTTCTGGTGATTTAGATTAGGTCTGGGATTTTATTTTATTAGATCTGGATAATATTTTGTTTATTTGACTTTCCAGACTTAAAATTTTTAATTAATCTGTTCCTTTCACCTTCCCATTTAGCAAATTAAAAAACAAGAAAAAAAAGAGAAAAAAGCTGAATCCCTCAATACAGATCTACATTGTTTAGGAAAACAAATTCTCATATTAGCAATGTCTGAAAATGCATGATTTCCTTCCTATGATTTTTAAGTTCATCATTTCCCTAAAAGAAAATGGTAGATTTAATTTGCAGTATTTTGTGTTTTGCTTTTAATCAGAGTTCTGAAGTCTTTAAAAGTATTTTTGCTATCTAATATTGTTAATGTATAAATTCTTTTTCTTGTTCTGCTCACTTCATAAGGATCTTCCTAGTTTCCTCTAAAATTGTCCATTTCATAATTTCTTATGGTCCAATAATATTCCATTATATTCATATGCCAAAATTTGTGTAGTCTTGACCTTGGTTTCCAATTTTTGGAAACCTCAAAAAACTGCTGTAAATATTTTGTATATATAGACCCTTTTCCTCTTTATTGTATTTCTTTGGGGGATAGGCTTAGTTGTGGTATTACTTGGTCAAAGGATTTGCACAGTATGGTGACTTTCTAATGGTAATCTAAAGTGCTTTCCAGAGTGATTAGACTAATTCACAGTTTTGAGAGCAGGGATGAATATAGCTATTTTCCAATTTCTCCTACATTTGTTATTTTCTTCTTTTGTCAGTTTTGTCAGTTTGATAGTTGTAAAGTGAGATAATATTTATAAGTACTTAGTATAGCATCTGGCATATATAGTAGGTGCTAAATAAATGTTTATTCTCCTTCCTTTTTTCTACTTTCTCTAATTATTAGTGATTTAGAGTTTTTTCATATGATTGTTGATAGCTTATATTTCTTCTTTAGAAAACTGCCTATCCATATCCTTTGTCCACTTATCGATTAGAGAAAGACTTTTAGTCTTATAATTTGAATCAGTTTCCTTAAATCTTAGAAATGAGACCTTTATCAGAGAAAGTTGTAGCAAAAATTTCTACTTCCTCTGTATCTTTATTTCATTAGAATTATTATGCAATACTGATTTATCTCTCCTTTCCCCTCCTTTCTTTTTCGGTATAGTTCCTCCCATTTTATCCTTTCCTAAGACCATTAAAAGGGAACTAAAGTATACATAGATCCTCTGTCACTTGAATTTTTCTCTATTATCCTTAAAGTTATGATCTGAAAAGACATTTGGTTACTCTCCATTAACATGTAAACAGTTCATCTCTATGTATTCACTTTCATTTATATAAATATGTTTAATTTTCTGTTTCTTTTCAAGACTGTATTTCCATTTACAAATATCTTCTCAATTTTTCAGTAGAGATGCTTTAAAAATCCTATATTCTTTTATAAATTAATTTTTCCCTATAGGGTTATATTTATTTTTGCTGGATAGGTTTTTCTTGGTTGTAACTGTTTTTCTATTTGCTTTTGGAATTTTATATTCCAAGCTCTCCTCTCTATTATTATGGCATCCACATGATCTTGTGTAATTTTTAATGTGACTTCTTGGTATTTAAATTCATTCTTTTTGACTGCTTGAAATATTTTTTTTCCCTTAAAAGCTCTGGATTTTGGCTATGATGTTCCTGGGAGTTTAAACATTGGGACTTCTTTTTGGAGGTGAAAGATGCATTTATCTCTTTTTTTGCCCTTTGCTTTTTGGTTTTAAAAATTGTAGACATTTTTCATCAAGAATTTCCTGAGATCCAGTATCCAGACTTCTTCTGATAAAATCTTTTAGAGAGCCCAGTAATTCTTTGATTTTCTCTTTTGACCTATTTTCTGGGTCACTTGCTTTTAATATTATTTTCTTTAGAGTTTCTGAACTTTCTCAGTTTATTGGTTTTTGATTAGATATTTATTGTTCTTGTAGCATTGTTTTCTGTCTGGTCCATTCTAATTTTATGTGCTGAGGAAAGTTTTCTACTTTCTGTTTTAAGTATCACTTTTTTCCCTTTCCTTTTTTTCCCCTGGTTTTTTCGTTCTGTCTTTACATTTCATTCTTTCCAGTCACAGCTGAGTGAATGTCTCTTGATGAGAACATTTACTTCTCTAAATGTTTTACTGGACTTGCAGATAGATTCTGTCTCTGTCCTCTTTAGGATTTATCTCGAATGAAAATGTCTGCATGGGGTGTGTGTGTGTGTGTGTGTGTGTGTGTGTGTGTGTGTGTGTGTGTGTGTGTGTGTTGGGGCTGTTTGACCCTTGGGCAGTGTTCTGGGCAGTCTCACTGGTCCTGAGAGAGAGGGTCAGACTCTGGGCCCTCTCATAACATAAGACTCTCCCTCTGCTATAGGTTCCAACAGGGTCTCTATGCTGCTATTGATTGGGCTCAGGGGTGATTCCCAAGCTGGATTCCCATCACCGGCCTCAGGGATTTGTTGGGCCAGATTCTCCAATGGCTGCCCCCGTGGTGGGTCTGCTATGCTTCCTCCAGAGTGGCTTAAAGAAGACCTCAGAGTTGTTCTTCTTCAGTCTTAGTATTGGGGGGGGGTTCAGGCCTTCTTAGGTCTTCAGAGTGTGGGCAGGGGTGCTGGCATTGTTCCCTATGCTCTGCCGCCTGGGCTTGGCTCTTGACTTGTCCCACTTTATCTATTCCAGAGTCTCTACAGGGTTAGGATTCCCTTTGTTGAGTGGAGGAGAGAATTTTTTTTGTGGACTTGGCTGAGTTGTGCCCCAGTGGAGAATGTTCAGGGGATGTGGGATCATCTGTGTCATACTAGGATGCTAGCTTCTCATGTTTAAACCTGGAGGAGAGAAGGCAGGGAGGCCATAATAGATGCCTGCAAGTATTTTGGAATACTGTCTTAGGACATATTGAGCTGCCTCTTATTGAAAGGATTCATTGTTTGTTTATTTTTTATTAATGTGGCTTCTTTTCAAATAATGAAGATGATGCAGGAAAATGGGTGGTGTTGCCACAAAGATCAGGGTTCTTGGAAGTGAAAAAGTTATGACTAGCCCGGGAGGTGTGAAAGCTCAAGATTTTTTATTTCACAAGCCTGCAGAGTTTATAGATTAAACTTTTTCCTGGAGAGACAATAAGTTATTTGAGGCCAGGCTGAAAAGCAAAGGTCAAGGCAAGAATGCTTGAGGGAAAGAGAAAAAGGAAAACAGCCATAAGAAATGATTGGGCTCAAACTCAAGTGAGTCCAGGATGGAGGGGAATATGGGCCAAACTTTTATAATCTTGTCCACTTCTTATTCAGGGAGGAGGCAGGGAAAAGTGGGCTAAAGAGAGACCCCCCCTCTCTGTGACTGGGGTCAGGAACCCACTTTGGAAGACACAGAGGCAGGAAACTGAAGAAGGGGTAAAGGGATGAATTGAGGTTGCTCTTATCTTGGCAAGTTTAATTTACCAATGAAGTTCCATTGAACATCAGGAGGGAATTTGCATCTGATTAGGGTTCATGGAAGCCCTCAGAAAATATAGATAGGCACATTGATATTTTCCCATTATTAAAAATTTGGAGAGATATTTCTCTTCAACAGAAATAATTTTTAGCATTCATTCTTGTAAAATTTTCTCCTCTCCTTTCTCAAGAAAGCAAACAATTTGATATTATAGGTTACACATGCACAATGAGTTTAAACATATTCTCACATTGTCATGCTGTTTAAGAAGAATCAGAACAAAAGGGAAATACCATGAGAAAGAAAAAATAAAAACCATAAAAAAGCAAAAATGCTACACTTTGATCTGCATTCAGACTCCACAGTTCTTTCTCTGGATGTGGATGACATTTTCCATCACAAGTCTTTTAGAATTGTCTTTAGTCATCATCCTGCTGAATAGAACTAAGTTCATAGTTGATCATCACAGTATTGCTGTAACTGTGTACAGTGTTATCCTGGTTCCTCTCATTTCACTCAGTATCAGTTCATGTAATTCTGTTCAGCTGTTGCTGAAATCCACCTGCTCATCATTTCTTTTAGCAACATAGTGTTCCATTACATTCATTTACCACAGCCATTCCCCATTTTCAGGGCATCCTTTCTATTTCCATTTTTTTGCCATCACAAAAATAGCTGCTATAAATATTTTTGGTACATGTGAATCTTTCCCCCCTTTTTAGTGATCTCTTTGGGATACAAACCTAGTCTTGATATTGCTGGATCAAAGGGTATTTGTCATTTTATAGCCATTTGGGGGTAGTTCCAACTACCTCTCCAGAATGATTGGATAAGTTCATAACTCCACCAACAATGTATTAGGGTTGCTTCATGGAGGGGTCTGTGGATTTCTGGAGTCTAGGAGGCACCAGTATTGCAGTGTAGGGGTAGAAAGGAACATTGCCCTTTGTCTTTCCTTGAGATTTCTAGTCCTTCCTATTGATAAGCTAAGAGGGATCCTCAGAAGTGTTTGTTCTGGCTCCTGCCAATGGTTCACACATTTTACTGTGTTGAAGATGACCAGGCTGGCTAAGGGGTGGCTCCAGGAACTGGGCATCTATCCATATGAACTTGCTCGCTGTAGCCACCACTCTTCTGCCCTGATGTGTGCATGCTGGACTGGACTCATTGCCGTCCTTAGTCCTGTCCTTTTAACCAGGACTTAGTTCTATGGTTTCTTTTTATCCTCAGTACAGACTTTGAGAAAGGTCCACTGGCACTACTCTTTCTTCATCCAGTCTCATTCAGCAACGGGCATTCAGAAGCAAAGATGGGGGTAAATGAATGACTCCTTCAATGCATTAGATTGGCTTGTCCACTGGGCACCCCAGAGCCTTCATCCATCTTGGCCTTTTGACTTTGTCAAAGACTTCAGGGGGTTGGGTTGGGTTGGAGGGATTTCATATACAGACTCCCTTCAATGAAGCCCAGCTCTGCCTCTCTGGAATGAACAGATTAGACAACAGAGGCACCAAGAGCTGAAGTTCTTTGCTCAGGGTCACACCCCTGGTAAAGGTCAGAAGATGAAGCTGAACTTTCATCTTCCTGACCCCAAGCCAACAGTCCTTTTCCTGTCCTGGACCTCTTCAGTGGCCTCGGTAAGAGTGTAGATGACTTCCTGGAAGCTTAGCTAAGCCCTGTCTGAACCTTTCAAATTTGCCCACCACGATTAAAAATATCCTCCTCCTCCTTCCATACCAATTTACCAGCCAGCTCTGTTCAATGCGTTTGAGCCTTCCGACGGATTCCCTTGAGAAGGAGTTATAAAAAGTCAGTATTTGAATTTCTAAACATATTTTAATGATTTACACAATTTTTGATATGCCAGATTTAAATTACTCTCTAAATTATACATGAATGCAAAATAAATGCATCAAGTTGGACTCTGCTTGGTATTGGAAATATGAGAGGTACCTTGCTGTAAAAATACTTGCTCATGTGGAGTTCTGACAGACTCTTTCAAGGCAAAGTTATAAGGCTTTTACTGGGTTAAATTTTTAATGTGGGTTTTACCACAGGAGTAGACCCAAGGCAGCCAATCTTCCCCAACCCTCTCAGCTTTTTACTGACAGCTTGGATTGCACCCTTGGAAGAGAAGGGGCAAGGCTCTGGAGGCCCTGCTACATAAAGACATTTTTGAAGGAACTGATGCAAGGGGGTCAAGTTTACTTGACATTGCTTCAGTAGATAATGGATTACTCTCTGCAAGGCCTTGCCCACAGTAGGAGCTTCATAGATACTCACTGAGTTGAACTGAATTTAAGTAGGAAGCAGACCATTGTTAGTTGGGTGGCCCACCTGGACATTTCTTTACTAAGTCATTCACTCCCCCTACATATTTCTTAACACATTTTGGTCTCATCTCACTTTCTCTCTCTTGCGTCATAGCTATTTGCCTCCCTCTCTTCCTCCTCTATCTATTTTAGATTGGGAAGTCCTGGAAAGCAGGCACCCTCTTTTATTTGTTCTTTTATTCCTGGTAGGGAGGCTTTCCTCTTTGAGAGTGGGTAGTCAACAAATGTCTGGGAAAGGGTGTTTAATGGCTTGGCCCTGGAGGGTAGGAAACAGATCACGAATAAGTCTCAGGAAGCATGGTCCAGGTTACTATCAGCATGGGCTTCTTTACCACCATGACCCTGCTTCCAGCCCTGGAACCATGTAGTCAGGTCTGCTGGAGTGGGCATTCCTTTATGTTATCTCTTAGATTAGATACAAGGCAGGACAGCACCAGGGCTCTTTGCTACCATGGCACTCTATGATTTAGTGGTTCTGCTCCTTCCCATATTCATGAAGTTCCCTTGGCAGGATCTTAGACCTGCCATCAAAACCAGTGATGGGCCAGGGTCTAGGGAGGAGGTGGGAGGAGGATTGCTGCCTTAGGAAGGAGGCACTAATTTGGGGGTAATTCTAAACTTGTGAAGGCCTTCATTAAGTTGAACCTCTTTGTAAGAACATTTTCTTTCTCACATCTTCATTTCACCCCTGGACTTAACATCCTAGTCTTGCATGTGTTTCTAGAAGGGAAAGAAAAGGAGCAAGAAGGGATGGGCAGCCAAATTGGATTGAATGTCCACTGGGAAGAGCAGGGCTGGGGGCAGCACACTTGGAAAGGTGTGAACCCAGCAACTTGCAGAGTATTTTGAGCTTCTGGCTCTTGATTCTAACTGTGCTTCTTGGAGTTGAAGATAAGAGATCTGATTTGTCTTCATGAAGACAGTCCTAAATGGATGTGAGTTCATAGACTGGGAGGGAGCTAAATGTGGACTGAGCTGAGTCAGGGAACTCCTTAAGGGTTCATGCTATCATTGATGGGCACATGCCTGTCCAGGGCAGATCCTTAACATGATCACCCTTTTATTACTCATCTCCCTCTTCTCTGACTTTCTGGAACCCATCCGCATTGATGAGCAGTGGTTCTAATGGCTGAGTGATCAAAATCACTTGGCCTGTAAGAGGAAGGAAGTCACTTCTGTCGTTTTGCTCCCTAGAGCCACTTGTGCCCCATTGAGAGATCAGTGGAAAAGGCCTCTGGGATGAAAGCAGGTAGACCAAGGGAGAGCCAGTCATGCTCCTGATGGTGGGACAAGGAAAGGCCTAGCCTTCAGTCTTCAGTGAGGGATAGGTCAGCAGGGGGTGGCAGCTCTGCCTCTGCATGGAATTGGGGGAAAGAGATGAGGACATTCCCTAGTTTGAATTCTGAGGTTGAATACCTGGGATCGACTGGATGTTTGAAGGGACCCCATGTGTTTGAAGGGACCCCAGTCAACTGCCAGATCGGAGGGGGATCCTAGGCTCTCTTCCTTGCTTTTGGCGTGGCCTTGAGCAAAGCCTTCCATTCGAGGACCTATGACTCTTCCTCTTGAAGATGAAATGAAATGACAACAGGCAGTTCTCATGGTGAAATGAGATTATGTGGGAGGAGGGCTTTGAGGGGCAGTTTAGTTAGAAGAGCTGGATCTCAGGGCCACCTCCCACATTGAGGACTGTATGACTGAATCCTTTGAGCCCCAGGATGGTTGTGAGCACCCAAGAAGATGAGATCCAAAAAGCTATTCTTTTGGTGTTTTGGTATTTTTAGAAATGCACATGATTGGTAAATTAGTGACTAATGCTATTCTCCTTGGAGTTTTCTAGAGACATAGTGCAGAAGCGAGCCTTGTTATCCAAAGATCCTGCCCCATGAACTGAAGCCCAGAGAGGCCCAATAGAACCTGATGGACTTCTGGAATGGGCCAGGGCCAGGTTGGTCCAGACTTGGCCAGGTTGGGTCAGCCATCTGACCACCTGTCAGTGAGGAGCCTCCTAGCTCCTGAGCATTTGCTCCTTGCTGATGCCTTGACTTTCTTGGTCTCCATGTTCCTTTGGAAACCCCGAACCCAACACAGACTGGCTCTCTTGCAGCTGTCAGTTAAAGAGAAGGATAAGGGGAGTCCTAAGGTGGGAAGGTTCACCATAGGATCTCAGCCCAGAAGCTAGTTCAATTGGCCCATTTTAAGAGGAGAACACTGAGGAGAGGAATTGGCTCCCACACAAAGTCACCCTTGATGGAAGCTGGAGAAGCATAAGGGGAATGTGGGCCCTGGAGTCAGTGTGTGTCCTTGAAATGTGTTTCCTGATTAAGTCAGGAAAGGGAATGGGCAGGTGGAGACCATGAGTTGTGTCACTAATAGGGCTGTGTCTCTGCCAGAACCTTGTCCCTGGAGAGTGTTTTGGGGCTTGTCCCTTAGTCTGGGGAAGCCAGGTAAGCCTTGGTGAGACGGGGACTCCCTGGTACTTGAGAGGGGGGAGAACACAAACTTGGAGCCTGAGCTCTCTGTGCTGTCTTCCTCCTGCACCCCGGCTGAACCTTGAGAACTTGTATGGATTGAAATGCTGCTGGTATCACAGCGATTTTCCATCGCGTCCTTGTCAGGGCTTTGATTGTGGAGATGAAAAATAGTCTTTCTCTACCTGGCTCTGTATTGACCAACATGGGAGCACTTTGCGGCTTCTGTTTTTGAAAAACTGGCTTTTAGCAGACCCCGATGCCTGTGCTCTGGCCCTCCTCTAGGCCTGCCAGCAATGGATTTATTGACATCTCCTCGCTGAGCTTTCATTCTCTCCTTTCTCCACTAAGCCACAGGGCCCACTTTTCAGCATTAAGTGAGCTGGAATTATGTTCCTCTTAGCTTTGCAACCTCTGTATATACTGGTGATGGAGATGGGAAGACAGTTTGAACCCTCTGTGGATAAACCATGGCAGGTGCAAGCACCTTTCTCTTCTAAATAGGGATCATTTGAAGAGGCCCACTTTCCCCCTTTCTAGAGGCCTACAGAGGTCCAGGGATCCCTTCTGGAGTATCCAAGTGGCTGGCTGAGATGCCTCCCCCAAGGGGCTGCCCAGCATTTCCCTTGGGGGGAATTGTCCTTGATTATTCAGGCCAGGCCTCCCTCTGGGTCACCACACTCCTAGGGAGCTGCTTTTGGTTAGAGGCTGAGGGGTCTTGTCAAAAGTACTCAGGCTCAAGACTTGTCTTTTCCAAATACTTTGGGAACTTAAGAAAAAATTAATTTCTTTTTACCTGTTGGATGAGATAATCTTAAAGGTCTCTGGTGGCTCTGAGAAGGGGACATATGCCCTAGAGACAGGAGAGATGGACAAGAACCTCTGGTCCTTGGGGATGGAAGGGGAGTATTCTTGGACAAGATGGAGCTGATCTTACTGTGAGATTGTCTAGGCCCTTCCTGAAGAAGACTGCCAAACTCCTTCCTGAGCCTGAGCTTCCTTCTGTCCCACGTCCCAGAAAGAAAAAATTGATAAGCTTCCTCTATGTCACTTGAAGTGTTTTTTGAGTGATGGTGAACCATTGAGGCTCAGATCTGCCCCATCCCCTACACACACACACACACACACACACACACACACACACACACACACACCCCAACATGCCAACATGCATCAGTCCTGCCCAGAGCTGCAACAGTCTCCTCCAGGACCAAGGACAGTGGGTAGCTTTGGAGACAGTAGACTGCTGCTGGTCATTCTGTGCCCCACATCTCAGTTTAGCCTTGGGGAAGACTTCCCCCTCAGGACCCCACCTTATCCCCTTTGGGATGCCCTTTGGGCATTTGGTCTTTTATGAGACAGCAGAATGACCACCCTGTGTTTCTGGGCCTCAGTGATCTCCTCTGTAAAATGAACTTGATATCCCGTCCCCGGTCCCCCCCCCCCCTGTCTCTTTCAGCTTCAAGTCCTGGAAATGCACAGGAGTTTTGGGCTATCACTGAGCTGTTCAGCCCCATGTCCTTGGTGGAGGAGCCTCTTATTTTGGCCTTGACCGCTGCTCCCCAGAACCCTCTGGGCTGTTTTTTCATGCTCAGCATTCCCCCCAAGTATCCTGATGGCAGCAGCAGTACTTATTCCCACTTCTTCCCAGAAGGTTATGATTGCCATAACCCCAAGAGGTGGGGAGGTGAGATGTACAAAGGTGCTGATGCCATTTTGCCTGATGAGGAGCAAGCCCTGAGCCCCAGGTCTGGGCTTCAGACTTCTGCCTCATCCCCGAACACAGGTCAGTGGCATTGGAGAACCCTGCTTCTTCCCTTACTGGCACTGCACCACCCCACAAGCAGGAAGGCAGGGTGAATTTGGCCTCTTCTTGGAAGATGGCAGAATCAAGAGGACCAGCTGAGTGGTGGTGGCCTTTCGGGAGAAGGCTGGGTGGGGTGGTGTAGGCACCAGAGCTTGAGAAGTGGTCCCTACTCTGTTGAGGGCTGGCTGGTGTCTGTCATTGAGACACAACTCCCTTCTGCTTGCTGAGGGGTATTCTAGACAGGGGATCCTACAGTCACAGAATCTTAAGTTTCTCAGGAAGGGTCTTTGAAGTGATGAGGTCCAGCACTTTTCACAGGAATAAGTGGAAATCTATCCTGTGTAGTTGGAGAACTCACCACATCCTTCTTTTGGACTCTTTTTTCAGAAAAAAGCCAAATCTGCCTCTCTCTTTCTATAGTTCCATGGGGGTTAAGCAGAAGGTATCTGATCTTTATTAGAATCTTCTGCAGACTTGAGATGAGCCATCTTGTGCTGAGCTCCTGGGGTTGAGCATCCATCCGCCACTCCCTTCTTCTATGGAGCCTCCTGCCCAGCTTCTGCTGGCTGGCCTCCACTGCCCAGCCTTCCTCTGGCTCATGGTGCCCTGGCTCTAAGACCTCCCCTGGCCTCTCTCCCCTGACTTCTGGCCCACTCAGTGGGGTGGGGGTGGGGGGGAGCGGGCCACAGAGAGGGATCTTCCATTTGCTCTCACCCTTAGTACGTTTCACAGTGGACTCTCCTTCCTGGCTCCCTAGGAGTGAGTTCGAGAGGGGGGAACTGAGGTTTGCCCAGCCTCATGAAGGGGGTCGTGGCAGAGCCAGGTCCCCACTGCTTTCCTCCCCGTACTCTCCTCTAGGCCACAGCTGCCAATTTCAGATAAATCTGCTCAGAAAGCATTCTTTAACCTCTGAAAAAACAGAATGACCTCTGAAATGTCTTCTCTCCCTTCCCCCCTCCCTGGTTGTTATACTTGATTGTATTATGGGATGGAGAGCATCAAATATTCATTGTGTAATCAATGTTTAATTGCTGTTAATAGCGCCTAATCTATTTCTAGGAATTCTCGCTTTGTTTTCTCGGGCCCAGGATCTGTCCATCACCACAGCCTTGAGTCCTGGGTGGGGGGGGGGCGGCGGTGCAGCTGGCGCTCAGAGAGGACAAAGCTCCCAGTTTCTGATGGTGCAGAAGCCCTGGGTAAGAGTTTTTGCTGGGCTTGAGCTCTTCCAACCTGATTGATAGAGGTGACAGAAGTCACATCTCTGTCCTGTATCACTGTTAAAAGTGTTGCTATTCTTGACCTTGGGCAGATCACTTAACCCCATTGCCTTGCAAAAAAAAATTGGCATCCAATGATCCTGACAACCACCCTGAGAGAAAGGAAGGCAGGAGTGCTGGCTTTACATATAGAAATGACTGGTCCAAGGTCATTAGGCTAGTCAGGATCTGACTCCAAGACTATGAAGGACACTGTTGGGGGGGTGGAGGGTAGAGTTAGGGACACAGACCGGCTTTTGAACCTCAGATCACCTATTGTCAGCAGTGTGACCTTGAATAAATGACTTTTCCTCTTGTGAGTTTTGGTTTTCTCCTTGAAGGGGATGAAATTTGAAATGCCTTCCAGATTTCATAATCTAGAGCCCATTCAGATCTGATATTGTATGTTCTAAGATCTCTCCCACGTTCTAGGTTCCAAGGTTCTTCCTCCAGCTCAGACATCCCATCAGACCTTCTTTATGCTAGGCTCTTTCCCTGGCCAGCTCTCCACTTGCCTTCTCTCCCTCCCCAGCCGTAGTTACCGAAGGGGCACAAACACGCTGCCAGTTGAATGAAAGGGGGAGATAAGGCAGTGATAGCATTGATTTCTGATCCTCTGACTTCATGGTCTACACCTCAGACAACTGCTGCTTTTAAAAGTCTCTTTTTTCTGTGGAGCCACAGGAACAAGTATATTCTCTGTCAGTGGAGATTTATCCAGGGAAGGAACTGAGCTCCTTGCGGGGCACAGGGGCCTTGTGGGGGGCTCTGAATGGTGCCTGGGAAGGGTGGTTTCTGGAGTCAAATGGAACACATCCAGCCCCTCTTCCAAATGGTAGTCCTTCTGATGGCACAGGTGACTGTCCTGTTGATGGGAGTCCCAGTTAATAGGCCCCTCCTCAACATTCAGATATGCTCTGCCTTCCTGGATCCTTGCAAGGATCAGGAATCCTACCTGTGATGTAATTACTGGCCTGCCATCCCTACCTCTGCCTTTTGCCCAAGGCCTTTCTGTCTTCTGATGACCTGTTATCATTGCTCAGTTCTTAGGGCATCCTTGTCCTTCAACCTTTTACATGAAGACTTGGGTCTGGTCTGCCTAGAGACTTAGTCACTATCAGCCCTTGGGTCTTCTTGGATACCCAAAAACATATATCCAGATTTACTTTGAACAGTCTAAATTATTTATCTGAGTTCCTTTCTTCTTCTTCTTTCTTTTTCTCCCTATAGAAATGAGTCAGATCCCTCTTTGTTAGAGTATCTCCCAACTCTCAGCTCACTGTGTCTTCCCAGTACCCAGTAAAATGTCAACTCACCTGGGAGAGAACCCACATCTCATGAATTCTTGTTCAGACATCCAACACCAAGCCCCAATATTTTGGAGGTGCAGACTCCAATACTATCATGCTTCCTGGGGGACTTCTCCAAGAGAATTTGGGGGCCCTGGGTCTTTCCTCCCTCTCCTTCCTCTGAAGCCTCTGAACTGAGCTCCTGAAATCTAGAGTAGGTTTCAGAATAAGGTCCCTTCTGCCTTTAACATCCTTTGATTTCATGATTTTAATATGAAAACAGGGAATGCTTTGGATAACACAACTGTCCACTTCTGGCCATAGATGAACATCTAAATTCATTTCTAAAGACAATGTTTTTCTTGTAATTAAACTCAAGTGCTGTCATATGGATTCTTTTTTCCTTCAATTTAAATTTCAACGATCATTTTTTTTCAAGGTTTTGGGTTTTACATTTTTCTCCCTCCCCCTAACCCTGACAGAAAGCAATCTAATATAGGTTCTACATGTATAACCACATCATAGATTCTTGTATAAAGTATATTTTTTTTCTGTCTTTCTTATTTAGACAGAGCATACTGTCCTTGGGATCTCGTGGCTTTCCCTTTCCTCTTCCTTTGTCCCAAATGAAGACTTGAACCCAAGTCTCATCATGGGCAGATCCCTTCTAAGGGCACAGCCCCTTTGGCCTTCTCAGATCCTGTGTGGGGTGTGAGAGGGGAACTTCCTTGGGCTGAGGACCTGCTGCCAGGCTCCCTAGGAGCAACTGCCTGCCCCTCTGACCTCTCCAGTGGTGCCCAATCTTTAGCCCCAGACCATCCTTCCCTCTGCTTCCCTGCAACCTCACAAGAAGGTGAGTACTTCCTACACGACTAATCAGAAACTGTGAGAGATGAAGTGACTGGCTCTAGGTGACACAGCTTATGTCTGAAGCAACACTTGAACTCAGCTCCCTGACCCTGGCAGTCCAAAGGCCTGTCCTCTATCTGTCAGATAGTCCTTCAGTTTCTGGTGTAAGGCCTTCAGGGAGGGAGGGCCCATGACCCTCTGTTGTTGGACAGCTCTGGAGCTTGTACTGGGCCCAAGTTCTACCTTCTGGGTCAATCAGAACTTGGCGGGTGATGACTCCTGGGGCACATGGCAGACCTCCCCTGACCTCCCCTCCAGCCTCCTCCCTCACCCTCCACAGACACACACACACACACACACACACACACAGACACAACATATTTGAGTTTCTCATTCTCCTGAGGCTATTTGCAGGATCAAATGACAGCGTGGATGGGGAGGCTCCTTTTAATGGCAGGCTTACCCCGTGGAAGGGATTATTATTTCCCATTGTTGCAGGTTCAGTGAGTTAGGGATCAGCTGGGGCTGGTCCTCATTATTGCCAGCCCTGTGCTGCAGCTGAGTGAGGCAGCCCCCTCCTCTCAGCCCTTGCCCAGCCTAGGGCTGGGCCTGCCCCCTTTCTCCACACACTGGATTCAGTATCCACCAGGTAAAGTTGACTTGTGACTTCTGCACAATGTGACAAAGACATGGAGTCACCACATCAACCTCCCCCACATCTTCTGGGGCCTTTTTTCCCAGCCTTGTGGAAGTGGAACCATTGTTCTCTCTGGTGCCAGGGTTGTCCAGAGGCTTATTTTAACTTGGGATTCCTGGTTTTCACTTTTCTGATTATTTGTATCCAGGCTGACTCACCTTCAAAGGAGATGGCAGTAGCTCCTTCAGGGTGGTTCTCAGGTTCTAATTAGGTGCAGCAGTCTCAGGTTACAGCCCAGGTGCC
This sequence comes from Macrotis lagotis, assembly GCF_037893015.1. Taxonomy (NCBI): domain Eukaryota; kingdom Metazoa; phylum Chordata; class Mammalia; order Peramelemorphia; family Peramelidae; genus Macrotis; species Macrotis lagotis. The sequence continues at coordinate 28,726,227 of NC_133659.1, forward strand.
AGGAATGGCCCCATCTGGCTGTGATTGGGAGCTTAGGACTCTGACACCTGCTCATTGCCCTCCTGTGTGATACTGGAGACAGGAGACCCCCACTTATGTGACATCATTCAGAAAGCTTCATATTTCCTTGATTTGAACCCAGACAATGAAAGGAGTCCTTTGGAAGGGAAGGACAAAGATTATGTTGTCTGTTAATTTGTAGAGTTCCCCAAAACATGCCCTACCAGAGCTTAAGGGCCCTTGGAGATCATCTGGCCCTCCCTACCCCCACCAATCCCTTCCCCTCAGGGCTGTCCCCAGAACCAGAGACTACAGAGGCCACAGAGGTGACCACAAGTTTGCAGAGAAGCCAAGTCAAGAGTCCAGGCTTCCCAAGACCCAGTTCCATTCTCCTGCAGCTCCCTACCTTGGCTTCTAAACTTCACCTTCACAGGTGAGAATGAGTACAAAGATGGCTCCCTTGAAATATCACCTTTCTTTATGAAGAGCACTTTCATTGAAATGGCCCTCTGAGGTGGATAGAATTAGTAATTTCCATTTTACAGATGAGGAAACTGAGGCTTGGAGACGCCAAGGGACTTGCCTAAGCCTCTGTGGCAGAACAGTCTCCTGGACACCAGCTCCATGTGAGTGCCTCATAGGTATTTATTTTTCCAGGGAGGGTTCTCCCTCAAAACATTTACTTTTCTTTTCAGCATAGAAATGCTCAGATTTCCTTTATTTCAGTCTGGTACAAAAGCTGTTATCTCTTTAGTAAGGCATTTCTCTGATAATATGGGACATTTGGCAAACCCAGGAGCAATCAATAGGAAATAGATATTTAACATTGTTTTTCTCCCCCAGTACATGGGCCTGGAGGCTTATCAGTGTTGCATCTGTTAAAAAAAATCAATCACAACAATATTCCCCCCAGCTGCACATTGGCTCCATTGGTATTTATCCACAAAGGTCCATTCCTCATGATTTCATTTGCAAGATTATGAGAGCTGGGCAAATTTGTTATGTTGAGGCCTCCAAGCTTGCCCTTCATTTCTGCCTCAGCCTGAGGAGTCTAGGGGGCCTGGAAGAGATGGGGCTTTTCTTGGGTCAGAGATCTCCTTCTGGATGGTTCATCAGGCATCTCCCCTCCCCATTTCCTGTTCCTTTAGGGGGTCCCACTTCAGCAACTTTCCTGAGTTTGCATTACATGCTTGGAGAAGACACTCTAGTGGTCATGTAGGCACAAGGGATCTGGCAACCTCTTCCTTCCAGAAGCTCAGAATGGGAGGCCTGCTGTCACCCTGGAACAATTAGGAACCTTTGCTCAGTCAACCTTTGCTCTGGTCTTAGAAGAACAGAAGATAGGACTCTGGCCTCCAGGTGCTCTCATTCTAAAAGACCGAGTGGCCATACAGAAAGGAGCTACAGAGGAAGGGACTTCCCCGCTGCAGTGTCTGGGAAGGGTGCTGAGCACTGATGGGACCAAAACAAGAAGAAAGCCTTTGCCCTTGAGAAGCTTCCCTTCAAACATCAGACTAGATGTACCTACACATTTTGGTATAAAGAATTAAACACATCATGACAGTTTTTGGAAGACCATCTAATAGCAAGAGAAACCAAAAAAGACATATGTAGAGGGGATCTCTGAAATGAGTCTCAAGGAAATCCAGGCAGCATCCTAGGCTTGGAGATGGAACTTGGGTATGTCCAGGTCAGAGAAAGTGGAGGGGATGACCTTCAAATAGACTGGAGGGTGGGCAGCCTTCCTGGGACCCTCCCTGGAAGTCTTCAGACTCATGCTCCCAGTTCTTGGATACAACCTTGTTCTTTTGTAGTTCTCCTGCAACCTTGAACTAGGTTCTTGTCTTTTCCTGTTTCAGCTAGGGCCTGGGTTTGAAGAGGTGATGTAGTTAGGTCAGCTCTAATCCCCTAACCAGCTGGATACGCTGGGTTTCTGGCCTGATGGATTATTTGTCCTTCATTCGTGAAGAAGATCATGACATCAGAATGACAAGCATATGAATTGGATTAGAGCGAGGGGAGCTGGGCTAAGACAGCCTGATGCGAGGCCAATGGTTAAGTGACTTGGCCAAGGTCATCCAGCTAGTAAGAGTCAAGTGTCTGAGGTCAGATTCAAACTCCCTCCTCCTGACTCCAAAGTCAGGGCTCTATCCGCTATGTCACCTGGCTGCCTTGAGTGAAGGGCTGGCTCTTTGTGGTTAGCTTAGAAGAAAATAATGGAGGGGGTGTTGATTGAGATGAATCTTTGAGTGAAGAAGTGAGAGTTGAGGAGCATCTGGAAGGATGCTTGAGACTACATCTATCAAATGTGAATTATGGGAGTTGTTCTGGGAGACTATGAAATCTCTCTATATTTATTTAAATCCTAGTTTTAAAATATACTCCTTGAGTATATTTTTAAAGGTATGTGCTAGTTAAAAAAAGTCTGGCCCCTTTAAAACTCAGAAACTGCTTTTCATCTGGGAGCTTAGGAGAGTTATTACTAAGGAGACCGATTGTATATAGATGCCGGCAATTAATGGGTAAACAGCCAGCAGGCCACCACCTGAAGGGAGGAGAAGGACCTTCCCCAGGGAGAGGGGAAAATGACTCCTGTCTGACTGGAAAAGGATCATCCCGGGAAATAGGCTATTCCCAGGGCTGGCTTTCATTAAACTCAGAGATCAGATATCACAATGCTAATGGCAATTGTAATTACTGGTGTTTTTATTGAACTTTAAAATTTGGAAGGCACTTTCCCTCTGCCACTTCTGTGACATGGCTAGTGCAAAAAAAATCACTCCATTTTACAAAGAAGGAAGTTGAGTCTCAGAACAAATTGATCTGTCCAAGGTCATCAAGCTAGTGAGGTGCAAGGCTATAACTCCAGCCTTTTGTCTCCAAACTCAATGTTATTTTCATTATTTTATTTTGACTTGCATAATGGTGATGATGATGATATTGGTGATGATGATGATGATAATGGACAGGAGTTGCAGGGTCCCAAGCATCTCTCACCTCACGATCAGCAACATGACAATGAATTTTTACATCCTTCATCAAGACTAGTCCTCAGAAAGTTTAAAACCTGTCTAGCTAGGCTACAAGAACCTAGGGTCACATCCATGACCTGATGAAGCATGATGAATAATTATGAATAATGATGGGAGAGATTTTTCAAAGCAGGATCCCTAGTTTGGGGAGGGGTTTTGAGAGAATGACATGTATATCACTCAAATAAACTGGGTCTGTTGAGCCTGGAGATGAAAAGATTCCTGGGGAACAGGATCATGCTCTGCAAATCTCTGAAGAGCTTTCCCATGGAGGAGAACTCTGAGAGGGAGGTAGATTGAGGCTTGATTTCAGGAAGAGTTTTCCAAATTGAGAAGGCTGGGGAAGGGAATGACTTGTCTAGAGGATTAATTGCTTCTCCCTTCTTGGAGGTTTCCCAGCAGAGACTGGGTGGGCGACCAATTGTCAGGTATGTTGGAGTAGGGATTCCTTTGCTTTATGAGTTAGATGTGATAGCTCAGAGTGGGTGGTGAATCTGGATACATATAAAAAAGAGAATCAAGTCCTGAGCTTATAGTTTAATAAGGGAAAAGAAACACAGACAGAGGGAGGGAAATTTTGGGCAAAGGGATGGCATTTCTAGAAGCAGTGGGAGTCATCCTTTGATTATTATTTTCAGAACTGGAGGTAGAAATGGGCAGCATAGGGGGAAATAATGGGATGAAATGATAAGGATGCAGATTTTTGTATTGATAGAAAGAAAGATTTCCTCAATGAAATCTGTCTCCTTAGTTCTTAGGACCCTGACTCAAAATGCTTTGTCTTTACCTGTTCTGTCTCAGGATATTATAAGCACCTTGAGGGCAGAGACTGTCATTTTTATTTTTCACTTTACAAAGTACTTCACACTCCTCTTAGTTGGTCCTGGCAACAACCCTATGAATTCACTACAGCTATCTACTTCAAGAAGAGATTGAGTGATGTGTCTGCAGTCATACAACTAGTATCAGAGATCAGATGTGAGTCCTGGTCCCTTCCTGCTTCAGGTCCAATGCATGGGTCCATGTTACATAGAGGATTAGTTCAGCTTTGGACTGCCCCCAGCATCTAGCACAGGGCTTCCATATCTAGTAGATGATTTTTTATGGCTTTGTTGGAATTTTTTAAAAAATGGATTCCCAGTGATGATTATCTGGTGCATTATTGCATAGTCCATTCATTTTGCCTTTGGGTCATCACCCTCCGTGTCCTTCCAAGCTATGAGTATTTCCTGGCTCCCTCTTCCCCCAATTTGAGCACCAGGTAGCCCTCTTCTCTCCTAGCCCTTCTGCCAATATTCCCCTCTTGGGTGGAGAGTGACCTTACTCTCGCCCTGTCCATTCCTGCTCCCAAAGAGGGAACTCAGAACCCCCACTCTTCTCCATTCTCAGATGCAGTTCCTATCCAGAGCTGGTGGACTCTTACCCCATAGAATGGACATGGCTGCTCACGCAACTACAGTTATTCCTTTAAGTCCGAGGACTCTCTCGCCATCTGCTCCATCTGCAGTAGCGTCCTCAGGTCTCCTGGGTCTGACACATTTCCCTGCTTCTGCACCTTCTGGATTCCTGGTCATTGCCAGCTGAGCTACCAGTGTACTCCGCCTAAGGACCTTGGGCCTTTCCATCTACCTTGCCACCAATCCCTTCAGGCTTTCAGACTTTTCTGTCTGCCTAGCTGTTCAACTCTTCTTGATTTGTTTTCTTCCATAGAGTATTACTTCATTTTGAGAGTAAGGACCAACTCACTTTTTAAGTGCAAGATGCAAATTAGCAAGTGTTTACTCAATGCTTGTTCATTCATTCCTATTCGTTCCTCACCCCCCTTGCCACAACAATACTTTGTAATGTCAGCTGGTCTCCCAATGTTCCCATTGCTTCTTTCCTTTAAATGCCTGGATCACCCAGGCTTGGGTGTCTTCATCTCCATCGCTTAGTGTTCTACCCTAACTGTGTGGCAACATTGAGTTTCTGTCTCTCCTACTTTGTTAGGGATGAAGTCGAGGGAAGCAGAGTATAAGAATCATGATTGAGCATGGAATTGAAGCAGGGCACCAGAACTGGCCATGTTGGACTTCAAAGTCATAACCTTTGAGACAGGAAGGACTAGTGTGCAGAATGCCATCCATGTGCAATAAGTCTTAGTCCTTCCTTGGAGGGCCACCCCTGTGGCACAAGTATTGGAGAATACGTGGAACCAGGTGCTAAACCACTCCCCAAGCATCACAGTTGTTTAACCCCCTAGAGAAAGACATTTAAGCACGTTCTTCTGAAGTGGATCTCTCTCCCTTTCCTCTCTTCTTTGCAGGATGGCCACTTTCTCTAAGCTAGAACTGCCACTGGAGCAATATGGTCTAAACCTCCCTCATGGCCGGACCCACTGAGACCAAGCCCAGTCAGCTCTTATGACTTTTTCTCTTTCCCTCAGACACCCTTGCCTAGACCTATTATTCAGTTTGTCCTCAAGCAGCTTAGTGTCTCTCCAGGAAAAAGCAAAATCTGTGAAATCTGCAGGCTTGTGTGAGTGTGAGTTTTTAAGTTTCAAGAACTCTCCTCTTTATAGAATCTGTTCATCCAAGAAGATTCAACAAAACTGAGGCACACAACTTAAAGATAGCTTTGAAGCCCTGAACTGGAGGCTAATGCACATTCACTGACAGTGCCAGTTGGGTGGCTTTGTGGTAGGATGTGACAGAGACTTTGGACAGGAGGGTCTTTGGGTGGCCTCCTCTCCCTGCTTGGACAGTGTGGTGACCAGTGATGAATAACTATTCTCCCAGGATGAAGACTCTTGCCACTGTGGAAAAGAGGCAATAAAACTGTTTTTTCAACATTGATAATAATTACTTGCCTTGTGATAAAAATCAATTGCTTAAAAACAGTGAGAAAATTACATTTCTCATAAGCCTCATAGATGAATGTTTCAGTGATTTCATTTTATAACAAAGTAAAACCAAAGTTAACAATGCAGCAGTCCAACCTGAACCTGAGAAGTATCTTCTTTCTTTGTCTCTTGTTGTAAATCTCTTTGTTGCCCTTAGGGTGCCCCAGGTTCAAGGTTCTCTGGATGTCACTCTCTATTAACTACTTTTGCTTCTATCTTCTGATACAATTAGTACATTTTGATGGAGGGAATATAGGACTTGGTACAGATTCCCTGCAGTAACCCTTCAAAGATCTGTGGCCTATAGACTGAGAACACCTGATCTTTTCTAACCCACTACATCTTAGGAAAGTAGAAAGGATTTTAAAGACTGTTTAGGCAAATCCCTCCAGGAAATTAGGATTCTCCAAGTCCAACTCCTTAATTTCATTGCTAGGGGAACCCAGCCCCAGAGAAGGAAAGAGAATGGACAGTTCAGGTCAGACATTCATGAATGAAGCCAAGGCTAGGACCATCTCTGTCAAGCCCCAGCCCAGAGTCCTCTCCACTACTCGAAAGCTCCTAGGAGTCTAATCAGATCCCTTCACTGACCTAAGATGTTTTATGAACTTTCTCTTATTTGATCCTCACAATGCTGGGAAGTTGGTGATATTCTTATCCCTGTTTTACAGAAGATGAAACTAGAGGCAGACCAAGGTGAAGTGACTTGCCAAGACTCACTCACCTGTGAAGTGTCCTGTTTGAGCCCAGGTCTTCCTGACTCCACTACACCTCTGAGGGAAGATAGGAAAACAGAGACTTGGAGAGATCCTGGTTCCCCAAAGTGAGTCAATGGATGGATTGAGTCTAGGACTCTGATCCTCTGAGGACACATCCAGGGTCTTCTGCTGTAACACAAGACAACAGTTCCCTAGTCTTCCAGGCCAAGGGGAAGAAAGCACAAGGGAACCTTGTTAGAAAAGACAATTGGGTACATTTTTAAAGATTTAGGGCTTAAACTCATCCTTCTGTGAGGATTGCAAGTACAGCTATTCACTTCAACAAGGACCCCCCTCCTCTTGACCAATCCTCACAGCAGTCCTGGAGAAGAGGGGATGCTATTCTACCATCTCCAGTTGAAGAGTTGCATAGCTGTGAAGTACCCAAGGCAGGATTCCTTAGCTTTTAACTATCAGAGCTTCCTCTGGAACACCTGGCTGATCGTGCTTCCTCAAACCATCTCCATGTTCATCTGCATGTTAGATTCTCCCAGAGGTTCTGGTCCGTCTTCTAAATTAGCAGGACGATACCAGGTGTAGAAATAAGTGTGATGCAAAGTAGACAGTGATAGGACTGAAAGAGAAACTCCCACGTACCATTGCTCTCCTATCACATATACCTTCCTACAAGGCTATTTGTAATAATAACTAGCATTTATATTGTATTCTCAAGTGTGCAAAGCACTTTATAGTTGTCTTGTTTGCTCCTCACAACAACCCTGTGAGAGTTAGCTGCTATTTTACAGATGAGGAAACTGAGGCAGAGGAGAGTTAAGTGACTTGCCCAGGGTCAAACAGCTTATGCGTGTCTGAAGTAGGATTGGAGCTCAGGTCTTCCTGATCCCAAGTCTGACACAAGCTACTGTGCTTCTGGATCTCGTATTTGACTGAACTCTGTGGAACCCTTTATACATAGGGTAGGTCCTCTATGGCCACAGGAAGTCTCACACTAAGGGCAGCAGTGAGTAGCCCTTGCCCTTACAAGTTCTGTCTTGGACATGTCCTGGTGGGAAGAACCTTGGCCAAAGCAGGGGAACTGATTTCTAGGCAGAATGTAAGAATCAGAGCTGTTGCTAAGGCAACTGGCTAAGTGATGTTTTAGGCTTAAAAAGAAACTTAATTGAATATTTGAAGGATCTGGTTTGGGGACTCCCTCCCCAGTGGTTTGAGTTTGGGCACTCTTTGCTGGCAGATTCATGGTCCACCATTGGGCCCCAGGCACCAGTCCTTACCATCCCACCAGGCTTGGCTTCTTTGGCTCAGGGTGCCCTCCATATCACAATGGGACACAGAGTGTCATATACCATTCAGTGGCCCCAGAATCAAATCATAGATTCCCAGGACCACAGGGAAATAAAACCTTCTGTGGAGAGTGAGGGAGGGTGGTGTGAGAGGAAGCGAAGACTTTGATTTTAGTTGAACAAAAATTGACTGCCTTCTCATTGGATAAAGACATCTATGAGCAATTGATGTTAATGTAGAGTGTGAAAAATTCTCTTAACTTTTAATAAGCTGACAATTATGTAAGATTTAAAAACAGTTTGTATAGATATAATGATGCTCCTTTTCTGTTATGGACAGAGTTTTTTTAATTGATAATAAGGGACAAGGAACAAAGACAGTTATGAAAGAAACATTGAAAAAGGAACCTACAAAGAAAAAAATCGGCATATAGAATAAAGAACAAAGTGTCCTCTTTCCCAATGACAAATTTGCATATAACTCATACAAGGACTTTTTTTCTTATAGTTCAGAAACTCTGGTATCTTAAACTGTTTGGTAACATGTGGATAATTGTATTGTTGCCTAGTTGTAACTTGACTGACAGAAATGTGAATTTTAATTTCTTACATGAGATAATAGTAAGTCATTTTACACAAAATCCTGCTTTGGAGAAGTAGGTTTTGTTAAGACTATTCTTTCAAATGGATCAGAATAGAAGTGGGTCTGAGAAGAGTCCCAGTATTAGAGATTTAGAGCTAGAAGGAGCCTTAAAGGTCATTAAGTCTAATTCTTCCTCCTTTTATGGTTGAGGAAATTGAGATTTGGGAAGTGAATAGCTGCCTATAGAAGTGTCATATTTGACCACCCGTCAAAATATAACAATGGCAGGCTTCTGACTAGGGAGGGAGTACACTTAACAAGGGATAGTAAAACTATTTGCCTGAAATCTTGCAACTTTATTAAAGGATCTTTGAATTGAAAGGGGAGGAAATAAATTACTTTATAAATCCACCAATTTTGTATCAGAGAGCAGTATTTACATTATGGCCCTTTTCATCAGTCTGGTGAAGCCTTTAAAAATTATATGGAAACAGAGGGAAACCTATAACACATGGAAACCTATAATAATTATTTGGAAAAATATGGGATACAGAGTTATTAAAATCGTAAAAACAAAATCAAATTTCCCAAACAAGCCAAATCCACAGCCTACTGTTTTTGAACTCCACCATAAGGACCAGTTACAGCAAAGGAAGAAGAGCAGTAAAGATATCGAGAAGTCTCCAGAATAGAGAATGCAAGAAAGAACTAAGAGTAAAGCATACAGTCTTGGGGATCTCCAGACAGAAATCTGAATTGAGAGACAGTGATTGAGCTCTGATGATATATCAAGCCCCATGCTAAGCACTGGGGGCAGACAGAGCAAAGCCAGAAACCCTGCCCTTGAGGAGGACAGAACATTCAGGGTAGCTGGCATTGAAAAGCCAGGGGGAGGGGATGTTGGGAGGTGGGTTGGGAACTGGCCGAAGAGTCTGGATCCAGGCCAGGAGGAAGATGGCTCAGAGGCCCAAGATTGGGGCTTGAGGACTTTGCTATACTTGGAAGCTCAGACCTTTGTTTCCTCATCAACAGATAGCTTCACATCTGCCCTTTGACTCATTGTGTGATCCTGGTGTCTGCTGTTCTTTGTTCAGGAGTTTTATGTTGTCAGTTTAAACAATGTTTCCTATGGTTCTATCCTCATATTCTCTCATATCCACTATTTCTTAAAAAGTTGTACCGTGCCATTTAAAGAACTTGTTTTGCATGTGCTTTGTTTCCAGTTATATGTTATTACGAAAAGTATTGCTTTATTAATATTTTGATCTTTATAGTCTTTTTTGTCCAGTAAACTCCATGGGCTATATGGCCACTCCTAGAATCCTTGGGTCAAAGGGTGTAAACATTTTCACCATTTTCTTTCTATAATTCCAAATCAATTTTCAGAATGATTAGACCAATTCACAGCTCTACCAACAGTACTTTAGTGTGCCTGTCTTCCAGTCAGGATTGCAGCATTGATGTTCCCATGTTTTGACTTATTGGCTAGTTGATTGTGTGTGAAGTGAAACATCAGTCTGGGCTTGATTTTTATTTCCTTTATGGTTGCTAATAGAATGAAAGAAAAGGAAAAGAAAAAAAAAAGAATGTATGTTTCAATTTGCTTTCTTAATGCATTACTTCTTTGTCAGGAGGTGAGTAGCATGTTTTATCATGAGTTCTTTGGAATTGTGGTGCATCATTATTGTTGATCAGAGTTCCTAGATGTTTCAAAGTTTTTTAATCTCTTGCTATCACTGTGTAGATTGTTCTTCTGATTTTGCTCACTTCACTTTGTTTCAGTTCATACAAATCTTTCCAGGTTTTTCTGAAACCATCCTCTTCATCATATCTTATAGCAAGCACAATAACATCCCATCATATTTATATATCATAATTTATTCAGTTATTTCCTATAAGTTTTCCAATTCTTTGGTATCACAAAAAGAGGTGATATAAATCTTTTTGGTTATATAGATCTTTATTCTCCTTTGATCTCTTTTGGGTCCATAGACCTTGTGGCAGTATTGCCGGATCATAAAATATAGCCAGCTGAGTGTTTTTTTGCCTTTGTTCTATATTGCTTTCCAGAATGGTTGGTTCACAACTTCACCAGCTGTGCCTCTGTGTGCCTGTTTGCTAACTGCTCCTCGGCATTTGGTCTTTTTTTTGCCATTCTTTTCAATCTGAGTGGTATGAGATGGTAATTGTCAGGGATTTAGAGCATTTTTTTCAGGTGACTATTGAGAGCTTAGATTTCTTCCTCCAAAAACTGCCTATTCCTATCCTTTGATCATTTGACAATTAGGGAATAGCTATATTTTTTCTTTTAATTAACTTATTTTCTTTATACCTGAAAGATGAGACTTTTGCTGCAAATATTTCTCCCAGTTTCCTTTCCCCCTTCCCAGTTTTAGCCACATTGATATTGTTTGTTCAAAAACTTTTAAACTTTATCCATTTTTGTGAATCTCTCTCATGTTTTGATTTGGTCATGAACTGTTTCTTTAGCCATGGAACCAACAGGTAATTTTTTTCCATGTTCCACTCATTTGCTTGAGATTTCATTCTTTTTTTTTAATTGTGTTTTGAATTTTGCAATTTTTCCCCAATCTTGCTTTCCTCCCTGCACCCCCTCCCCACAGAAGGCAGTCTGATAGCCTTTACATTGTTTCCATGCTATATATTGATCGAAATTGAATGTGTTGAGAGAGAAATCATTTCCTTAAGGACAAAAAGAAAATATAAGAGACAGCAAAATTACATGACAAGATACCTTTTTTAAAAAATTAAAGGTAATAGTCTTTGATCTTTGTTTAAACTCTACAATTCTTTCTTTAAATACAGATGGTACCCTAAAATTGGCCCCGATTGTTACACTGATGGAATGAGCAAGTCTATTAAAGTTGATCATCACCCTCATGTTGCTGTTAGGGTGTACAGTCCAATTCTTTGTCACCACAAACAGGGCTGCTATGAATATTTTTTTACAAGTGATGCCTTTGTCCTTTTTCATGATCTCTTCAGGGTGTAGACCCAGTAGTGGTATCTCTGGATCAAAGGGGATGCATATTTTTATTGACCTTTGGGTGTGATTCCAAATTGCTCTCCAGAAAGGTTGGATGAGTTCACAGCTCCACCAATAATGCATTAATGTACCAGATTTCCCACATCCCTTCCAACATGGATCATTGTCTTTTCTGGTCATATTGGCCAGTCTGAGAAATGTGAGGTGGTACCTCAGAGATGCTTTAATTTGCATTTCTCTAATCAGTAATGATTTAGAGAAATTTTTCATATGACTGTGGATTGCTTTGATTTCCTTATCTGTAAATTCCCTTTGCATATATGCATATTCTTTATGTTTAAATCACATACTCATTTTGAACTTATATTGGTATATAAAGTGTGGGATATTGTTCTACACCTAGGTTTTGATATTACTTTCCAATAGTTTTTGTGGCATACTGACATTCTTGTTCCAGTTACAAAAATCTTTTTATCACTTATAAATTATTGTGCTCATTTGCTTCTGTAAATTGTATATTTAATCTGTTCTACTGATCACCCTTTCTACTTTTTACCCAGTAGCAAAATGTTTTTATGATTATAGCTTTGTCATATCATTTGAGATTTAGTTCTGCTAGACCTCTTTCCTTTCTATTTTTTGATGGATTCTCTTGATATTCTTTGTTTTTTGTTCCTCCAAGTCAATTTTGTTAATATTTTTCCTAGTTCTATAAAGTAATTCTTTGGTAGTTTGATTGGTATGGCACTGAATAATTAAATTAATTTAGATAGTATTGTCATTTTTATTATATTTCCTAAGAATACCCATAAGCAATTAATATTTCTCCATTTATTTGTGTCTATTTTTATTTGTGTGATAAGTGTTTTGTAGTCATATAGATCCTGTATCTTAGCAGGTAAATTCCCTAGTTTGTTATATTGTCCATAGTTATTTTAAATAGAATTTCTCTTTCTGTTTCTTCCTATTGGATTTTCTTGTTAATGTGCAGAAATACTGATGATTTGTATATGTTTATTTTATATCCTGCAAATTTGCTTAAGTTGTTAATTATACTGATGGATTTTTTATTTGACTCCAGGGTTCTCTAAATAAACTGTCATTTCATCTGTGAAAAGTGATAGATTTGTTCCCTTTTTGCCTGTGCTTATTCCTCCAATTTCTTTTTCCTATTAGCTAACATTTCTAGTACAATATTATATAGTGATTGTGATAATGGACATCCTTGCTTCATCTCTGTTCTTATTGGAAAGCTTCTAATTTATCCCCTATCTAATTTATTATTAACTTTTGAGAAAACCCCCTTATTGTGGCTTCTTGGCTTTCCCGAGTAGAATCCAAGTTGGTCCATTCTCTAGTCTCTCTCTTTGTTGATGAGGTAGGGGGAATGCTTCTTCTCCCTCTGCCATCTTCAGTTCTCTGCCACTGATCTATTTTTAAGGGGGGAATGTCCTAAACAAACAAGGAATAGGAGAGGTCACAATAGATAAATTAGAGAATTTCATTATATTAAATTTAAAAAAAATACTTTTGCTTGAATTAAATGTGTTTAGCTAGAATAAGAAAGGGAATGTGTCCAATGGGGGACAAGATCTTTGCATTAAATAATTCTGTTCTATGTCCAGTCTCAGGCCATCAGGAATCATTACTAAGTGCTTTCTGTGTGTCAAATGCTATTCTGAGTACTGTGGAAACTAAGATAAAATCAGATGGTTGACTGTGGAGTTTGGAAAAGAGAAACCATTGGTAGCAGAAGTCCAGGCGGGAGGTGAGATCTGGGCCTAGGTGGAGAGAAGGGGACATGGAGGAGAGATGTTAAGAAGCGGGAATGACAAGAGATGAGAAGGGTTAAAGTGAAAGATGAAGGCTCTCATTTGCTACCAGTGGAGCTGTGAAATGATCCAACTAGTCAGTGAACATTGATTAACCTCCAGCTGTGTGCTGGGCCCAGGGCTGGCGATGCACAGAGGTGAAAGATAGCCCTTGCATTCAGGGAGCTTACAAGCCAACTGGTCTGGAAGGCAATGGACCGTTTTAAAAATGACTTAAAGGCCCCAAGAAAAGTTTCCATTGCTGGGCTCTTGTCGCACAGACAGAATATTCCTAGAGCAGTATATTTTGTGATTGCAGAAAATTGGAAACTTATTAGATCCTCTCAAGTGGGAAATGCCTAAATAAGTTGTGTATAAGAAAAAAATTAATACTATGCTGTAAAAAAAGCCATGAAACTGCGAAAAGCAAGTAAAGACATACATGGCTTGAGTAAAGTGAAGTTAGCAGAGCCATTAAAATGAAATTCTCTTTCCATCTCTTCTCCTCCCCTCTATTCCCTCCCTCTCTCCTCCTCCCCGTTTTTCTTCCCCTTCTTTTCTCCCTCCCCCCTCTCTCTCCCTCCCCCCTTCCCCCCATGATGTCTGCAGTAATGTAATTGAATAGGACAAACAACTGAAAATCATTGTTTGAAAATGATAAAAGGTCAACCCTGGTCCTGGGGATAAACGGAGAGTGAGGAGGGGAGGAGGATATTAGCCACTGTAGAGTCTGGAGTGGGTGAGGAGAACAGGTTTCCTTTGGAAGGTTACTTAGGCTTCATAGTTGGAAGGAATCTGGGACTTCTAAGAGATGGGGGTAAGGAAGGACAGACTGTGCATAAGAATGGATAAGAAAGTTGGAATGTCTTAGATTAGGAAGAGCAGAGAAAGGAAGCGGGCTGTGCAGGAGACTAAGTGGCCAGAGCCAGCTCCAGGGAGGGGGAGATGAAGGGCAGCTGGTGTATGCAAGGCTTGTGTGGAAGGAATGAGGAGATACAACTGGGAAACAAACCAGATTATGGAAGTCCTTGAATTTTAGGCCAGGAAGTTAAGAGGACATTATTGAACAGGCCTATGATATAATTAAAATGTATTTTAAGATGACCAATAATTACTAATATTGGAAAGTAATCTGAAGTGGAAATAGGGTAAAGATGGAGAGATCAGTAAGCAGATATTGTAGTAATGCATCCATGGCCAGAAGTGGTCAATCTAGAGTAATGGTTGGGCAGTTAGGGGTGCCATAGTAAGGAAGAGGATCAGGCTGAAGTCATACAGACTCATCTTCCTGGGTTCAAATTTAGCCTCAGACACTTACTAGCTGTGTGACCCTGGGCCAGTCATTTCACCCCATTTGTTTCCCTTTCCTCAACTCTAAAGTAAGCTGGAGCAGGGAATGGCAGCCCCCAGGATCTCTGCCAAGAAAACTCAAAATGGGGTCATGAAGAGTCAGGCACGATTGAAACAACTGAACAGGGTTAACGGTGGATGAGCTGGAAGAGAGTGACTAGGTGGAGAGAAGAGCTGCAGTGATGACTCACATTTGGAAGCACTGGGACCAGTGAAATGGAATTTTATAATCAAGGTTTGGGATTATTCCAAGCCTATGATGACCAGGTATCGGTGAGACAGGTGCCAAATTGTGCCATTGTTGACTTTAAACTGTCTTTACACGCTGGCACGCTGGCAGCCCTTTGCTCGCCTTGCTTTCCTGCTGCCCTGAAGAGCCCTGGCCATGTTTAAAGGCAGCAGCTCCTGTCCGTCTGCTCTCTGTAGAACTTCATCTGCAGCAGAAGCCTTTCTCAAGTCAGGAGAGCTTAGTGGAGAGCAGAGGCCTCTGCAGTCCTGAGTCAAGCCCAAACCAGGTGATGGGCCAGTGGAAATAGTTAACCAAACAAATAAAAACACATGAAAACATAGACAACATTACATTTCTTAAAGGTCTGTATGTGACCAGTTCTAGTGGCCTGGCTTCTAGTTGAACTGGGCATCACTTACAGAGGGGATGGAATGGAGTCTGAGGTCAGGAGGACCTTGGTTCAGATCCTGTCTCTGATCTAGCTTGGTGACCTTGGGTAAGTCACTTGATCTCTCTGGGCTTCATTTTCCTTATCTGTGAACTTGAAGTGCTAATAAATACCTCCAGTAGGTCTTTCACAGGATTATTGTGAACTCGTGTATTGCCAATTAGGAATCTACTTTGGTTTGTGGCTCTGATTGGGACCCAGTGTCAATGGGGGGTGGTAGCATCTTCTAAAGTAGGTTCAGCTTTATTTTAGAGTTAAGTGCATTTCTTTGGTGCTCGATGGCCAAGGTCACAGTCACAAATAACTGTTCTTTGCTGGCAATCACAGTACCATGATCTTTCCATTTTCTTACATCTCACTTGTCTTCGTGCTTCTTCCCAGGTAACCTTGGTCGGGTGGATCATGTGTCCGAGTTTGAATATGACCTCTTCATAAGACCTGATACCTGCAATCCGCGCTTCAGAGTCTGGTTCAATTTCACTGTGGAAAACGTAAAAGAATCACAGGTAAGGGAAGTTACAGTGACCTTCTGTGTTGTGAAGAAAAATGGGTTTTGTTTCTTCAAAGAACTCACTGGCTTTGCTATGGGAAATAGCCCTGTATTTTTTCAAAAAATAATGACAAATAATCTTGCAAGGCAGATAGAAGGGTGCTCATTATGCTCGATAGCAGGGCTTTGTGATTAATGCAGAGATGTCACAGAAAAAACAACCTCAAGGGGGAATTGACATCGAAGGCCAATGTCCTTATTCTGCTCTTTGCAGGCGGCCAATCCCTAAGGATCTGGCCTCGTCAAGGCTTCAATGAGTTGATGGGGGGACTCTTTTACAGAAAGGAATGTGTCCTGCCCAAGAACCCCTGGGGACAGAGGTCAGCTGACTTGGCTGATGCGGAAGCACTTTGCTGTCTCTTTTCTGCATGTACAAGAAGGGATGTCGTCTGGGCAAGTGTTTGCTGTTGTGTGTTAAAAGGGGTCATCAGCCAACTTTAGCAGACTTCTTCCTGTACCCAGATCCCCTTTATCCATTGGTTATTGTTAGATGGAGACTACCTCCAGTGCTGAAAGTCTGGGGCAGTGGAAAGAACCCTGTATTTCAAAGTCCAAAGACTGACATGAAAAATCTGGGCTTGGATATTTCCTATGTGGCTTTGGGAAAGTCACTACAACTTTTGGGGTCTTAGCTTCATCCTTGTTAAAATAATTCTGTAAATTTCATCATTTTTTGCTGTCCTTGAAGGGAAAAAAAAGGTACAGGTGTACCCTCAGGTGGATAGTTCTGATTTAGGCCATCATGAGGTTGTGGAGATGATGCCTTTGGGGGAACCATATTCCTGTATTCAGATTCATAGGAAACTTTTGCTGTTGTGCCCTCCAAAGTAGTTCTCACAAGAGTTAACTCAAGGGGCCTGAAGGTGTGAAGCTGGAGGATGTTGCCCTGGACTTGCCTTGGTGATTCTGTAAATCTTCCTTTCCCTCTGCATTGTCCCTTCTACATTGCAGCCAGGCATCACAAACATTCTTATCTGATTCCTTAGAGCTTTATCAGACCTTTTCCGTCAACTGGAGTCGGGTGATCCAGGCCCCAAATGAATGGGCACCTGTCTCCCCGAGGCCCAGAGATGGGTTGTGGAGATAGACCACCTCTCGGGAGCATACAGGATATTTGTTTTCATGGTTGTCTACATGGAGGCGGAATGCTTTTACTATTAAGTTTAACTTGTGAGCTCCGCTTGTGTAATGTCTCATCCTCTAATCTTTTTCATCTGTCTAATTTCCGTTCCAATGAGACCTGCACAAATGTAATCTAGTTGAGGCCTTATTTGGGACTGGACTCTTGAAGGGGAGGAGGGGAGATGAGCCACCACACACACCCAGAGTAATGGCCACGTCTGGTACTGGTGGTCAGAGCCAGGTGGCACAGGGGAGAGATAGGAACTTGACAAGTTGTTTTTAAAACAGTGTATTTGTAAAAGTCCATGAACGCCTAGCTTCCTGCTACGTTGATAGAAAAGTAATTCTCTCCCTCTGGCTCTGGCATGAAATATTCTTGTGTGGCATTAAATTTATGTCTGATGCAGTGCGACAGCGGCGGTGTGAGTGGAAAGCCAATAGGTCCATTTACGGCGCAGAAGATGGTGACGGTCTGGAGTGGGGAGCAGACAGAGCGTCTCATCCATTGGTGTCCAGAGGCCTTCAGACTCCCAGACACCCCCCATTGACCCAGGAGACTTTTCCCTCTGCTCTTTCCTCCTTTCCTTGTGAACTCCCTCTGGATCTCTGCCATGCCATGGGGTGCCTGAGGTCTTCATTCTGAAAAGAAAAATAGTGTTTTTGCCTAGATTCTAGCTTGGTTCTGTCCCTGCTCTTTCTGGGGTCAACCACCATGAGATTTGAACTAGAGGGGATCTAAAATCCCAGACTGGATGTCAGAGTTCAGGTCCAAACTCTGCCATTGATGACCTGAGTGCCCTCAGGCCTCAGTTTCTTCCTCTGTCAAAGAAGGGGGTTGAACTAGGTACCTCTCACATTCTTTGAAGGACAGAGGTGAGAGCTTATATCTGATGCAGAGGTCAGACTACTAGCCCAGGAATCCCAACAAGATCAAAGAGAGAAATAGTGAGGAGTGGTCCTTGCTAAGGACCAGCCAGGGTGTGGGTTGCCTTGAGGCAATGTGTTCTCCCCATAATTTCACTCTTGGCTGAAGAAATGAGCAGTATTGGGGGCTGAACCCCTCCTTCAGCTTTTCATAAGACCCAGGCAGCTGATCACTCCTACCATGTCCATTGCCTCTACCTCTGTCCTGGCATTGATGACCCATTACCTGTGCCAGCCCTGGACTTGGGCTGTCAGTATTCTCACCCAGCTTGACCTGAAGAAATGTTTTCTTTGTTCTGAGGTTTGACAGTATAATTTGAACCTCCCTCTTGCAGGGACTCAGGTTGGGGAAGGAGCCTGTTCAGGAATCTGAAAAGGCAAAGGATCCCAGGAGGAGAGGTCTCCCTCCTAAGTGGGCCTAGCCTGGGGTCCTGGGTCAGTGGGCTTTCCTGGCAACATTTTCTCTCAGAGGTGGTTTGCTGCCCATTAGCTTCCGGGTGGTCCATTGTGTGTTAGTGGCAGGGGAGCTGAACTTTGTGACGCGACTTCTGAGTCTAGATCTGTGATCCTTTCCAGTTGCTAGCACTTTGGGAAAGCCCCAACACCAGGGGGCTCCTGCTTCTCTTAAGGCTTCAGAGAGGTTGACTTGCTTTTTGGCCTCACCCCTTTAGGAATGGGGCAGGTGTGCTCAGGTTAGCATGGGAGGGGCTGCCAGCCTCATCAGGGCATCACGAGTTGATGGGGTGAACCTTTTACAGAAAGGAATGTGTCCTGCCCAAGAACCTCTGGGGACGGGTCAGCCAGCTTGGCTGATGTGGAAGCACTTTGCTGTCTTTTTTTTTCTGTATCTGCATCTGCATCAGCATCAAGAAGGGATGTAGTCTGGGCAAGTTTTTGCTGTTGTGTGTTAAAAGGAGTCGTCAGCTGACTTTTGCAGACTTCTTCCTGTACCCAGGTCCCCTTTATCCATTGGTTATTGTGTTGGGTCTTGGCTTCCCAATTCCTTCTCTTGGCTCAGCCCCCATCTTCCTGGAAGAAAGAAGAAGCACTGTGGGCCAGTGCTGGCTGTTTTTCTTTTAAGATGACTGACAACCATGTGCTGTCCATAGGCATTAAACAGTGGAAGAAATACAGCAACATCACTCCTGTGCACATTTCGTCCTTGTCTTGGTTCCCCAGGCCCAGGAGGACTTGTTCCTGCCCTATGGAAGAGTCCTCCCATGACTGAGGGTGAGGATCAGCTCTGGAACCTGCCTCCAATCTCTGGAAAGCATCTGGAGCAGTGGGAAGAACAGCGGCTTCCTTCCCCTTGCATCCTTACTCACCTGCACTTCTTCTGAAGGAACCAAAGGAAGAAATAGTGAGAAAAGTCTGTGCCTAGTGACACAGCTTCATGCTGGCAGGGCAGAGGCTGTTCTGGGGACTGTCTGTCCTAAAAAATGGAGATAGTGTTCTTGAGGCCAATGACTCTTCCCTTCCCAAGGTGAAGTGTAAACTGGCTTTGTTTGGGTCACCCTCTTCTTTGGTCAGCTTTGTCTCATGATTTGAATACATTTTCTCCCTCACTCCTTCCCTCTTTCCCACCTTCCTCTCTTCCTCCCTCCCTTCCTTCCTCCCTTCCTTCCTCCTTCCCTCCTCCCTTCCTCCTTCCTTCCTCCCTTCCTTCCTTCCTTCCTTCCTTCCTTCCTTCCTTCCTTCCTTCCTTCCTTCCTTCCTCCCTCCCTCCCTCCCTTCTTCCCTTCCTATCTTTCTTTCTCCCTCCCTTCCTCTCTCCTCTTTTCCCTTCTGCCTTCTCCTCCATCTAGCTTTTATGGGCTCCATGCCAACCTGGGGCTGGTCCTCCCTCCCTTCCTTAGGCACCCGCCTGGTTGTATCCTCTTGCCGTGGCTTCGGACCCCAGGGTTCCGCATGTTGCTGCTACACATAGTGTGGCTATTCAGTTAGTTGTAGCCCTACTGAAGACTTTAGTCCCTCAGTTCTCAGGGCCGGCTGTTCTGCCAGATAGTGGCCTTGTAGGGACCCCGTGGTTCAGTGTCCTACCAGTGGTGGAGCCGGGCCTCCAGAGTGCACTTTCCTCTCACCTGACCCCAAGGGCTCCTGCTGACCCCCAGAGGCTCCCATGGCCAGGCGTCCTGGTCAGCATCTCCCTGGTGATGGTCTTTGGGACATCAATGGACTCCGGGCTGTTGTCCAGCTAGGGGGCCTCTGTCCTCCCGGGGTTCTTCTCACTCTCTGTACATGAGTCTTCTGGCTAAAGAATTCAACCCCCCCCTAAATTTAGAGTGGATGCTTATTGTGACATAAACTTATAAATATTGCTGTGGCAACATAAATAAAACACAGATGTAGAAAGGGAGGAAGAGCTCTATGCAAATGAGGTGCTGGCTGCTAGCACGCGGCAGGCTCCCTGAGCTCCAGAACCGTGCATGCTGATTTACTGCCAGCCAACGAGAGATTGATATTCAAATTTTATGCAAAGAGACTCGCCTCCATGGAAAACAGAAATCTGGGAGGAGAGGAGCCTGGACGGGGTGGGGGGTTGGGGGGCTCTAGAACCAGAACTGTCCTTCCCAGGCTGGGCCTCAGACTCCATGCAGCCCCTGTCCTGGTATGCAACTGAGGCTCTGGCCTCATTTGGTTATTGAGTCTGGGAGAAATCAAATGACTTGCCCAGGGTCACTCAGCTTGGGACTTGAACTCAGGTCTCCTTGACTCCAAGTCTCACAGTCTTTCTCCTGGGCCTTTAAGAAAGTTCTTCTTTTGTCATATAGAGGCAAAATAGAAAAAAGAAGGAAGGCAGTTCAGCAAAAACAGCCAGTACATGGGGACAGAGTGGATGGGACAGAAGAGGGAGAAGGTGCTTTAGAATCCTATGGCCTGGGTTCAGTTTCTGTCTCTGAGTTTTACTATGTGAACTTGATGAGGGGGAAGGAAACAAAGCAAGCCTTTATTAAGCACCTACTGTGAGCAAAGTGCTTTATAAACATCATCTCATTGAGCCTCACAGATGCTTGGAGAGGTGGGTGCTATTGTTGCTACCATTTTACAGAGGAACAAATTGAGGCAGAGAGGTGATGACTTGCTCAGAGCCCCCCAGTGGGTGTCTCTCCAATTCATGCCCAGGACTCTCTCCACTGGGCCACTTGGAGAAGTCTCTTCACCTCATTTTCCCTATGAAAGCAGTGCTCGATCCATGGTCAGTTAGGTGTGACAGGTGTCTGGTCCATTTCTGTTGTTGTTTCCATTTAATTTTCTGTCTCCATTGCTCGCATTTGTGGCTCCTGCATTGCTGTCATAATTCACTGTGTTCACATGCCACTTTGTTTGGCCATTTCCCCGCTGAGGGGAAGGAGCCTCCATTGCTCCCAGTTCTTTGATAGGACTCAAGAGGAGCTTTGACAAGTAGCTATTTGTCTTCTCTTCTGTGCAGAGCACTGGGTGTGGGACCCACTGACAGCCCAGAGAAAATGGGGGGGGGCTGCCCTTCTGTAGTGGAAGGAGAGAGATCCCTAAAGTTATGGTGTACCAGCTGTGGAGCCGTCCTTTCCCCTGAGAAGCAGGAATCCCTGGCCACCCAAGGGCCCCCAGCCATAGCTTTCATTGCTAGGAAGTTTTTCTTACATTAAGCCCTAATTTTATCCTGTGGAGCCAAATAGAACCAAGTTGATCCTTCTCCACGAGTTCTTTTTTATTTTTTGTTTGTTTTTTGAAAGGCAATGGGGTTAAGTGACTTGCCCAGGGTCACACAGCTAGGTAATTAGTGTCTGAGGTTGAACTCAGGTCCTCCTGACTCCAGGGCTGGTGCTCTATCCACTGTGCTACCTAGCTGACCTCTACCAGGTCTTGAAGGACAAGGCTAGGACTCTGGGAGCCGTTTCTTCCTAGGCTAACCATGATTGCCATAGGAAGTAGACGTCCTTCACTACCATGGGTGAATCAGTAAAGAAAAAAGCTTCTACTCAGCACTCATATGTGCCCAACTATCTAGGTCTTAGCAACAGAGCCAAAAAGCAGCCTGCCAAGAGCCCACATTCTAACTGGGAGAGGCAAAGGACATGTGAGGAGGGGCTGGCACCTTTGGGTGCAGGGACTGTTCAGGGAAGGGAGATCAGATCAAGTTAGTAATCATTTATTAAACATTTATCCTGTACCAGGCATTTTGGGCTGGGCAAAGAATGTAGGAATGCAGAAAAGGCTGTGCCCCTCCTCAAGGAGCTCACATTGTAATAAGGGAAGACAGCAGTGACAAAAGAGTGATGGACGCTCTCAACCAAAGGGCCTAGAGACAAGACTGAAATTCAAATATTGAATGAGTAAGACTAGTTAGAGGGGAAGGAAGGAAAGAGACAAGGGAGAGGGGGATTAAATAACTAGATAAGAACCCAGAAGCCAAGAGGAAGTAAAATGCAAAACCTAAAAGGGAAAGGGTTAAGAAATGGGTGGGGGTATCAAGGATGAGAGGGAGAGAGCCAGTGGAGATAGTGCTACCTATAAAGTGCCAACTATGTAGGGAGTACTGAGTTAAGGGCTTTACAAAAATCTCATACAAAGACCCTGAGAGGTAGATGCTGTGATTATCCTCACTTTACAGATGAGGGAGCTGAAGCAGATAGAAGTTAAATGACTTGCTCTTGGTCACACAGCTAGTAAATTTCTTTGGTGGGATTTGAACTTAGGGATTTTTTTGATTCCAGGCTCAGAAATCTATTCACTGTACCACCTGGCTACCAGATGATGTAACTAAAGGAATATAATACTATGTTTGCAGCAGAGAAGAGAAAAAAAATCACAAATTGAAAAAAAGACAATAATAGATCCAAATGAAGGAAAATATAAACTTAATTCTTATAACTTTAAATGTTAATGGATTATACAATCCATTAAAATGAAAAAGACTGATAGATAAGAAAATAAAACACCAAAATCTGTTATTTACCAAAAACACATTTAAAAACCCCAAATAAAACTGAGATGAAAATAATTATTATGTATCAAGTGAATCCAAAATAGCATAAGTTCTAATCTTGCCATCTGACAAAACAAAAGTATTCAAAAAATAAAAAAGAATAAACCAGGACACTATATTACGCACAGTCTATAAATCAATCTCAGTAATAAACTTAGATATTTCAAATGTTTTCATATCTAAATTTATAAAGGAAATATTATTATTTTGTCCTTCATTTTGAAAAGGCCCAATGGCAGGCACATCATGGATGATATCTTGACTTTCACACAAATAGGATTAAAGTGAGACAGAATTACATGAAGTCCTCAGCCTCACTTTCTCTTCCTGAGTGGCAGGACAAAAAATCAGGACAACTGGTAATGGCCTGGGATGCAGTGGATGACCTTGGTGTCTTTGCTGTTTGACCAAGTTTTTTTTTTTTTTTTTTTAGGTTTTTGCAAGGCAAATGGGGTTAAGTGGCTTGCCCAAGGCCACACAGCTAGGTGATTATTAAGTGTTTGAGACTGGATTTGAACCCAGGTAGTCCTGACTCCAGGGCTTGTTGCTTTATCCACTGTGCCACCTAGCTGCCCCTGTTTGATCAAGTTTTAAGGGCTCCACAGCACCTGTTTTTCAGCTACCTTCATGACCATTGGAACAAATTGTTCTCATCTGTCCATTCCACCTGGGGAATTCTTCCCATACTTGGGGTAGATGTCTCTTAACTCACCAATGAGGTTACCTTTAACCTGGCTTAGCCTGTCTTCAGGGATGCTCAGAGGTATATCTCTTCATGAGCTCTATCAGAAAGAGTAAACCCTCCATCAGTTTCTGACTTTCTGGCAACTAAGGAAGAGGGCACATCAGCAAACCTAAATTTTACAATCCTAATGCACCCTTATATACATGGACCTTCCCTTGTGGGAAGGAGTGCAGTTATCAGTGCCCCTCAGGAAAAGCAAAGAGAGGGAAAAAACACAGGAGCAGGTGGATCTAACTTAGAGAAGACAATGGATTTAAGTGGCTGACTTAGGAATCTAGAGAAAAGGAAAAGTAAGCATTAAAAGGATATGACAAGACATAAACAGTGACACAAAAGTGACAGGAAACTTCAATATCCCTTTCTTAGTTTTGGACAAGTCTAACAAAAAATAATACACAGAAGGGAATTGAACAAATTGCTGGAGAAATTAGAGTGAAAAGACTTTTATAATATCTTCTAAATGGATTGCAAGAGAAGATGCATACACCACACAGAACTTTTGTATTTATTGTATTAGAGATCAGAAATAATTCAAACAAATGTAAAAAGGAAGAAAGAGTTAATATTCTTTACAGACCATAGTACAATTAAAAATGGTAATTGGTTCAGGGACCACAAACAAAAGATATAGACCCAAATGGAAAGTTAGAAATGAAATCTTAAATAATGAGTGGGTCAGGGAACAAGTCATAGCACAATAACTATATGTGAAAGAAAATTATAGTGATGAAACAGCATGCTAATATTTCTGGTATGCAATTAAAGCAGTCCTCAGTGGGAAAATTGCATCCTTACATATATACATATTAAGAAAAGAGAGGATTAATGAACTGAATATACATTTAAGAATTTGAGAGCCAACATATAAACCTAAAATCAGCAAAAAAGGGAAAAAATGAAAAATTAAAGGAGAATGATAAATTGGAAACAATAAAGTACCCCCAAAACTGATTCTTTGAATTCTAATGATTTTTGTAAGATTAATAATTTTGATTAACATTTAGCTAATCTGATTTAAAAAAAGAAGAGGGCAGAAAATCAAATCAATAAAATAACATATGAGCCAGGTGAAATCACAATAAAACCAGAAGATATAAAAAGAATAATCAGAACATACCATTTTTGGAATACCTTAAAAATGTAAAATGCCCCAAATATCCAGTGACTAGATAAGAGATCTTTAATAACCCAACCTGAGAAAAGGAAATAAATCTAACTATAAAGGGACTACAAAACAAAATTAAAAACAAGATCTCCTGATCCTGATGGATTTCTTGGAGAAATCTATGAAATTTTTATAGAACAATTAGTACCCACCCTTCACAAATTATTCTCAAAACTTGAGAAAGAAAGTATTCTAATAGAATCCGTTCATGAGTCCACTAGTAAAACTTGGAAAAGATAAAGCACAGAAGGAAGACTATAGGCTAATATCATTAATGAATATTGACTCAAATATTTAAATGAAATCTTGTCAAACAGATTACAGCAATTTATTTAAAGTATCATTCATTATAGCCAAGGGGTGTTGGTATCAGGCATACAAGGATGGTGTAACATTAGGGAAAGAATTACGTATATTATTTAAAGTAATTAAGTATATTAAAAACTAAAACATCAAAAACCACATGGTCATCTCAATAGATGGGAAAAAAGCCTTTGACAAAGTACTGAACTATTTTATATTAAAAACTCCATAAATTACAGCATTGAGGGATCTTTTTAATATTATAAAAAGTTTCTATCTAAAACCAAAAGCAAGCATCATGTATAATGGGTACACACTGGAATCTTTTCCAGGAAATACAGGAGTGAAGCAACTATTATTTGATATAATTCTGGAAATACTAGCAGCAACAGTGAGACAAATTAAAGACATAAACATGGATAGAGAAGAGATAAAACTATCCCTTTTTTGCTTATGCTGTGATACTATACATGGAAAATCAGGAAAATTTTGAACTACAAAATTATCCCTTAAAAATAGCATTTTTGTGTAATAAAAACAAAATCCAAAAAAAGCACAAATAGAAAGGGAACTCTCATTCCAAATAACTACAAAATGCATAATTTATCTGGAAATCAACCTATTAAAGCTTACAGAAGACTTACATAGATTCAATTACAAAGTCTCCTTAAAGAATTAAAGAACATTGTAAATGGAAGAGTATCATGGCTGGGGTTCCCCTCTGAAATGTCTTCCAGGTTTAGTAGTAACATGAAGGTCTGGTCTGGTCTTCACCCTACTGCTTGCTTTAATTATTGGATTAAAGACTGAAGAGGGCAAGGAGATCTTTTATAAGGCCCAGCCTCTAGCAAACAACAAATAACAATACTACTTTTAATGTTGTGCCACTTGAATTATTGAATGGATTCTTTCTAGAATTAGATGGTTGGTTGGTTCTTGTCCTTTGTTATTGAAGAAGACCTAAATGACACCATTGTATTTGAGACAAATGACAATGTGTCTGACTGTGACTGATTAGATCATTATGAGTTTGGAATGCTCTACCGTAGGTCGGGCACAAATAGTCCATATGAACACCTGGGGTGGGTACCCTCAACTTGGGCATGTCATGTTACCTCTGAGCTGCTTTAATTCTGCCTTCCTCATAGAACGCAGCCCCCTCACTGATGTGGGCACATCATGCTGGGTGGTCCTGGGCTAGTGTCTCCCAAGCTGTACAGTCAATTTCTAAAGTTCTTCAATGAGACCCTCAGGGTGTCTCAGTATCACTTCTGACCTCCTTGTGAGCACTGCTCTGTATGAGTTCTCCATAAAATAGGTTTTTTGGCATGCGTACGTCTGGCATTCTAACAATGTGTTCAGTTGCCCTCTCTGTAGTAATGTTGGAATACTTGGCAACTGAGAAAGGACCTCAGTGTCTGGTGTCTTCTCCTGCCAGGTGATCTTCAGAATCATCGTAAGACATTTTAAATAGAAGCAATTTAGTCCTGATATGATGCTGGTAGACTGTCCAGTTTCACAGGCATATAAGCAATGAGGTCAACATAGTGGCTCTGTAAACCTTCAGTTGGGTGGTCAGTCTAATACCTCTTCTCTCCCACACTTTCTTTGGAACCTCCCAAATACTGAGCTAGCTCTGGTAATGCGAGTGTCAACTTCATTGTCAATGTGGACCTCCCTGGAAAGGACACTGCCAAGGTAAGTGAGCTTGTCCATAGCAATCAAAACTTTAACATTTGCTGTAATCAATGGTTCTACACATGGATAGTGTGGTGCTGGCTTCTGGAGTACCTGGGTTTTCTTAGTGTTAATTGTTAGACCGAAACTTAGCATAAGAAGAGGAGAATTAGATACTAAAATAACAAAATTCATTTGGAAAGATAAAGTTTATAGGCTATCAAGGGAAATATTCAAAAGAAGTGGGAATGAAGGGGGAATATCACTTCCAGAATGTAAACTTTATTATAAAGTAGCAGTCAGCAAACCATTTAGGACTACTTAAAAAAAACAGAGACATAGATCAATGGAAGAGACTAGAGTTCAGAAGCAAATGGAACTCACTAGCCAAGTATCTGATAACATAGAAAACTTAAATTTCCTAGGAAAAGAACTCATTGTTTGATTAAAAACTCATAGGGATACTACAAGGCAGAATTTAGGTTTGGAGAAGTTATCATACAGCAGTACTGTCATACTCATGTAGAAATGATGCCCACTAATCTATACATGAGAATCCCTATAAGCTATATATTGATTTCCTTTTAAAATGTCATATTATCTCTTTTATTGTATTTGAATTTATTTTGAATCAATCAGTTATGATTTTTTTTTCCTTAAAAATACTATTTGTTGTTTGGGATAGCTATATGGGAGGGAGAGGAGGGAACATTTGGGATAAATATGATGATGATGTATAAAATAGAAGACTAATTAAAAACTTATTTTGAAAAAAATGTAAATAATGAGGAAACTGAAGCAGAGATTTAAGCAATTTGTTCAAGGTCATACAACTTGGGTGGTTGAGAGAGGAATTTGAATTCATTTTCTTGAAATTACTTTCTAACTTTCCATCTACTATGCCTTAAATGAGATAAAATAAAATAGAATTGGGGCAGCAAGATGATTCAATAGATAGGACAGCAGCCCTGAAATTAGGAGGAATTAGGAATTAGTTGTAAAGTGGAAGTAATCTCAAAGGATTTTTGGAAGATCACATGAGATAACAGAGAGAGGACTTGTGCAGAGCTTAAAGTTCTCTACAAACCATAGGTTTTCTTTTTTTTTTTTAATTTTGTTTCACCAGTAGGAATTTGGGAAAACTCTCTTACCTTGCTTTGTTATTAGGTAGTTGCTGCAACATCAGAAGGGTGGCCAATATAGTCCAAAGTGACAAAGCTTCGCAACAGTCCTTATAAAAACGGTCGCATTGTGGGGGGAGGGAGCAGGGGTTTCCCCTCTGAAATGTCTTCCAGGTTTAGTAGTACCATGAAGGTCTGGTTTAGTAGTACCATGAAGGTCTGGTCCGGTCTTCACACTACTGCTTGCTTTAACTATTGGACTAAAGACTGAAGAGGGCAAGGAGATCTTTTATAAGGCCCAGCCTCTAAAACTAGAGGAGGCCAAGCAACCTCAGGATTTCTGAGGGCAGAGTTGTCCTACAGAGGGAAGGGGTAGGAAGCAGATCAGATTCCAGAGGCTTCTCCCAGATGCACTGTTTAGCCTAGTCCTGTGGGCAGAAAACTGGGGAAGGAGGCTCTTGGGAAGAGGTTGATGTCCACATCTCCAGGGGTTCCTCTGAAGTTCAACAGACTTGGACCACAAAAGTTGCAAGGTCTGGGAGGGTGTAGAGACTGCCAGAAACACAAGTCCAGGTTGGCTTTTCTTCCATTGTTGTGACTGAGACGGGGGACTCCCTCCAACGGTAGCTGCCAGGACTGCTACCTGCCAGACCCACACATTGATAAGCTCTCAGAGGATCTGAGGGAGAGGCTGACCTTGAGGAATCCATCAACAGTGGGGGGGGGCAGTGTTTGACCTGAAGACCCAAGGACAAAAGACCGGACTGGGCTGGACCAGGGCCCATGAGCACCCAAGGGTGCCTCTGTCTCCTTTATCATAGGTATTATTCTTTTTCTTATTCTTTCTCCTAGTACTACTAACAACTGTAAGGCAGTTTGGGAGGGAGGGTGCCTGCGAGAAGGAGGGTAAGGAAAGGCTCTTGGCAGGGAGCAGTGGTCCTTGACCTAGATATGGTCTTTGAGAGAGAGATCAGGAGCATGGACAGTCTGGGCAGTGGGGCCGAGGCCCAAAGATGGGGAAGTGAGGAGTATATGAAATATCAAAGTGGTTTCAGAGCCAACCAGAGGCAGCCCTCTGCGATCCTCAAGGCCACAGGAAGCCTTTGGAGCAGGATCAGAACAGGGATATTGTCACATCAGTGTTTATTGCAGAAGGGAGCATGAGGGCCATGGGTGACCATTGCAAGTCTAGTCCAGAGGGGAGGGGCTGGACTTGAGGTGGTGCCCGAGTCAGTGGGCAGAAGAGGCTGGACTAGACATGCGAGGTATACAGAATTTCATTCCTGAGCATCATTCATCAACCTGAGATGCCTTCTCTCCTATAGAGAAGGGAAGCACCAACAGTGGGTGAGGTTTTGCCCTATGCACTTTCCAGATTTCTCATTTGATTCTCACAACAGCCTTGGGAGGGAGACCTTGTTTTTGTTCTCGTTTTACAGTTGAAGAAACTGAGACAGACAGTGGTGAAGTGACCCGCCAGGGTCAGACATCTGGGGAGTGTCTGAGGTCAGGTATGAACTTGGCTCTTCCTGCCCCTGGCGCAGCCCTCCATCACTCCTGACCCCCCAGCCGCCTGCCCCTCAAGTTCTCATACTTAGAATCTCCCTTTACTCTGAATTTTCCTTTATCCCACCTAACCAGTGAGTGGTCACATGTGGGACATGACTTGTCTCTCGCACTCACTCTTATCACCAGTGTGGGCCTTGGGGCCCTTGTCTCTGCCCCTCCCTGGACCCCTTGCCGTGGCCTCAGGTCACTCCCCTGGCCTATCTACTCTCCACAAACTGTCTAAGTCACCCCCCCTCCCCCCGCTACTACCTAGCTAATAAGATTCTGGGGCCGAATTTGAATTTATATCTTCCTTGGTCCAGCTGAGTGTTCTATGCGCTGATACACCACCAGCTGGTTTAAAGATTGGTGCCCTTTCCCCAACTCTAGAGGACATGTCACATCAGGTCTGGATTCCTTCCCCATCATAAACTCTAGTGGGAGCAGTCCTTGGCTTTCAGGATTCTTTTCACCCCAGTATTTTCTTTTTAGGTTTTTGCAAGGCAAATGGGGTTAAGTGGCTTGCCCAAGGCCACACAGCTAGGCAATCACTAAGTGTCTGAGTCCAGACCTGAACCCAGGCACTCCCGACTCCAGGGCCGGCGCTCCATCCACTACGCCACCTAGCCACCCCCCCAGTATTCTTTTTAGGGAGAATTAAACTCAGCATAGAATAGAGCTTCCCTCTACTCTTTTAGGATAAAGTCATTACTATCTAAAACTTCTTTCTGGTGGAGGAAAGTAACTCTAGCAATCTGAAGCATCAAGAGGTGGGGAGACTACCTGAGGTGACCCTTGGTGCTCTTGGGATCCAATCCCCAAGCCTCACAGGGTTCCTCTTTCTTTCTGGGAAGTCTGTAGGATTCGCTGGTGACAAAATCGCCTGGCTTCTTCCTGGGTCCACCTGGGTCCACCTGCTTGATCTCTTGCCTCTGTACTGGGGTTTTTTGCACAAAGACTCCTCCTTAAGATGGCATGATGCCATTCCCCTCCAGGTTCCCCTGCCCCAGCCCTTGCCTTTCCTCTGGACTTCTCAGTCTTGGCTGTCCTCTCACCCAGGCTTGGTGACAGACTGGCCTTCGAGTGTTAGGACTTGCATTTATTGTGTGACTGTTGGGCATTGGAGGATGGACCGTCTTTCTGGTGTCTTTAATTGGTTCCTTTTGTCTTTGTGAACTTGTGGCTTTCTTGGTTGTCCTCCCTTCATCGCAGATGAGCTTTATGGCATTGAGTTGGGAAGACAGACAGGCACAGTCTTGTCCCTTCTTCTTTTTTAGTTTAGACCTCTCCAATTAGCTCTGAGTGATCACATCTCATTTTCATGTTATATTTATTCAGCATTTTAAAATGCGAAGCTCAGACTGAGAGACACTGGTGAGGGTGTCAAGGCAGAGCCCCGGTCTGGTGAGCTCTCTTCTTGGGAGTGCTTGTTGTAATGAGTCTGGGAAAGAGCCAGGTGCCCCCCCCCCCCGGACTGGGTCTTAGGATCATGGATCTAGGGGGTCAGTTTGGAGCCTTTTATAATCACCTCCTGTGAACCAGGCTGAGGATATAAAGAAAGATGAAGGATGGTCCCTGCCCTCAAGTTGTTCCCAACATGCAAACAGCAGATGGAAGGATTGAAAGAGGCTTCCTAGAGGAGCCGGGGATTGAGCTGGGATTCAAAGGAAGCAAAGAGGAGAATGGAGAGCATTCCAGGAAGGGGGCAGGCTTATCCGAAGAGCACCCCAGAGACCAGGCTCACCAGGCTGCAGAGTAGGGTGCAAGAGGGCTCCCAAACTGTGTGTGGGAGGTCCTGAAGAGTGTTGAAAGTCAATACAGGATTTTCTATTTGATCCTGAATGTGATAAGGAGTCCCTGGGGTTTATTAAGTAGGGAGTGGCGGGATGGATGGCAGCAGGTGATTGCACTAATCCAGGTAGGAGGTGAGGTGATCCTCATTTCATAGATGAGGAAACTGAGACCCTGGGGGCAGGCGTATGATTTGTCCAAGGTCCTAAAATCTTATCAATCAGTTAATTCTTATTTATTAAGTCCCTGCTTTGTCCAGGCACTCTGCTGAGTCCTGTGGATACTAAAAAAAAAGGCACAAGATGACTGTTGCTCTTGAGGAGTTCACAGTCTAGAGAGCGGGCAACATGTGAGTGGCTAGGCATATGACAGGGAGCCAAGGACCAGAGCACGAGGATAAAACAGAAGCAGTTGATGAAACAAGTGAACTTTGGGTTGTCAGCAGAGAATAGACCAGAAACAGTGACCTTCTTTGGGTGTCCGGCTTACTTCTCATCCAGTTTCTTTCCTGGGTCTTCCCTAAACTTTCTGTCTTTCCTATCTGTATGCTCAGAACTTTGCAAATAATGAGACTCCCTGCAGACTGACTGAAAGTCAGCTTATTGGTTCGCAGGATCCATAGACTCAGCTCCGTATTAGGATGGGGGTTCTTAACCTGGGATTCACAGATCCCCAAGGATAGAGTGCTTTAACTGATCAGAGGGACCCTGTGAATGTGGTTGAGAAAACTGGCATTTCAGTTTCAATATAATTGGCTTTATTTGTCATCCATGTTTTTATTTTTGCATTTCAAAATTTTATTCTGAGAAGTCCACAGGTTTCCCCAAACTGCCAGAAGGGTTCTTAAAAAAAAAAGAGTTATGAATCATTTCTCTAGAATGTCAGTCAGTCAGCTCGAGGGCAGAGGATATATCTTTTTTTTTTTTTATCTTTGCATCTTCAGCTTCTAGCACTTTGGAATGCAGGAGACATTTCACAAAGTCAAGGCTGACTTTCAATTCTGCAGAGGGGAGACTATACCTTAGGAGGAATCAAGGTCCAGTCACTTGAGATTTGTGGATGTTTCCCATACCCAGAAAGTCGCAGATGCAGACCTGTCTTGGAGCAAGTAGCTGTCACTGCCTTGCCTCCTATTCCTCCTGCTGTTCTTCTTCCTCTCTGTAGGCCTGGGATTTTGTACCATTGAACAGTCTCTCCTGGACAGGAGAGAACAAAGTTTTGATTTAGCAATTTGGTAGAAATTTCTGAGCCCGTGCTGTGTGGATTCTTAACTGACCCTGGGAGAATTGCAGCCAGTACCAGGCTGGGTTGTTGCCATCCATCAGCTCAGCCTCCCAGCACCCTGAAGCATTGGTTCCCAAAGAGGACTCCAGAGCCCCTTGATGGATCTTGAGCCCCTGGTCATGTCTCAATGGCCAATTCTTCCTGAGAGGGAAGGGAAGCAAGTGGAGGGCAGGCATCCTCCTGCAAGACCACAAAGAAGGGTTTCAGAAAGACCTTGATGACTTGGAGATGCCCAGGGTTCTCCTTGGTTCTCTCCCAGGTCAAAATTGTATCTTTAGATAGATGGGTAGGATGTGAGAAATGAGCAGGGGACGTGTCTGGATGGGGTTGAAGGATAGGTTGTTTTTTTTTTTTTTTAAACCATTGTTTGGGTCACAGCCATGGGAGGCTTCTGGCTCAAGGCAGGGTGGTTTGGGGAAAAGAAAAACAGTATGTTTGGCAAAAAGCATGGAGAGAACTGTCTCTTTGAGAGGGTGAAGCTTGCCCAGGAAGCACTGCCAGTCGGACGGTGCGACCTATAATCCCTCTGACCAAAGAAGGGAAGACTTGGCATTTTCACCCCCATTCTTCCCTGCCACATACTCTGGAATCTAGCTTAATCGACTCCCGATCTGATCCTTCCAGGACTCCTACTGTTTCTTATGTCTGGAGTGAATTCTTTTCCTCTTGTATATATTGAATTTTTGCATATCCTTTAAAGCCCTTCAAAACCTTTAAAGCTTAAAATTCTTTTTTTAAACTACCTTATTAAGTGAACCAAAAACTATTTTCTATTTTCTCCACATCTCCTGGTCCCTTTGAAAATGAACAAAAAGCAAAATCCTTATAACAATTATGACTAGTCATACAAATGCCCCCATCAGCCATATCAAAAATATGTATATATCGCCTTCTGTTCCCTGAATTCATTATTTCTTTGTGAAGAGGTAGATAAACTGCTTCATCATGAGTCTTCTGGCATCATGGTTGGTCACAAAGTTCCTCAAATTATTTGTTTTTGCAATGTTGTTATTATGTAAGTTATTCTGTTTCTTTTCTTTTTCTGTATCAATTCATCTAAATCTTCCCAGGGTTTTGGAAATTGTCCTTCATCATTTCTGATAATACTATGGTATTCCATTACATCCATATATCATAATTTGTTCAGCTATTCCATAATGATGAATGCTCCTTTACCTTCTAATTCTTTGCCTCTACCAAAAAAGGCTACACTAACTGCTTCTTTCCATATTGGTCCTTTTCCTCTTTCTTTGATCTATTTGGTACATACCTTTTAGCAATAGTGCTGACTCAGAGGGTATGCAAAGGTTAGTAATTTTGATTCCAGATTGCTTTCCAGAAGGACTCATGTAGTTTGAAACTTTACCAGTTGTACCTGTTTCCTCACAGCTCCTGCATTTATGACAACTTTTATAATCTGATGGGTATGGGATAGAACTTCAGAGTTGGTATGTTATCTAATTATCATCTTTAATGAAATTATTTTTATGATTTATCCTTTGAACCATTCATTTTTAAGATTATCTTGTTTTATCTCTAATTTTAATTGTTTCTTCAGTGGACTTTTTCAAAGTATAA
The DNA here is from genome assembly GCF_037893015.1 of Macrotis lagotis. Lineage (NCBI taxonomy): Eukaryota > Metazoa > Chordata > Mammalia > Peramelemorphia > Peramelidae > Macrotis > Macrotis lagotis. The sequence goes on from NC_133659.1 coordinate 28,760,341, forward strand.
TTTTTATTGCACTGTGGTCTGTAAATGATGTTTGGTGTTGTTACTTTTCTGCTTTTGTTGGTGAGGTCCTCCTGACTCCAGGGCCAGTGCTCTATCCACAGCGCCACCTGGCCGCCCTTGTTCAGCCTATTTCTAATGCACTTATACACATGTGGTTATAGTATGATGCATTACATTATGTATCATATCATATCTTTTTTAACCATTGTTTAGGTCACAGCCATGGGAGGCTTCTGGCCCAAGTCAGGCTGATGTAGGGAAAACCAAAACAGTATGTTTGGCAAAAAGCATGGAGCGAACTGTCTCTTTGAGAGGGTGAAGTTTACCCAGGAAGCACATGGTTTGACCTAGAAAAGTCTTGAGGGGATAGGAGGCAGGCAGATATGATCACTGCCTTCAAGTATTTGTGGGACTGTCAGGAGACAAAGAATTACTTTTATTGGGGGTGGCCCCAAACAGAAAAGTTTAGACCCAGGAACTGAGAGTTAGAGAGATTCAGGAATACTCAATCACCAGTCAGAGTCATTCCAAAGTGTCCTGGGCTGCTTGGGGTGGTTTAATGTATTACTCTTGCCTGGGTGACCTTTGGTCAGGTATTTTAGAGATAGCATTTCTGCTCATATACAGTTGGCCTGGAGGCCCTCAGAGGTCACTCCCACACGCTACGTCTGGCACAGGGGAATAAGTAGTTAATGTACACTTTCAGGGAGTCCAATTCCGGGATTCCCTCTATGTCAGCCTGCTGCTCACAAGATGGCATCTCCTGTGGACAAGTCCCCAGACTGAATCTGGCCTAAGATTTTAGCTTATTCCCATAAGGTCAGAGGTCTCTACAAAGACTTGGTCCCTTTGGGAGTAAACAAGCAGAATGGGTCCAGTGATGTGGATTTCTGAGTTAGGTAACTGTAGAACACCCCATACAATACACCTATGAGCAACAGGAGGGCTGCCTGAGTCCAGAGCCCACCTTGGACCACAAGTGACTGGGACCAGCCCTTGGTTCTGGTTTGGCCTGCTCCCCAGGAAATGATGCCTTTTTCCAAGCATTCCTCTGTTAGTCCAGAAAAAAATGTGGATGACAGCTGTGATCACTCCTTACCTCATTTTTATATAGGACCCCCTCCCCAGGGAATAATTCTGACACTTTCTCCAGCCTTGCTGGTCTGACTTTCACTCAACGTTCATGTTCTCCATTAAGTCTGATGGCCATTTCTAGGTCACTCTAGAAAAGGCTCCTGCTTCTGTTGGAAGTAGTGGGTTTACCCACCATGGTCCACTGGCATGAGTCTGTTTAACCTGAGACAGCCTGGAGTGCAGCAGGGCCAGGGCAAGGAGGCCAGCGTGGATCCGAGGACGCTGCTGGTGCTCCTCCCGAGCCTCTTCTTGGGCTCTGCAGAACACCAGCTAAGTTGGTTGTTTGCTTGTGGTCACATGAAATGTTAATTAAAACCAAACTCAAGATCCTCCTGGCTGCTTGTTTGTGCCTGTCAGATTTCAGGAAGGAAAATCGATTCCACATCCTGTTGCCCCTGGGGAAGGAAGGAAAGAAGAAAGGAGGGAGGGAACAAAGAGAAGTAAGACTGGCAGTGGGGAAACTGGAGCTGGTTGTTTGTCTTGAAGTCGAATCTATAAATGATACAGTGTTCCTGAACACTAGCAGCCTTATCATCATCATCATCACACATCTTTTGGAGCGGGGGAAGAATGATCATCCTGGAGTCAAGAGATCTGGTTTTGACTTCTGATTTCAAGATTTTTTTCTGGCCAGTTGTGTGTTTCTTCAGACCTCTGAGACTCAGTTTATCCACCTCTAAAACTGGGGGGGCAGTATTTACATTGTCTCCCTCAGTGGACCTTCATGAAGAATCACTTTGTAAATGTGAAAACATTCAAAAATGAGAATACCTGTGGTTCCCATCTCCATCATCTGGCATTGTGTTATGGCAATTAAAGCACTGGGCTTAAACACAGGAGACTTTGATTGGTATCCCAGCTCTGACACCTACCTGGGCCATGGTTGAATATTTACTGAGCACCTACCAGGTTCTCTGCTCATCCATTCCCTGTGATTTTAAATGGGGATATGATACTAGCAGCCTCCACTTACAAAGGTATTGTGAGAAATCCCTTTTAAGTTACAAAGTACTCTAGAAATGGAGTCATTATTACCATCATCAAAAGCCAGAGGCAGAATGGTGGAGTAAGCAAGAAGAGCTCAATTTCTGTTTCCCACTCAGAAATCTAGGCTTTCCAGTTCCTGGCACAGCCCTGCTTTTCCTTGTCCCCATCAAGTACCAACTGCATCTTTGTTCCTTCTCAAAATTACTCCAACAATGATCTGGGCTGCTCTGACTCCATCGTGCTTCTTTCCATTGCAGCATCATCAGCATGTATGGGCATAGTTTTGTCCGTGGCTAGTCTGACCTGTGAAAACCCTGGGAGTGATCTAATAGGGATCTTCCTCCTTGGTTGTCCTGACCGCTGATGGACTGGCCAGGGTTTCTTATCTGTTGATACCTAGGAACAGGCTGGACCCTTTTATCAGCAGTTCACTGGCCTCTTGTCACCTGTGTTCTTTGAGATGGAGTGATTGGCACAAATGCATCCCTAAGTGATGGTGTCAGCATTGGTTAGCAAAACTTTTTTCTAAACTCAAATGGACTCACCTCAAGTTCTGCCCTATCGCTCCAGCTGCTGCCATTTGTAAGTTATTTAACCAAAATACAGTGATCTTGGGGTCAACAGAGATCTGGGGTGGACTCCAACTAAGGCATAATATTTCCTCCCTTTGGGAATGGGAGCAAGTCAGTTGATGAGCCACAGTTTCATCATCTTGTGGTCAGGTGACCCCAGAATGCGGGACCTAGAGTCAGGAAGGCCTGGGGTTCAGAGGCAGCCGGCCTCAGACAAACCACTGGGCAAATCAGTTAATCTCTGCATGCATCAGTTTCTCCAACTTTAAAATGGGATAATACCAGCACCTCAGGGCCACTGGGAGATGACAGAGTTTCAGAGCTCTGGGCCTGGAGTCATGGAAGCTTCACTCCTGGAGTTCAAATCCAGCCTCAGACACTTACTGCTTCTGTGGTCCTGGATAAGGCTCTTCACCTGCTTGCCTCAGTTTCTCCATCTGTAAAATGAGCTGGAGAAGGAAATGACAAACTCTCACTGATAGTCCTTGTTGGGGATGTAAATGGAAACAACATTCTTGGGTATGGGACCTTTTGTTCTCCAAGCTGCAGAGTAGGGGGATTGGACCACAGGATCTCCAGAGGCCTTTGATCCCCAGGCTGTTGGAGGTTTTCTTGATTTTGGATCTCTGGACAGGGAGGTCCTGGTCGAGTCCTGGCTCCCGCCCCCAGGTTAGGTGCCTCCGGGAAGCATGGGGAATCAGCAAGGATTCTTTCCAGGCTCTGCCATCCTCTGTTGCTGCTGGGTGGTGATGACAGCAGTCCCTCTCAGAGACCTCTGCTTCTAGTGCCAGCCGTCACTAACTGTCAAGTGCACATCACCCATGTCATCCACAGAGACGGCATAGAGGGAGGAGGATCATGACAGGTGTGGCGCCTCCACACTCTTCTGGTGGGCTATGACACCCTGATGCTTGACAGCTTTTCACTCTCACAGTTGTGATTCAGGAAACCTTGTTTGCTCGGTTGTACTGTGACACTCACTGTTGGTGAGAGACTCTATGAGGCTGCTCAATGGAGCCTGAAGAGGTGGCTCCCAGAGTCTGCACTGCTCTCCTGGAACCAGGACCCCTCCTGCTGACCCTCTTGGAGCCAGGCTCTGACCCCTCCTTTGCTGGTGCAGCTGTGGGGCCTTCCACTCTGGGAGCCTTGGTGTCCCTGAATTGGGAGACTACCCAGAAGGAGTCCCAGACAAGTGGTCATCCTCTGCCAGGAGCCCTCAGGGAGGACAGGTCAGCTGCTACTGATGTGTCCTGGCTTTCTGTTAATCCCCTCTTAAACCCCATCTCCTCCAGGAAGCCTTCCCTTTGGTCCATATTTTTCCCCCCGGATGTAACTTGCCTGTACATATTTATTTGTATGTTGTCTTCCCCTTTAGACTGGGAGCTCCTTGAGGCCAGGAACTGTCTTTGGCCTTTTTTGTATCCCCCCAGCACTTAGCACAGGGTCAGGTAGACAGTAGGCACTTAATAAATGTGGATGATTGATTCTAAAGCACTTTCACATCCCTTTGTCTCCTTGCTTCTTGTTGCACTCTGTCGGGCCCAGAAGAATCAATCTGGTCACTATTCCAGGTGACTGAAGGACATATCTCGGGCCCCTCGATATATCTGTCTCCATCATGGCTCCTCAGGCTGCATCTTTGTTCCTTCTCAAAATTACTTCAACAATGATTTTGGCTGCTCTGACTCCATCGTGCTTCTTTCCATTGCAGCATTATCAGCATGTATGAGCATAGTTTTGTCCATGGCTAGTCTGACCTGTGAAAACCCTGGGAGTGATCTGATAGGGCTCCTTTGTGTGCACTCCTATGTTGTCAATATAAAACTCTTCCTTTTGGTTTGGCCAAGACAGAGTCCTCCTGGACCCCCCAACTTCAGTCATGCACCTTTGACTTAGGGCTAACGAATCTCCAAATAACTGGCACAGAACCATTAGTTGTTAACTAAAGGAGAAGTTGACATTTGATTAGCTGAACCTCCATTTTCTTGTACTTAGCCTTATGTTCTTGCCTATTAAAATGTGTTTGGATCCTTAGTCTGCAATCCAAAGTAACTTAACTGCATCTCCTACTGATGTAGCACCTGCACATTGGATTAGCCTCCCATTTATGCCCCCTTCACTTAGACCACTGATAAAAATATTGAACAGTACAGGACCAAGTCTAGATCACCAGGGCACTCTCCAAGAGGCCTCATTTTTTTATTTGTGGCTATGGGCACTAGATCTTCTTAGAGAGCTGCCTAGAGCATTGCATAGCTAGATGTTCGAGACTCTAAGGTCACAGCATCTGTCATCAGACTGATAGCAATCCACTAATCACTATGTGAGGTAATTCAACCACTTAGGTCTTCTCCTAGCCTTAATATTATCCACTGAATCCACATTGTTCTGTCTTGCCTCAGAGAATAGTATAACAAACTTTGTCAACCACTGTTCCTTTTGTCTCAGGATACTTTGCCCACATCATCTCCCAGGTCCACAAGTCTAATAACTCTGTTTATAAAGGAAATGTGGTTTGTTTAGCACAGACTAAGCTCATACTGCCTCCAAGCAATACCTCCTTCCCTTTATAAATACTCATCAACCATTCCATTAACCATTTCCAGAATTTTTCCAGAAATGTTTCAAATGGATCTCATAAACCTTGTCATGCCCATCCTATAGGATAACCTAAAGAATGCAAATATTGTATGGTATACTGTTAGTTGTTACCTATAAAGGGCTATTTATTTGTTGTGAGTGATGGAAGACCTGGGTCTATAGCCTTTTCCTCCCATTTACTAGTGTTCCATTTCTGGGAAAGTTACTTCCCATCTCTGAAACTCAGCTTTCTCCTCTGTTAATCCCCATTTAAAATGAACTTGATGGATTCCAATGGATCACCTCTAGGTCCAGGATCTATGACTCCAAATGCACTTGTTGGACAACTCTGCATGAGGCTTGGGCAGCTGCCATCATCTTGGCCACTTTGTCTTCTTTTCTGGTTTGTCCTGTTTGCTCTCTCCTCTGTCTGAGAATGGTCTCACCCATCTAAGATGTATGTCAGACCCTGGGCTCCAGGCCTCCTGGCCTCTGGAACGTGGTGCTTTTGTGCAGGAAACAGCTCCATTTAGAGAGTGACCCGGGGCTTCGGGAAGTTGCATCAGAAGGTGCCTCTCTGGACAGAGCCCATCTGCTCTGACCTGCTCGATGATTGCTCTCATTTGCTCACAATTGGAGGAGATACAGCAAGTGTCTAATTTCTGCGTATCACTACCTCCCAGGCTGTACCTCATTATTGTAAACTGTGACAGCTGTTGGTGTGATTACAAACAGGGACTTTTTATTTAAGGGAAACATTAGCCGGTTAGGGGGGGATTTCTGACACACCATTACACAATGCTTCCTGTTAGCAGGTAGACGAGAGAGAAATGGATTTGAACCTATTAGGATCAGAATTACATGTCAAAAAGCTGGAGCAGAGTTCAATTTATTTCTGCAATAAAACCTAAGCCAGAGATTGACTTGCCAATTATTTCTCTTTCTCTGGCTTGGTTTGTTCTAAGATGAACATTCCAATATAAAATCAACTTGTTTGGACATCTTGTAGTAAATAACATCCAGGCTGAAGGAAGATGATATCATCCAACTGAAAATTCAACTGTTTCTTAAGTGAGAATGAGTATTTGATGATCCCCATTGAAAAAAAAAAGGCTTCTCAGAGGTGGGGGAGATTCAGAGCGAGAGATTTTCATTTTGGCTTCCATTTGTCATACCTAAATTGTCCTGGGTGGCACTACTTTCTGGTTCCACTTTATCTGCAGGACTTTTTTAAAAGTATATCTTAGAGCAAGGCAGTGTAGAGGGTTTGCAGGGGTCCAGTTTTCCAACTGTTGCAGAGCGAGCCTTTAGAGCTTCTTTGTCAAGAGGACAGCAAATGTCCACTGGCTGGCCTTAGAGGAAGCATCTCGTGGCAGAAGAAGCCCCTGATGTGGAGGCTGGGGTCCTGGCTTCAAGTCCAAACTCAGGTGTGCTACAATAGTATTGTTTCACCCTTGGGCTTCACTTCTTTCATGTGTAAAATGTTCTGACCATTCTCTTTTTTTCTTTAAAGAGTTAATGTCATATTAAACTCCACTGAAAGAAGCCCAGGTAGAAATGAAGGCTGTGATCATCTTAGCAACCTCTACTCTAATCATGAACTTTGTGCTTTTGGGTGCAACTTTTTTTTTTCAGTTTTTTTTTTGCAAGGCAAATGGGGTTAAGTGGCTTGCCCAAGGCCACACAGCTAGGTCATTATGAAGTGTCTGAGGCTGGATTTGAACCCAGGTACTCCTGACTCCAGGGCCGGTGCTTTATTCACTACGCCAATCTGGGTGCAACTTTTTAAGGACATTGATAACTGGGAGAAAGTTCAGACTAGGGTACTAGAGATACTGCCACGATGATGGGGAAAGTTTAGCCTGCAGGAGAGACTGGGAAAAAAGAGAGAGAGAGTGGAAAGGAAGGGAAGGAGGGTGGGGGGGGAGAGAGAGAGAGAGAGAGAGAGAGAGAGAGAGGAGGGGTTAATGATACTTGGATAGAAGAACATACAATTATGAACCATATGTAAAAGTTTGCCAGAGTAACTCGAGCCAGATTATAGAACAGAGATTTAAAAAGGCCGTGACAGTCTAAATATTGAACTGAATTAATTGCAATGTAATTTAACAGGGGCAAATATAAAATCTCATACTTGGGTATGAGATTTTGGAACTTGAATTCCAAAAATCAGCTTCATGTGGCCAGGCCACAGCCAATAGCAACTCCTCCTCTGAGATTGAGCCAGGTGTTGGAGCTTCATCAGAGAGAGAATCCTTCCTGCAGTACCGAGATTCTCAGGATATACCCAACACTGCCTTGTTGGGGTTTTTGCTTGTGTGTATTGTTTGGCCAATTTTCCTTGATCAACCTTTCTTTTAAAAATTTCTGTATCAAATGACTTCAATAATTATTGCTTTGAAGTGTGGTTTGAGAGCTGGTACTCATAGATTGCCTTCCTTCCCATTTCTTTCCTTTCATTATCATCTTTTAGATTTTTAACTTTTTCTTCTTTCATATGAATTTTGTTATTTTTTCCTCTAGGTTTAATAAAACATTCTTTTGGGAGTTTGAATTGGTACTTCACTGAATAAGTAAATTATTTCATTTTATTTATTTATAAATTTTTATTTATTTAATACAGTGGAGTTAAGTGACTTGTTCACACACAGCTAGGTCACACAACTAGGCAATTATTAAGTGTCTGAGGTTGCATCTGAACTCAGACCTCCTGACTCCAGGGCCGGTGCTCTATCCACTGCACCCCCTAGTGCCACCACTAAATTATTTTAGATAGGGTTGTCATTTTTATCTTACTATCTTGAACTACCATGAGCAATCAATGTTTCTACCCTTATAGAATGGGAGAATATAGAATGTTTCCTGGTCTGATTAATATAGTTCCTGGATGAATCTTAGAATACACACTCCCATGTGTTTTATAATTTCTCTAAGTCTTTTTTTTTGAGGCCATCAAGGTTAAGTGACTTACTCATGGTCACACAGCTTGTTGTATTTGGGTTGAACTCAGGTCCTCCTGACTCCAGAACTCTCTCAAGTACCAGCTAACCATCCCAGTATTAGGGACTCAATAAATACTTGTTCCTTTTCTTTCCTGCCTGTTGGATTTTTGTTGATTTTATATAGGAATGTAGATGTTTATTTCGATTTCTCATATCCTGCAACTTCAATGAATTTTTATTCAATTCCCTAGTTCCTTAAGTAGACCATAATGCTATCTACAATAGATTTTTTCTTTTTCTCTTTTTAAGGAAAGTTATATTTATTCCTAAGAGTTCCAAAGTTTTTAATAGAAATGAATGTTGGATTTTTTCAAAAAGCCTTTTCAGCTTGGCTGGCAGCAATCCTAAGGGCAACTAGGTGGCTCAGTGGATGGAGCACCGTCCTTGAAATTAGGAGGATGAGAGTTTAAATTCAGCCTCAGACACTTGACACTAGCTGTGTGATTTTGGGGAAGTCATTTAACTCTGATTGCCTCACATCCAGGGCCCCCTCCAGTCATCCTGATTCACATTTCACCACTGGACTCAGATGACTCTGGAGAGCAAAGTGAGGCTGGTGATGTAGCACAGCCCCCCTCCCCCCATTGCAATCCCATTCATGTGCTTGTCATGGCATCACTTCCCTGATGTCATGGTCTTCTTCGAGAATGAAGGATAAACATCATTGATAAAGGCTACAATCCTATAGTTTTTACTTTTTACATTACTAACTTTATATTGATAGTTTTCTTTATGTTGACCCAACCCCAACATTTCTGGTATAACCTCAACTTGGTCACAGGTTATATTTTTCCTAAAATGTTCTCAGTGTGCATTAGGGAAACCAGGAGTTTTGGTGAGCTACAATCTCACCATGAGACAATGATATAAGTGGTGGGCAGCCGTCTTTGGTATATTCAGAGAGGCAGAACAGTGCTTCCACAACCACTCATTGAGCGGATTGAATGTGGCATTAATTTTTAGTTATGGATCTGATTAATGATTTTGGAGAACCTTTCCAACTTAGAAATTCTGTGATTTCTGTCCCCCAAAGGATAGTGAGTTCTCAGTTAATAGAAATCTCTAAATGGGTGCTGGATAACCATTTATTACAGATGGTTATATTTGGGATTCCTGCTTAGGTGTGATTTGGTTTACATGTAATCTGAATACCCTTTCATCTCTAAAACTAAGTGATTCAGTCTCTTTTAGTTCTAACATCATAGGATTCTAAATCTTATGCTAGAAGGAAAGGATCTCAGAGACCATGGAATTTAATCTCATCATTCCACAATTAAGAGACCGAGGACAGGGAAGATTGTGACTTGTCCATAGCCTAAGATCATAGATTTGTTTTTTTTTGTTTGTTTGTTTGCAAGACAATAGGATTAAGTGACTTGCTCAAGGTCACACAGCTAGGTAATTATTAATTGTCTGAGGTCGGATTTGAACTCAGGTCCTTCTGACTCCAGGGCCACTGCTCTATCCACTGTGCCACCTAGCTGCCCCAGATTTCTTAATTTTTTTAAAAAAATTATGTTTTTGCTTATATTTTGAATTCTAAGTTGTCTTCCCCATTCTAACACAACTCTACACTAGAAAAGTTCGACATTTTATACAAATAAATATGTGGAACCATACAATAATAGTTAATATGTCACTTTTTTGAAAGTAGATAACATCTCCCTTCATAAGACCTTTGTAGTTGTTTTGAATATCCATATAATTCAGAATAGCATATCCATATAATTCAGAATAGCATAGTCATTAACAGTTACTCTTCAAATAGTAATGCTATTATTACTGAATACAACTTGGTTTTACTTGTTTCACTCTTCATTATTTTATGCAATTCTTTCCTTATTTTTCTAAAATCAACCTGCTCATCATTTCTTACAAAACGAACAGTAGCATTCCATCATAATCATTTACCACAGCTTATTTGGCCTTTCCTCAATTGATAGGCATCCCCTCAGTTCTTTACACCAGGAAGAGAGCGGCTACCAATATTTATAGCATATAGATTCTTTTCCTTTTTCCCTAATCAGTTTGGGAAACAGATCTAATGGTTGATTGCTGGTCAAAGAATACACATAGTTTTATAAGTCTTGGGCATAATTCCATATTGCTCTCCAAAATACTGGGATCAGTTCCACTGGGAGTAAATTGTGTCCCAATTTTTCCACATGTCTTCCATGATTTGTCACTTACCCATTCTATCATTTTATTCAGCCTGATGGATATGAGATGGTATCTCATACTTGCTTTATGACAATTCTCTAATCAATAAGTAATTTGGAGCATTTTTAATCTATCTATTAGTTTTGATTTCTTCTTCCAAAAACTGCCTATTTGTATCCTTTGATCCATTTATCAATTGGGCAATGATGCATATCCATATAGATGTGACAAAATTCTCTATATAGTTGGGAAATGAGGCCTTTATTTGAGAAATTGCTTATAACCCCCCCCCCGATTTTCTGCTTTTCTTTTAATCTTAGCTATATTGGTTTTATTTATACAAAACCATCTTAATTTAACAGAACCCAAAATTATCTATTTTACATCTCACAATGTTATATATCTTGATAAATAGTATAAAAGATTGATCTACACCTGATTTCTGCCTTTCCAGTTTTCCCATATCTTATGGGGAAGACACTGACACTAAGATAAAAGCTTAGTCAACAAGCATTTATTAAGCCCTTCTCAGTCTTGACTTTTTTTTTTTTAACACATAGTGAATTCTTATCCCAGAAGCTTAAATCTTTATATTTATTAAATACAAGGTTAATCATTTTATGCTCTTTATTGTAAATCTCATTTATTCCATGGACCCACCATTGTATTTCTTAGTCAGTTCCAGATAATTTTTATAATAACTGTCCTATAATGTAGCTCAAGATCTGGTCCTATTAAATTTCCTCCCTTAACATTTTTTCATTGATGCCTTTGATATTCTTGTTTTTGTTTTTCTGAATGAATTTTGTTATTAAATATTTCTAGCTCAAAAATAATTTTTCATAATTTAATTGAGATGGCACTGAATAAGTCAATTAGCTAGAATTGTTATTTTTATTATATTGGCTTGTTCTTCCCATGAGCAATGAATATTATTCCAGTTACTTAAATCTGACTTTATTTGTATAAAAAGTATTTTATAATTAATGTTCATATAGTTCTTGGGTTGTCTTAACAGGTATATTCTCAGATATTTTACATTGTCTATGGCCATTTTTTACCCTTTTTTGTATTTTATTCTTTTGAAGATGAACAAACCATCATACAGAAATGTTCTTTTTATTTATTTATTTGTTTGTTTTAGAAATGTTCTTAAAGGACATGAAATACACAAGAATCACAAATTTAGAGAGTAGAATATGATAAACAATAGTCTGTACATTTTTTAATATTGTCTCCTTTTTTAACAACTGGAAAAAATGAAATTTGTTACAAAGAAGTTACAAAGTACTACATTTTGTACAGATTGCAACCTAAAAACCATGCTACAAGTAGGGAATTGTAATAAAAATCAAAATAATTCCAAAGTCCAAAAAAATCACAATGGGACCAAAGAGTCTTAGTTAAAAGATGCTCATAAATGGATTATTCATCTCACAATAAAGTTACAACTTTTTTCTGTTAAACATTGGAGAAAAGGGGCAGCAAGGTAGCGCGCAGTGGATAGAGCACTGGCCCTGGAGTCAGGAGTACCTGAGTTCAAATCCGACCTCAGACACTTAATGATTAAGTCACTTAACTCCACTCACTGCCTTGCAAAAACCTAAAAAAAATTGGAGAAAAGCTTTTTTTTGTTGAAAACAAATTAAATCCAATAAAAACACTTCTACTAATAGCCATAATTTTTACAGCACTAGAATACAAGCACTTAGAGAACTCATAGAGATCTTCTTTGATCCCATTAGAATTTTAAGATTACAATAAATTATTACAAGGTTATCATCAGTCATTTGTTTTTGTTTTATGTTCTCTAAAATAAGAGTGTCACCAAGTAGAACCAGAAATATGAAACTGTTATCTTGTCTTTTAAAAACTGGCCACTGTCTTATTAAATAATTTCAGCCTTGTGGTGTGTGTGTGTGTGTGTGTGTGTGTGTGTGTGTGTGTGTGTATATATATATATATATATATATATATATATATATATATATATATATATATATATATATGATCCCTCCATCAGGACAGACTACACCCCTTTCATGCCTTTGGACAGGATTTCATAAATATTTGAGGGTTTTTTTTTTATTGAGAAGAGCTTAATAAATGCTCATTGCCTAGGCTTTTACCTTCTGCAAGAAGCCTCTCCCTTAGTGTCAGTGTCTTCCCCATAAGATTATCTTCAGATTATCCTCTCTGTGTCTTGTTTGTACATAACTGTTTCCCTAATGGACTCCTTAAGAACAGGGCTTATTTTTGCCTTTCATTGCATCTCTAGACTTAGCAGTGTACATGGTCTTTGCAGACTAAGTTCTATTAAGAAGCCAGTTAAGCACCATGGACAATCCCTTCATGTCTGCTAGGCCCTTACCAATATAAGATCATATATATCCAGACCCTGAAGGGACCTCAGAGCTCGTGACCTAAGCTAACTTTTTAAAAAATATATTGATTGGATCAAACCTCTGACTAGATGAACACAGCTCCCAATAGGTTTGGTTGTTTGGAGAAATCTTAATGGCCAAATCATGTCGGCGAGTCATTCATTCATTCAATATATTTTATTGAGTGAATTGAAGACAAGTTTTTTGGGAGTTATTCATGAAGCAGATATATGGGGGTATGGAAGTCCTGTGATTCAAACAGTTATAGGAAATCCCCTAGCAATACTTTGAAGCACTAAAAAAAGCCTTCAATCCTATTGTGGTTGGGCTGAACTTTGAATGGGGAATCAGTATAGCATCAATGTCATGGTGCTCAATAGCACTGGGAGGAGATTCATGGGCTGCAGCCTGGTGGATGTCCCGAGAATTGAAGGAGGCCATCCAAGATCAGAACCCAGTTTTCTGAAAGTCTTTGGAGGGATAAAGTCCAGAGAAGTCACAACTCCTTCAAGCAAAATACCATCTGCTAATCTTTTCAGGATATAGTGGCACTTTTCTATGGGCTTCCTTGTCATGAGCATGGAGTCTGGTACTAGGTGCCTAGAATCCAGAGAGAAAAGGAGAGGTAATTGAAAGATTGGGGGTTGAAAGTATAGGAAGTGAATTTTCTTTACCTGAGTATGTGTGCCCAAGGGAGCGACCTGCATGTGTTCTACCAATGCTCTGGTCACAAGAATTGCTAAGCATTTATTTTCTTGCTCACTTAGAAGAGGACCCAGGAGATTTTCCAGGAGGAAATGTGTGGTTTCCTTAATCCTTTTCTTTTGCAAAGTCCTCTATAGACTTATGTTATATACTCACATTACTTTTATTTAAGACTCTGTCATTTATAAACTTATATAGTATATAGATGACTCATAGTAAATATTTTGCAGTTTAGGGAGTTGTATTACTATATTAAAGTACTTTTAGTTTACATGGATTCATGTTAAATATCCTCAAGAGGACCACCATGAAAATAATTGCAGCATATTCACCCTCATCAGTGACTAATAATGAAGGATATAGAAATTTTGAAGAATTAAATATTTCCTACCAAATTAAATCAACATAGGCTTACATGATGAGTGAAAGATAAAAATAGGGGAGGAAGGTAAAAATATATGGGAAAACATGAGTAATACATGGGAAAACAATATGTTGTGAATCATTTTCAGTGGTGCTGGACTCTTTGTGATTCCCATTTGAGATTCTCTTGACAGAGATACTGGAGTGGTTTGCCACTTCTTATCCAGTTCATTTTACAGCCACAGAAACTGAGGCAAAAAGGGTAAAGTGACTTGCCCAGGATCATACAACTGGGGAGAGTATCTGAGGACAGATTTGAACTCAGGAAGATAAATCTTCCTGACTCCTAGCCTGGCATTCAAACCACTGTGTCACTTAACTGCTCCCTGATTAAGGAATAAGAGAGGTTAAATACTTGTCAATTCTAGAGAAGCCTTATGCTTTTAACCTAATAAATACTTCCTTCATGAACAGTACTTGGTAAGCCTCAAATAGCATTGGAAAGACTTAAACTAATTGTAGTTAACAGATATGAAACAACTCTTTCTGCGTCAGCTATCTTTACCATCAGAGCTGTCTTGATGATCAAAATTGGTACAATGTTAAAAGTGAGAAAAATCTGTGCTCTCCAATGAAGGCCGTTCAATGCTGCTTTGTTGAAACATTTATTTAAAATGGCTAATGAACAAAAGAAAAAATATTTATAGTAAATATGATAATTTCATATAAAAATATTAACCTCTGTATATAGATTGCCTTAATGAGGAGAACCTAAAGTCAGCAAACTCAGTGGAACTAGATGGTTGGCAAAGACAATATTGATTAAGAATAGAAACTAATTTGTAAACTGTTAAGGAGAAAGATGATAGAAGATTATAAATAGTTTTACATCTTAAAGTGGAGAGAAGCATTGGAAAGGAAAATCTGTTTAAAGAAAATTAATGAGAGACCCAACTCAGCAAGGTTATACCGAGAGCCTTTAAGGATCCAAATGAAAGGTAAACAATGAGAAGAAACAAAAAGGAAAGGATCTGTAATGATATCTACATCAAATTTTTTTCACTATCAAGGACAGTAAACTTTCCCCTTTGAACCTGTCATCACTATCCCAAGTGTGCTTAGAGAGAAAAGAGAAAGAAAAGAGATGGGGAAAGCAATTGTATGAGACTCACTGTACATGAAGATTTATCCTAGAGGTGATACCCTTCTGAGGGTACTGAGGTATTAATCTACAAGGAATCTGAAAGAGAGCAAGATGCCAACAGAGTTTTAAAAAATCTCAGAATTCTTTTTAACACCAAGAGTTAATAAGATGAACTATCAGCTACTTATACTTCTATGTTTCCATTTTGAGCATTTATGATAATAGTCACCTTTAAATACATTGGATGAGAACATCCATGAGATTATTAGTACAGAAACAGGCAGTCTTTCACAATCAATGTTAGAATCTGGATCATACATTAACCATCACAATTCACTGAGGGATTTAGGAAATATAAGGTTCTACTTTGGTTCTTATTTGTTAATTATTAAAAATGTAGAATTCTTTGAATCATATGCTGCCCTAAAGAGGCTCTCTGCTAAACACATCCCATTCACATTCAGAAGTCTTTGAAATATATAAACAAAATAACTTTATAACTTTATTCAGTGACTCTCTGGTCATAATCATCAGGTCAGGCTCAAATAGGGAGGAGGAGGGAGAGGGGGAAGAGGGGAGGGAGGGAGGGAGAGAGAGAGAGAGAGAGAGAGAGAGAGAGAGAGAGAGAGAGAGAGAGAGAGAGAGAGAGAGTAAATGGTGAAATTCTACTGATGATTCTGTTTGTCAAAGATACTGTTCTGGGTGCTACAAGCCCTTGAATATTGTAGCACCTCCTTTAAGAGATGTGTAGATACTTCAACGGATTTGATCTAATCTTTCATTTGAGAAACAATAAGAGGCTAAGGGGTTTCTGCACAGATTATTCAATTAAATGAATGATATATGTGGTGGGTGGCAACTTAATTCCACCTGTCATCCAGGTGATCTTCCTTTGGATTCTCTTCCTCAACTGTATCACCAGAGACTGAGCAAAAAGATACGGAGTGGGTCAGTACATGGTAGAGGACAGCTGAGCCATCAGACCCCTGAGTGTAGACATTTGACTTCCTCTTGGGAAGCCTTAGATTGAAGTTCCAGATTTAGCTTCCATCTTACTCTGCTAACTCTCATTGGCCTTTTAGTCTACTAAAACCTCCAACCCTTTTGCAATTAAATGATTTTCTGCTCATGCTGACCAGTCTGGTCTTTATGAAGTTACTTATTTTTTGTTGCTCTGCCTATTGGACTTCTCTGTATTGCTACTTGATGTGAATCTCAATGAGAAATTTTTCCAAAAATCCCTGTTCTTATGGGATGTGGCTCATCTGGAGTTCCCTTTTATGGACCCCAATAAAAATGAAGTCTTGATTGCAAAGGATGGGGGAGAAATGTAATTAGAGGCATCCAATAATATTACCCTGGTTAGTGGGTTGAATAACCCTGACTCTGCCCCTCTCCTGAATCACCCCCGAAGTCCTAGATCTCAAAAGTGCTGCTCAGGGTGGGATGCATGTTCCTAGTCAGACTCCTTCCTGTTTGTCAGTCACTAAGCATTTATTAGACTGCTGTTCTGTAAGCCAAACACTGTGCTAAGGAATGGAAATAAAAAGAAAGGCAAAAGGCAATAAAATATAAATGTAGGATTCAAAGAATCACGCATGTAAATGTAAAATGATCAATGTTAGAGTGGTCGTGGGAAGATTGGGACATTGATGATAGAGTTAAGAACTAATCCAGTCAATCTGTAGAGCAATCTGGAACTATCTCCAAAGAGCAATAAAACTGATCATACCCTTTGACTCAGCAATACCAATACTAGGCCTATATCCAGTAGAAATCATAAAAAATGGTAAAAAGTCCCACATATTCCAAAATATTTATGGCAGTTTTTGGTAGTGGCAAATAATTGGAAATTGAGGGGATGTGTATCAATTGGGGAATGGCTGAACAAGTTATGGTATGTGAATGTTATGGAGTATTATTCTATAAGAAACCATGAATGGTCTGATTTTAGAAAAGCATGGAAAGAATTACAGGAACTGATGCTGAGCAAAGGGAATAGAATCAAGAGAACATTGTACACATTAACAACAGCATTGTGAGTTGATAGACTTTGATGGATGCAGCTCCTTTAGTGGTTCAGAGATCTAGGACAACCCTGGGAGACCTGTTATGTTCAACCCCATCACATCCAGAGGGAACTGCCCCCCAAAAAAACCCAACCCAGAATCTGAATGGATACTATGTTCAAGTTTTAAAACTGCTCTATAATTTCCTTTCCTATGCCATGGTTTTCTTTCTTTTCCTCTTAGCCCTAATTCCTCATACATAAGTGTACATGTTAAATATTAAACACAATGTTGTTAAACATAAACACATGTTAAACACAAATGTACATGCACAACTTTTACCAGACTGTTTGCCTCTGAGGGGAGGGGGGGTAGGAAGGGAAAGTGATAGAAAAATGTGCAACTTATAAATATGCAAGTGAATGAATGTTGAAAAACTTTCATGACATGTAATTGGAAAAATAAAATTAAAAAAGAAAAAAGATGAATATAAACTTAGAAAATTTGTGAATAAGAATATTTTTTAAAAAATAAAAATTTTAAAATGACAGTCCTTGTGTTCTAGGACCTGATAGCCAAAAAATGTGTAGACAGACTCAGTAAAATATAAATTGGAGTCAGTCAGTAGAGCGAAAACCCTCAAAGAAAGGAAGATTGGGAAAGGCTTTCTATGGAAGCTGGGATTTCATTTGCATCTTAAAGGAGGCCAGGAGTCAGAGATGAGAATGGGGAGCAGTCCAGGCAGGGGACACAGACAGGGAAAATGCTCAGAGTGTGAAGGCAGACTTCTGGATTGTTTTGTTTAGGTTTTAGACCAGTGTCCCTGTATTGCAGAGGAAGTAGGGCTGAGGAAGAAGTCTGAAGACCCGAAAGGCTGCAGGGACCTGGCTCAAAAGCCAGCTTCTCAGCTATTCTTCAAGAGAGAGGTGGTTTGTATTCCAAGTTTATTGTTCTAAATTCTCCCAGCTCTGAAGGTCACAGAAGCTGATTTCCTTTTTCCAGAAAAGGCATCCATTTTGACTCTAGAGGTCCCCTCTGTAGGGAGTTACCTCAATGCAGTTCACATGAAGATGATGATGATGATGATGATGATGATCACAACAACTAACATTCATATAACACTGGCTATGTTTCAGACACGATGCTAAGCCCTTTATAATTATGATCTTTCACAACAGTCCTGGGATGAATAGACTGAAGTTAAATGACTTGTCCAGTGTTCTGTCTACTGTGCCATCCTAACTGCCTACTTGATTCATTAGAGATCACTGTTTTGCATTGAGTCCTGCTCTTCTAACAAAAAGCTATTCACATAAATCACCAAGGTCCATTCTTTCCTTCAAGTGAGTGATGGTTATTCTACTCTCCCTCTCCCTGCCCCAGGTTCTTCCCAAAACCTAGGAGGTAGCCTAACTTAGTTGTTTACTATATAATTGGCAGCATCTTTTACTGAGAATAGAGGAATTCCTGTTCAAGGTTCCAGACCTCCCTGACCTAGTCCTTTGTCTTCAGCTCCTCCATGTCAGGGCATGCCAAGTTCACTGGCTCTGAGAGGAAGAAAAGCAGCTATTGGCAGATGTCAGATTCCTTGTTGGGTTAGTGAAGAAGATTGCAAGAGGCCAATAAGAGGCTCCCAGGAGAGCTTTTGGGAAATTTTCTGAGCATGTTCAGGCATTAGATCTCGATTACCAGACCCCAAGGAGCTCAAATAATATCTTATCCTACGACATAGGAAGCTAATAGTTCATTATGAACACAGCTCTGAAGAGCTGAGCTTTCAAAAGAAAGGAGATCTGTACCTTCCATTTCCCTGTTGAAGGACAAGCAGAATGTCGGAAGGAGCCTTATGATGATGCCTGTTCTTTGTTGTCAGAGCTCAGACGGGTTCTGGGCACTTCCATTTTCAAGAGGCAGGGGAGGGGGCTTACAGGAAGATTTGAAAATGGGCCAAAATTCCAGGATGTGGAGAGACAGCAGATCCTATTGCAAAGGGAACTGGATTAGGAGCTGGAACCCCAGTCCTAATACTTAATAAGTAGCTTTTATAGTCTATCTCTTCACCATGAAATAAGATATTTGCATAGCTCTGGAAGGAGTTAGTGGCAGATCCAGGTATAGGGTAATAAGGAGACCCTAAGTTTTAGCCCTCAATGTGCCCTCTTTCTCTTCACCATTTCAAATGTTACAAGGCACAACTAAATTCTTATCTCTGCCAGGGAGCCTTCTATGAAGCTAGCATTAGCGGTCTTAGCTCCAGTTTTGGTGTTAGCTGAAGAGCTGAAGAACTAAGGCCAGGAAATGGGTGAGGGTGTAAGGGATTAGGTAAAGGGAAAATGCAGACATGGGCTCTAGGGAAATCAGAGTAGGAAAAACTGCTTTTTTTGTGGGGAGGCAGGAATGTAGTTTTGAGCATGTTACTTAGCCCTTCGATCAGGTCCTTCTCTGAAAATGATTTTAGCAGATTGTTATGAGGAAATCAATGTGTAAGCTATTGATGTTTGAGCTAATGCAGCACCGTCTGCCTAGGCTGAGGGAGAGGCAAGAATGATCATCTTCCATTCCTCTGGCCTCCAAAAGCCTCTTGAATGACAACATTGCTCTTCATGAGCTGGGTGGTCCTAGGGGAATCTTCTCCCTTCTCTGGATCTCAGTTTCTTCATCTGTAAAATGAGGGTATTCTATCCTTGTATGTTTACTATCCCCTCCCTCCCCCCCCAAACTATGAGTCCTACAAGGGCAGACTGCATGTTTCTTGTGAACTTTTTATTCCTTCCAGGACTTAGTACAATACCCTGCACTGAATGGGTTCTTAATAAATGTTCATTAATAATCATTAGGTACATAGTACAGTGAATAGGGTCAGTTCTGGAGTCAGGAATACTCCTCTTTCTGAGATCAAATCTGGCCTCTGACACTTCCCAGCTGAGTGTCCCTGGGTGACACTTTACCCAGTTTCCCTCAGTTTCCTCATCTGTCAAATGAGCTGGAGAAGGAAATGGGAAACCACTCCAGTCTCTTTGCCAAGGAAACCCCAGATGGAGTCATAAAGAGTCAGACATGACTGAAAATGGCTAAACAATAACATCTAACAATAACTAATATTTATATACTGTTTTATGGTTGGCAAAGCACTATCTATCTATCTATCTATCTATCTATCTATCTATCTATCTATAATGTATATATGTTCCTTTTTTGGGATCCTAATTAACAACCTGATGAGGGAAAGAGCACAAACAGTTTTGTATTGTCAGCTTTGTGGAGATGAGAAGACTGAAGGTCTAAGAGGATAATTAACTATAGATATCATTGCCAACATTGTGTAGATGACAAGAGTGAGGGTCCAAGTGGATAAATAACTTGCCAAATTGTAATGAATTTGAACTCCAGTCTTCCTGATTTCAATTCCAGTACTCCTTCACGATCTGAATCACAGCTAACTTGGGCAGTTTTCATCTATAAACAAACTATTAATGGCAATCTGGAGAGTATATGAGATGACTCCTGAGCATCCCTTGGTTCCCTACTGCCATATTGCTTATATATTTTTGGTTGAGCAGAATGTCAGAAGGAGCCTAATTATGCCTGCTCTTTGTTGTCAGAGCTCAGACTGGAGTTCTGGGCACTTCCATTGTCAAAGGGCAGAGGAGGGACTGACAGGAAGAACTGAAAATAGTCCAAAATTCTGGGACTGTAGAGAGGCAGCAGATCTTACGGCAAAGGGTACTGGATTGAGAACTGGAACCCCAGTCCTAATACTTTTGTAGTCTGATCCCTTATCATGATATAAGATTTTTGCATATATGCCCCCTTCCTTGATTCTGCTCTCATCAGACCCCATATTCTGATTATCATGTCTTAAATTCTGGGGATTACATTTTAGGAAGCATATTGATTAACTGCAGAGTATTCCAAGGAGTGCACACAGGACAATAGATAAATAGATACACACGTGACAACCTTGACCATTTCCTCCAAAGTGAATTTTATATAGAAAGAGCCCCAGAATAATGTCTTGTGTCAGGGAGGGAACCCGGGCTGCCCACTTGGCCTGCTCACTTGTCTGAGGCTCACTAGGATGCCATGCCTCAAGGATCATAGGAGTGCAGATTGAGAGCTGGAAAGGAAATCAGGGGTCAGTAAGCCCCACTCCCCATTTTATGTCTGAGGAACCTGAGGTCCCCAGAAAAGTGGGTTACAGAATAAGAACCTAGCAGAGACAGGATTTGGCCCCAAGTGATCAAATTTCAAACTAGCTGGCCAGTACTTCTTGGCTGCAGGCTTTATACTTCTTTCCCCAGCAGGCTTTACACTTCTTTTTCCTCGAATTTCCCCTTCCTGTGACCCTGTTCTCTATTGATGGCCATAATCTGAGGGGCGTGGTGGCTCTTCCCATAGTGCTAGCTCAGCATCCTGCTCCCAGCCATTTCTGCCGCTAGCCACAATGCTGACTCAGCCTGTGCCTTGGCAATGCCGCTGCCTCTGTCCATGGTCCTGACACTGAGCCCCGAGCTTATGGCTTGTTCTCCTTCCTCTTTGTTTCCCCCCTGCACAGACAGGCGGTGAATGTCCTTCCAAAAATGTGGATCCGAGACTCGAGTACCTAATCTCTGTGGGCTGGGCCATCCCTTCCTGAGGTCATGGCTTTCTAAAGGAGGGAGCATTTGAACCAGGTCTTAATTGACAAGGCGTTACTCTCCATTTACTGTTTATGTGTCTTTTCTCTGACGAGTTATTAACATCTTGTTTCCACCTCTAGGACATAAACAGTCCTTGCTCGCAAGGACTTTAAATCAGTTTTTTAATCCCATGGTCTAGCATAATGGTGCTTGGGTGTTTGGCTTAGACCATTGCAATGTAGAGAACATTTCTTAATGAATTTCTTAATGGTGTAAATATAAACTCAGGTAACAATTTCACCTCTTTAGTTTTGCTGCCAGAATTGTGAACATCAGGTTATCTAGTATGGCCTTTTCTAGATGAAGAAAGAAAGATCTTGAATAAAGGTCATTGCAGGCAGGAAGGTCATTGCAGGCAGGAAGCAGTGAAGGAAGGAGTGGAAATCTGATCCTGACCCCCAACTGCAAGGATCTTCCCTTTGTTCTGCGCTGTCTCTAGCTGAGGGAGTGCCGTCACTAGACTGAAATGAAAATGAAGAGATTTAGGAGCTCTGAGGCAGAGGGCTAGTGAATGGAGTGAGCAAATTCATCATTAATCTGATATGCTTGAGCACTGTCTGTTTTTCATAGATTAATCATATCTGCTAAGTTGCTCAGGAAGAATCTTTCTCACTGGGATGGATCTGGTTCAGTGCTTTGATATTCTTGTTGGGAAAACATTTTCTCAGGGTAACTTCCTAAGGTAAATTGACTAAAACTTATTTGGCATTAGATTGTAAGCTTCTTTAAGGCAGGAAACGCTTGCTTTCCTTCCTTCCTCCTTCTTCCTCCCTTCCTTTCTTTCTTTTTCTTTCCTTTCCTTTTTCTCTCTTTCTTTGGGCAGAGACACTTTGTTTCTTTTTCTTCCATCTTTCCTTTCCTTCTTTCTTTTTGTTTCTTCCATCCTTTCTTTCTTTGTTTCTTCTCTCTCTCTCTCTCTCTCTCTCTCTCTCTCTCTCTCTCTCTCTCTCTCTCTCTCTTTCTCTCTCTCTCCCCTGCTTTCTCTTTCTCTCCTTCTTTCTTTGTACTTGTTTCCAGTGCGTAGCATAATGTCTAGTGTACAGTAGGCAATTAATAAAGGTCTAGTGATCATTTTCTTTTGGTCAGACAGATCAATTAACATGGGATTTGCCCAAAGAACCCCCTTGTCTTTAGCTTTCATGACACCAATCTAGAAATTCCTTCTTTCTGACAACTCTTAAATTATAGTTTAATCTTTAAGATGCTTTGGCCTTGTGCTTCAACTGAGATGACCAGTTCTGGGGTTCTTCTTCATTGTGGTTTTATCTCCTGCAACCATTCAACAACCAAACAAGAAGTAAGGAAAGCTGAGTGCTAATCTCTTCTCTGTAAAGACAGACTTTGGAGATGTCTAGGGTGTGGTGGGTCATAGAGAGTGCTGGGTCTGGGGACAGGGAGATCTGAGTTCAAATTCAATTTCAGACATTTCCTGACTGTGTGACTTGGGCAACAAATGGACTCCATTTATTCATCTCTAAAATGAGATAATGTTATTATTACCTCCCAGGGTTGTTGTGAGGACAAATGAGAAAGTGTTTGTAAAGCTCTTTGCAGAACTTAAAATGCTGTATAAATGCTTTCATTAGAGATCGTTATTATTTCCTTGGAAATTACATTTCACTTTTCTGAATCTCAGCAACCTCTTCTATAAAATGTAAGGCTTGGATTCAGCATTCTCTGCTTTTCGGCTCTGACATACCTTTTTCTAAGGCCCTTCCCACCTCTTACCTTCCCTGTTCTAAGGCTACTCCCAGCTATGATAGCCTGTTCTATAAGTTCTCAAGTCCTCAAATCTTCCCTACTCTGACATCTTCTGTTCTAAAGGCCCCTCCCTCAAGTCTGACATTCTCTGTTCTGGGGCCCCTCCCAGCTCTCAAATACTTGTTTTAAGGCCTTTTCTAGCCCCAACATCTTCTGTTCTATATGTTCTAAATGTCCTTTCTTTTTTTCACCCATATCTTTGATAGATATTATTGAAGCTAAAATAACAATAGTACCTCCCATTTCTTATAGCTTGATTCTATAATCTCATGGCCTTCTCAGCTTTGACATTCTGGGATCTGATGGTAACCCAGGCTTTTGTTCTGCATCAGTGTCTTTCTCTGTGTACAAGCTCCAGTACATTATACAATTTGAGAAAACACTTTGTACAAGAATGGTATTTGATTGAATTCTCCAATGCTGTGTTATAACTAAGAGCTGTCAGGATCTTTTTGGCAGCTATTTCATCTTTAAATAATCCTTCAGATCAGATTCTGTACCAGCCAATCACTCAGTGCTTCTGTGGTGCAGATGGGGTGAATTTTACGGCTCTTTGAAATAGGGGTCTCAGACTTTCTGAATTTTGCCCAGAGCCTCTTTAAGCTCTAGTGCATTATAGTTTGTGCTGTTGTTTCCTTCTCTGTCTGAGTGACTCCCATAACCATAAAGGCAGGAAGGTATCAGCTTGTCACAAAACTGAAGGAGTGCTGTGGTTTCAGCCTTCTCCCTGGGAAGAAGGAGATGAAGACTCAGATTTTGGTGACATTGTGGAGGGAATGGGATTTGGAGAGAGGTTGAGAGGCTAATTGAAAAATCACTGAGAGAAAAACCAAAATGCCTGAGCACCTATTGGTGCCATTGCATTCCTCCAAGAACTTAATCAAAACCCTTCTCTGCTTTGAATTTGCTTACCTTATCTTATTTGTATTAACAATAACTCACATTTCTATAAGAATAACAAAGACTTATATGTCTATGTTGCCTTGATGGTTGTAGATAATTTCTCCCTAATAAACTAGTAAGCTGAAAAGTAAGGCATTATTTTAATTACTAATTCTAAAATTCTGGAATCATAAAGCCTTCCTGAGCATATAATAATGAAATGAAATGAAGCAAATGGATTGGATCTGGAAGAATGGACCGTGTCAGTTCTCACACTGAGGGGGACGTGGTTCCACAGTGATTGATAGGTAAGAGGTTGATTCTAAGATCAGCCATGGGACATGACAGTTGAGGTTAATTCATGCAATCTTAAATTGAACAAAGAGAAATCCAGACTCCAGAATTAGGAGGTGATTCTCTCAACCTCCTCTGCTTCGGCCAGACCAGGGCTTCTGAAGATTACATCTCTTTCTGTGAGCTGCATTTTAGTAATAACATCAGTACCCTGGGGAGCATGATCTGGAGGTCACCCTATAAGGATCAGCTAAAGGGATTGCAGGTGTTTAGACTGGAGAAAAGAAGACTTAGTGAGGAGACAATTGTCTATGGTGGGGAAAAAATGGTTGACACAAGTTGTTTGACAGTGAAGAGAGATATTGGCTCAGGGTAAGGAAAAAGTGAGTTATTCCAGATGGACATGACCTGCTGCTTGGGAGGCAGTGGGATCTATCCAGTTCCCTGCCTGCCAGAAGTCAAAGGTTCACCAATGGAACAGAACTGAGTCTGGCTCTGCCCAGTAGGAAAGGGTAGGACCAAGGCAAAGGGTGGAAGGAAGTGGAGGATGTTGGAGCAAACTGCCTATTGATGAGAATCTCAGGCTTAAGAAAGGATTGGGCCATCCTTTGGTGGCAACGTTAGGGTCAGCCTGTCCAGGAATGGCTGCTCTAAAGGCCATTGGGGGTGACACAATGCCCAAGTGCCAGGTCTGCTCTCAAGAAGACCTGAGGCCAAAACTGTTATTACTCTGGATAAGTTCCTCTACTGCTGTTTGCCCGTTTCCTCAGCTGTAAAGTGGAGGTCATAATAGCATCTACTTGTGAGGATCAAATGAGATCATAATTATGATAAAGCCCTAGCATAGTTCCTGGTACAAGGAATAGACTTTGAAAATGCCTGTTTCCTTCCTTCCTGCCTTCCTTCCTTTCTGCTTTCCTGCCTTCCTGCCTTCTTGCCTGCCTTCCTGCTTCCTGTCTGCCTGTCTTCCTTCCTTCCTTCCTGCTTTCTTTCCTGTCTTTCCTCCTTCCCTCTCTTGTTTCTTTCTTTCCTTCCTCCCCCCCTCCCTCCCTTCCTTCTCTCCTTTCTTCCTTCCCTTTCTCCTTCCGTCTTTCCTTCCTCCCCATCCCTGACATATTTGGGATTCAGCTAATCTATGGATATTCCTGCCTTTCATCTGAGGGTTGGAGAGTAGAAATAACTGGTCCCCAGGCCCTGTCTGCTTTGAGGGGTATCTTGTTTGTATAGCCCTTGGGAACTCCTACAGCAGTCAGTTCCCTTTGAAAGTCTCCTCATTTTTGGAAGGTCTGCCCCAGCTGAGAGCAGTAGGGGAGTGTAGTGGTGATGGTGAAAGTACAGGATGGAGTTAGTAATGATTTGGAGTGGTCTGGGGGATGTCTGGGCAGAGGTCTCTTGAGGCAGCCTGGCCTAGGGGAGAGTGCCCTGGATTCAGATCCTGGATATGAACTTTGATAACTGTGTGAACCTGGCAAAGTCACTTCATTTTGGGAGCCTTCTGTTCCTCATTACAGAAGGAGAAGGTTGAATCATATTGGAGGAGCATTGAATTAGAGCTCAAAGGGACCTTGATGGCTCTCCAGAATCTGTGTCCTGCATTCTATAGTCCAGGATCCTCTGTTGAATAAGATAGAATAGAGTGGCATGGAAAGGATGCCAGGGCAAGGGTGGCTCCTGTCTGCCCAGTGCGCCTGAAGCTGGTGCCCCCCCCCCCTCCGGAACTGGTGTGTAGGGGGCTCAGCGGGAGAGCCAAGGAGGAGGGGAGGAAACAGAGCAAACATGGATCAGAACGTCCTGGCTCACTGTCAGAAATGAACCGTTGCACTTTGAAGTACAGAGATGCAGAAGAGCGCAGTTATCCCCTGAAATCTATAAAGTGCCTTCGATTGCTCGAGGGATCTTTGGAGCCGCAGAGTGATTTTCTCTCTCTCCAGGATGACTGGGCCACCTCCGCCATGAATTTTTCATGAATTCCCTGACCCAGCAGCTACTGCCTGTGGAGAGACTAATATGGTATTGATCCCAGGGTTAGGTTTCTGCCTTGCTGGCCACCGCAGGGTTGGTGTAGCCCAGAAACTTTAGTCCCACATTGCTCATTAGAGAAGTGGGGAACTTTTCTTAGAAGTGGAATCTGAGAGGCAAGCTGCTCCTCTGTTCCCTTCACCCAGGGAGCCTGGTGGGGAAATTGTCCCTGATCTCTGTAATGAGCAGAGACATTATTAAGGGCATCCCTAATTGGTCGGCCCAACAGCACAAGGATGAGCCAGCCTGTCCAAGAGATGAGGGGCTGCTGGGTCTCCCTGACAATTAGGAGGTTTGCCTTCCTGTCAGCAGGGGTAACCCTTGGACAAAGCCGGGAATATCAGGGGAACTGAGTTCATCATGCGGTCTCCTTGGCCTGGTGAAATGGATCAGGAAAGAACACTCCCATTTTAAAGGCTTTGTGTTGCCTGCCCACAGTAGGTTCCTACTGAATGATAGTCCCCTCTCTGTTTCTCAGTGACTTTTCCAGAGAGAGAAAATGCATGAAAGGACAGTGGAAGGAACTGAGGCATGGGGGCCTTCCTGCCCAGGGCACTATGGTTGGTAGGATTTATCCTTTGCCTTGTTCTGCTTGGGTTTCTGGGTGATTTTTATTTGCAGTGGCTTTTTGTTGTTTCAGAAAAAAATGGAAGGAGGCCTTGCTGTTTGTAATTTTATTTAAACTGCATTAAAAAAAAATCCATAGCTTACATCCTGTGAAAACTCCCTCTCGGCATCACCATGGAAACCTTGGGAGTTCATGGAAACTCGACTGCATGTATTATGTCTTAGTGATTCATACTTCATAAAAATGCAAATGTCGCCCTAATGCATGCTTCCCCTTCATGTTTTATGCCAGCGTTTAGGCTGAATTCATCTAAGATGGGGCTTCCTTTAACAGACTGCTCTCCCCGCTGGGGTCCTGTGCAGCCCTGATTCTGAGTGGGGAGACCCTGGTACATCAGCAGGAGTGTGTCGCCTACGGGACAGAACCCAGGGATGGGGCTGGGCTCCATCCCTGGTGATGAAGCTTCCCGATATGGCCTCGACATGAGACTCTTTTGCTCTGCTCTGATCTGTTCACCAACCAGTGAGGCTGCTATGATAGCTCCTCTAGAGGGTCAATAAGCCTCCATCCAGGAGAGAGTCATGAGCTCTGAGAAGTCAGAACAGGAAGGGATTCCATGGAAGATCTGCCCCCTATCTTGTCATGGGAGGCCTTTCTTCCCTGGAGGTCTAAGCAAAGCCCCAATGACCACCTTTTTTTTTTTAAATTTTTTCAAGGCAGAGTTAAGTGACTTACAGTCACAGAGCTAGGTAATTATTAAGTGTCTGAGGCTGGATTTGAACTCAGGTCTTCTTGACACAGGATATCTGTTGTGCCACCTAGCTGCCCCAGTGACCACCTTTTAGCCAGATTGTAGATCACATTCAGGCTCAGTACTACATTGGACTAGCTGGTCTTTGAGATGCTTCCAGCTTTGAAAGGCTACAAACTTGTGATCCGGAGGGGAAAGTGTCATTCCCAAGGTCACACAGAAAAGGGGATTATCAAGGATTTGAACCCAGGATCATGCCTCTGGAATCCATGGCACAGAATAACAGTCAGGCTAACATAGAACCCCCTGTGTCGGACCTGATAAACACCCTCTCCTTAAAGCTCACCATCAAAGTAATTACCTTCTGTTTGATAAGCTGGAAGCTAGGCTCACCTTGGCATCCTCTGACTCCTTTGGAAGCTTGACCTTGCCTCAGTCACAAGTCTTCTCTCAGCCACTGCTCCTTCCTCTGTGCAGACAAAAGCAGCAAATTGAGCCCCATCTTCTACTGGAGAGTTCTCCCCTGCCCCTGCCCCTATGCCTGGCTCAGGTTTATGGGGTCTCTTACCAGATCACATGATAGATTGTGAGTTGACCATAACAGGCTTCAGGTGACTGGCTTTTGGATTGTGCCACTATCCTCTCATGTTATGTTGCATTTTTCCTCAGGAAGTACAGTAAGAGCTGGTCTTACATTGTATGAGCTACCTTGAAAGGTAGGTTGTGAGCTCCCTGTCACTGGAGATCATCTGTATTATAGCGGGAGTCCTTTTCCAGGTGTCATTTGAACTAGATGGATAATATCTTTTCTCACTTGAAATTCTGTGATTCTGTAAACTCCCTGTAGGCAGGAATTACTTTTTAATTTCATTTTTTTTTATCTATGTCCCTAGTGCTGGAGAAGCAACATAGAGTAGAAGACAGAGAAGTAGACAGAGTAGGGTCTCAGAACCAGAATGCCTGGGGGTCAGGTCCTGTCTCTATGTGAGTCAGACCCAACCCTAGAGCCCAAAACTCCAAGTGGCCAACAAGATGGTGACCCAATGAGGAAGGGGTTTCCTCCCCCTGAACACACTGTGTCTGTGAAATCCCGGGCCAGTCCCTGCCCTGCATCAGCACCTTTCCTCTTGAAGTTCATCATCAATGCTTCTGAATAGAATCGATGGTGTTGGTCTAGATCCTCTTTGAGACTTTTCAGGTCTGAGACATAAATTGGTGACTCTAATCAGACACTGACCCTTGGGTGGGTGACCTTGAGAAGTCTCTCAGAACCTTAGTTTCCCCGTCCAAGAAGTGCAAATAATCTTTGCACTACTTCCTTCACAGAACTGTTTATAAATCTGAAAGCCCTATAGAAATGTATCATTATTGTAATTATTATCACTTTTTCATCCTCTTTGAGGGAGTGCATATAGAAACAATACTGAGACAAATTGCTGTCTTGCTTTTGTTATTTATATTTATTGTTCTGTTAACTATTGCATTGGCATATAAAATAACTGCTTATCATAGTTGAATAAAAGTATTAAAATTCAAGCTCATCCTTTGGAGGGTCCCTGAGATCTTCCTCATTATGACTCCAGGAGCAGGCAGGAGAGGAAGAACATGTACCTTGTCCTGCTCCTACAAGATCTGGATGTCTTCTGTTATATTGCTATATCTGGAATCTTTTCATCTGTGTAGTTTGGGAACAGAGTATTTGAAATGGTGACATCTCTTGAAGGTGTTCCAGTATTTTTATGGATTAGTGATATGCCCAAGGAATTGTGGGCAATGGTTTGGTTTGGGCTAATGATCTAGATGCTGAACAGTTTGTTGGCTGAGTTCTCCAGGACAATTTTGATATCTTTATTTGTAGTCAGAAGATTGGTTATCTGTCAGACTATGAAGTAGAGGAAGTTTTTAGTTTTAACATAATTCATCGGGTCGTGTTTTACCTAGGTATTTGATAGATAATAAATTTTTTGTAAGCAACTGTCCTGTGTTTATTTGATTCTACTATTTTCTTGCATGAACTATGTTTGTCATTAAGAGGGGGTAGCTTAAGGATAACCTTATTGTAATTTCTCATGATAATGAGCTGAATTCTGCTCATTTGCCACCTCAGTTTCCCCAAACAAATCCACAAGTCAAGCCTTCTGATTGGTGCTTTGTGGGTGGGCCCACTGTGGAGTTTATGCTGATGTCACCTGTAGAGGACCTTTTGATTCTACTCTTGGATTAGAGCCGTTTCAGAGTTTCCATCGAATAAATTCCATGGCATAATGCTGTTATATCTATATTCTTTCTCAGTGAAGTGAGGTTTGCTGAGTTTTAGAAGCATTTCATGTTTTTCATGTTTTCTAAGAATATTTATCAATCCTCTTCCTGCTTTTAAGTGAGGAGTATTCATCTTTCTGCAGCTGCCTGGGTATGCTACATTCATATTGGGAGAGTCTTTGTTAGACTGTTTCCCCAGTATGTTATGGTCTGTTTCCTAATTCTGAAAGCATCCATCAGGTTGGAGTTGAACTGGGAGTCAGTGACTTGAATTCAGCTTTGATTTCAGGATTCCAGTAAGGCTCTTAGCCTCTTCTTCCATAGCCTTTCCCTTGATGTGGTTTGCATAGAAAAGACCAGGCTTTTTGTAGATGCTGTCTTGCTTCATGATTTAAGTGTGATCTCTGAATTCAAGATTTAGACCTTCGCTCTCTACCTTTCTTTGGTATATGTGTTGAGGATTTTATATTGCTGGGTCCAGTTGACATTTTTTTTATCTTGTAGAACGATTCCATGAGAAGAAAGTGAGATGTGTTTTTTAGTAGAGCCAAATAGGATGATGTTATCCATGAAGATCAAGCGATAAATAGGATGTTTTGGTTCATCTCCTTCTGAAACTTGGAAGACATATTCATCTGTTAGGAGACATGATTGGGAAAAATGATAATGAATGTAATGTTAGGAAGAATTGTAATGACTTAAACTATCTAAGAAATATCACACTTTTCCTTAAATGTCCTTGACATGATTGTATTGGTGACTTGTTTTCAATTGAAAACAGTTTTCCATGGAGACATCCAACACTAGTGTTGTCAGTATGCTTAGGTTCCTCTTCTATATTGGTAGTGCACAAACAAGCCAAAAATGAGGACAGATTCAGGTCTTCAGAGTCAATAAAGGCAGTTTAGATGTTATGGCACTTTCAGGGAGCTTGCTTAGTAATTACTGAATCAATCAAACTCCTTATGCTCCTGGGACTTTGGGTACACCTTTTTTGTTCTTTGGCCAATATATTTTCTTTCAAGTGATTATAGATTTTTTTTATGACATAAGATGGGAAACCTTTGTGAAAAGCACATCTATTTAGAGGTGTTGTTGTCGTCTAATCTTTGGTTTGTAGATACATGATACCTTTTGTTAAAAAAAGGTGGAATCCAGCTTGCATCTGAAAGGAAGTTGTAAAATGGATGACTAGTACCATTCGAAACAATAATTATAGATCTTGTCTATTCCTCCTGCTTTTTAACTTCGTAGAGAAGCTAGCGCTTTGTCACGTTCCATTTACCTTGCTATCTTTCAATATATCGATGCATAAACTTTCTGTCTGACATTTAGTCTAAATGGTATTTTTTTCATTATGTTGAACTTCTTGTAATCATATGAATAAGCAAAATTTTCTATGTCCTCCTTCAGAGTTTCTCTGTATCACTCAAATTTCTTTTGTAAAGTTTTTGATTAGTGTCAAATTGTTCATTTCATTCTTTTCCCCTGTTCTGATTTCCTACTCAGTTCCTCCTCCTCTTGCCCTTGCACTGTAGTAGTAACCCCATCCCTGTCTCAAGGTTCTTCCCATTGCAGTTTGTCCTCCCATCAGCTGCCATGGTGACTTCTAAAGTGTAGGGCTCCCATGTCTCACATCCCTTCTGCTCAGTGAACTCTAAGGGTTCCTTATCACTCCAGAATCTATTGTTATAACATCCCTTCTTGGCATTTAAAGCTCTTCATGACATGGGACCTTTCTCTTTTCTTCCTTGTGTTGTCCTCTCTTTCACCCATTCAGTGATCCAGCCACCTTGGCCCACCAGCAGTTCCTTAGGCATGACAGACCACTCCCAATGTTTCTGTCTTTTGCTCTCACTGTCCCATCTCATCTCTGCCTCCTGGCTTCCATCCTGTCCCAGCTCAGACCTTCCGTCCTGCAGGAGGTCTTTCTGGTTTCCCCATCTGGTTGTGCCTCCCCCAGACATGACCTTCATCATAGGCATGGCAGGGCTGGGTCTGCCTCCTTGGCACCATGCCTCTTCATCAGTGCTCGTTTGCTGACTGCATTGCCTTAACCTTTGGATGTTTTCATCCAGTTGTTAACTGAGAGAACTTAGGATCGATCTCAAATGTACTTTGGTTTTCTAATGGTGCCTTTTTGCACATCTTCAGTGTGCTTTCTTTTTTTTTAATAGAAAAATTATTTATTTTGGCTCTTTACACATCTTATTGTTTAGGTTCAGTGTGCTTTCTTAAGGTTCTTTAGTGGATAGTGGGTGGGTTAGAGCAGAAGGGCATCTCGTGCACCCCCCTTATTGTACAGATGAGGACATTGAGGCACAGGCAGCTGAGGAGATTCCCTCAGGATCCTTCCCTTAGCATGTGTCCCAGGCAGGACATGAACTCCAGTTTTCCTGACTGAGCTTGGGGCTCTGGCTGCTTTGCAGCTGTCTGCAGCAGTAGCCCTTCTCTTCTTTCTGTGGTGGCAGCATTCCCCACTTACACCTTTGGGTGCAGGTTCTTTCAGTCACATGATGTTTCTAACAGACTTTGTTTTTGTATCAGTCCTTCTGAAGGAACTGAAGCCATCCGACACAAAAAAGACATTACAGAATTCAGACAACGTTTGCTCATTTCCTTTTCAAAGTTGTCTCCTTGCTATAAAGGGATCCTAGTGGGTGGTCATCAGAGTGAGCCTTGGGCATTGTATACCCATTTTACCATGAAGAATCATATTTGGAGTTTGCATTATGGGAAGGCATTCAGGAACACCAGACTCTTTAACTTTTCCTCCTTGAGATCCTAGTAATTCCTTCCTTTCATCCTTTACTTGCATTCTCTGGGCTCCAGACTCAAGTTAACTATCTACAAGAAGTTTTGTGACTTGGTGCTCAAACTTTGTTTTGGTGAGATCTTTCCTAGGGTTATAGGTCACAAACAATTGGTGCCTGCTCATCCTGTCCAACCCTTACTCTTGTCCTTCCATAGGCTTTCCTCAAGGTGTTTAGCTGAAATGTTGAGAGCTTCCCTCCTAGTCTGATTGATAGGGCTCTAGACAGGAGGATGGGGCAGCTCCTGCTAGATGAAAGGTTTGTGTTTTTCAGAGAAGGATGTCCTATACTCAGGTCAATATGATAGAGGGAGATTTTGATTTCACCCCCTCTCTGATATTTTTATTCAACACTATTTACAACTTGGATTGATCTCTATCCAAGAGTTGACTTTAAATGGCCAGATATTAACTCTGCTGCTCATCATATCTTTGCAATGGGGATAAGAACTTAGGTGTTGTTGAAGCTTATCCATTTTTCACAGTAGAGAAATACAAGGGAATGGGGAGAGGGGGAAGTGAATCAGGGACAGAGACAGACAGAGACAGATGCACATACAAACACAGAATATGCAGGAATCTCTTCTGCAAACAGACACCTATCTCAAGGTCCATGACAACATATGACTTCTGAAATTCGTTCCTTAGTTTCACATAATCTCAGAACCAGGCTTTGATTCACAGTTGATTATCCCTGGAGCTGCTCATCTCAGTGTCTCTGTAATAAGCCAGCATTGTCTCAAACACTTATGAGTATAGACATATCTATATTTTTCAATTTCATGCAATTATAAACTTGATTACATAAAAGATCCTATAATTGCTATCTTAATTGATGTTTTATTCCTCTCATTGATGTTATATACATTATAGTTTCACTTAGCATCTTTGTTCCCTCACATATGCTAATCTGAAATCTTAAAATAATGTGATTATTAATATATTAGTTTATGGTGCTTATAGAATAATGGGATGTCAGAGCTGGCAGGGACCTTAGGGAGCAGAATAATGTAGATGTAGTTGAGAACTTAGGCCTTAGAATGTCAGCTGTAAGAGAGCTTACAAGTGACCTCATCTAACACATCTTTTTACTGATGGGAAAACTCTTTCTCCTCCTCCTCCTCCTCCTCCTCCTCTGTTGTCTCTTCCTTCAATTCTATTTTTTTGCTGAAAAGATGGGCCTTCTCCTTAATCATGACCAGCCCCACTACATGTGTCCTTGATCCCATTCCCTCTGACTTTTCCAACATATTGCTCCCTATGTCATTCCTGAAGCCTATACTAGTGTCTCCCAGTGGGTATCTCCCAAAACTGGTTGGGTGCCTTATCTTTTGGATCCTTACTGTTTCATTCCCATAGGTTTTCTTACCATCTCTCTGCAGAGCTCTGTGCAGCTTTCCTGAGCTGCAGTCATGCTTCATCCTACCTTTTGGCTATCTTGAAATCTGTGTTAAATAAGTATCTCAAACTCAACATACCTGAAATGAAACCCAGCATCTTTTTCTCAAAACCATTCTTTCTTAATTTCTTATTACCCTTTTTTGAATTTTAATATTTTACCTTTTTCAATTACATGTAAAAAAACCCCTTATTACTATCAAGGGTACTGTCATCCTTCTCTTCCCTTAGTTTTGCAACCTTGGTGTCAGTCCTCTCTCTTTCCACTCATTCTTGTCCCTAGTCTCTTGTCAAGTCTAGGTATTTCTAACTTTACAGCATCTCTCCTAGGAGCCCATCTTTTTTACACTCCCACAGCCTGCCACTAGTTCAGGACCTCATCACCTCCTATCTGCATCACTCCAGTAACCTTCTAAAGTGGTTCCTGCCCTCTGGCCTGTCCCTGCTCCAAAGCTCCATCCTCCACTCAACTGCCAGTTGGTTTGCTTCTGAAGCAGTGATTCCCATTGCTCACCAAACTCCCGTGATTCCCTTTAGGGTCTCTGGTGGGCATTCATAGTCTTTGTCCCTTTCCAGTCATCTTTTGGATTCCCCTTTCATTTTTGGAGAGAACTCAGGACATCATTCAGATGTCTGAGATCCATCCACAGAGGTTTGTTTGTAATTCCTGACCTCAAGCCTTTGCAGACTTCTCCCCTTCCCTGGAATTCTCTGCCTTGTAATTTTCCTGACTTTCTTAAATTCAGATCTTGCCTTTTCTGGTACTCCTTGATGTGGACGCCTTCCAGAAAGTGGGATCTGGTTTCTGTCCTTTCTTGAATTCATAGTGCCTGGTTCACAGTAATTGATTAATAAATGTTTGTTGACTGACTGTCGAGATAAGCAGGAGATTTGAGATTGACCCTTAAACCTTATGTCATTATGTAGCTTATTATTTAGGATTAAAGCACCGAGTCAGCAGACTCCTGACCAAGCTCCTAGCAGGGAGTTATAGACCCTGGTAGTGGAAAAGTTTACAAGTGACCCAGCTCTGTTGGGGGGCTTTTGTTGTAGAACTGTCTTGTTATCCATACTTATCCTGTTGCCTGGGAGGTGAGGAGCAGCATGGAGGAAGGTCCTACAAATGACTCTTGGCTCGAAGTTTACTGAGAATTAGTTGAATGGAATGTGGCCCTCAAGGGCTGCCTCCAAGAGGGGCCACATATCTGTACTTAATAGGTGGCTTCAGAGGTAGCTGTGGTCTCAGGCAGAGTACAGACCTTGGAAAAAGAAGACTCAGCTTTTTGAGGTTTTTGTATCATAGTTCATTGGTAAGATGGGGGGTTTAGACTTAATGTCTGGTACCATCTTGTTTCCACAACTGCATTAAAACCTGAATGAGTGGATAGATAATCCTCTGAGGTCTTCAAACTAAGGACAATGGGGACTTTTGTCTTCTTAAGAATGAGCAAGAAGAGGAAGAATTTTTTTCTGGGGGGGAGCCATGGTGGTCCAGGCTTGTCATTTCATCAGTGCAGGGAAATTCTACTGTGTAAATACCCTCCCCCTATATAGTTCAGGAACTTAGTGGTAGAGAGTTGTCTAGAGATAGACCAATTAAGTCACTTGTTCACAGCTCCTCATCTACAGTGTTTGTTGGAGGGAGGTCTTGAGTCCTGGTCCTGCAAACTCCAAAGCAGATCTTTATCCACTATACCATAATTGCCTTTTGTGAGGGAAAATAATGGTTTAAAAATTATAGAAAAGGTGAATTTCATTTTCTCAGTGTCAGACCTATGCTGAGTACTGGAGTGCTCCTGCCCTCCAGTAGTTTATGTTGCAATGAGAAGGACAGCGTCAGTGTCCAGGAAAGAAAGAATATTTTAAAAAAATATTTAATTAATTTATTTTTCCATCTAGATGCAAAGATTGTTTTAGTTATTTTTTGATAAAGTTTTTGAGTTTCACATTTTTCTCCCTCCCTCACTCCCTCCCTTCCTTCTCCCCTCCCCCTGACAGAAAGCAGTCTGATATAGGTGTGTGTGTGTGTGTGTGTGTGTGTGTGTGTATACATATATGGTATTTTGGTCAGAAAACACTGATGGTGAGCTGAGTCATGAGGGAGTTGCTTTGGTTTACCTTTTCTAGGATTTGTGGAAGAGGGAGGAAGGGGTGCAGTGGTATATGTGTGGATCCAGTTCAGATGGAAAGAAGTGGAAACCAGTGTGGAAAGTGACATAAGTCTTGGAGTGGCCTCAACAGAATGGGTCCGTGGGGTTGCTAGATGGAGTAAATAGTTAGGGGGGGATCTCAGACGGTCTCTCTGAGCAAGAAGCCCCTCTACCACAAACTGATGTGTGGGCATCCAGCCACCCAGAGGCAACTTGTTCTACTCTTACTGGAGAGGAAATAGTGAATTTAGAGATGAGTTAGCTGGGGCACAGGCACTTGACAAGGTCATAGGTGGTTAAGTGGCAGAGTAGTGATTGATGAGCATGAAGAGAAATATTAGGTCAATGATTTGAGTTCTATTACCACTGTGTTCCAGCAGCTAGTTACTTAGAGGCCATGGTGTGAGGAGTTCCCAGGTACTTTCTCATGGTACTATCTCCCAAAATCTAAGTTCATGTTCAGTGTTTCCATGAAAATATCTATCCATCCCATCCTTCTGTTATCCTCTTTTTCTTTTGCCTTTAGCCTTTCCCAACCTCAAGGTCTTTTTGAATGAGTCCTATTTTTGCATTATGTTTTAAATTTTAACTTCAATATTTGACCTTCCAATAAATAGCCTGAATTAATTCTTTAAGGACTTAATTGATTTCTTTGATGTACAAGGGACTCTTAAAAGTCTTCCTCAGCACCAGTATTTGAAAATATTGATTCTGTAGCATTCAGTTATCCTTAAAGTCCAACTCTTCCAGCCATACATTGCTACTGGAAAAATCATAGTTTTGACTATTTGAACCTCTGTCAGCAAGGTGATGTCTCTGCTTTTTAGTAGGCTGTCTGGATTTGCTATCGCTTTCCTTCTAAGTGGCAAATGCCTTTTAATTTTAATGCTATAGTAGTCATCTACAGTGATCTTTGAGTCCAAGAATATAAAATTTGACATTGTTTCCATATTTTTGTCTCTTTCTGTTTGTCAGGAAGTATTGGGACCAGTTGCTAAGATCTTAGTTTTTTTGGACATTAAGCTTCCTCTTTCAGCCTCATCAAAAGGCTTCTTAATTCTTCTTTATTTTCTGTCATCATAATGATATTGTCTGCATATCTGAGATTGTTGATATTTTTCCTGGAAACCGTAATTCCAACTTTTGAGTCACGCACCCTGGGATCTCATATGATGAACTCTGTATATCAATTAAATAAATAAGGTGACAATATACAGACTCGTCGTATTTTTTCCAATCTCAAACTCATCAGTGTTCTATGTTCAGTTCTAACTGTTGCTTCTTGGCTTGCATACAGG
Source organism: Macrotis lagotis (assembly GCF_037893015.1). Taxonomy (NCBI): domain Eukaryota; kingdom Metazoa; phylum Chordata; class Mammalia; order Peramelemorphia; family Peramelidae; genus Macrotis; species Macrotis lagotis. The sequence continues at coordinate 28,798,252 of NC_133659.1, forward strand.
TTCCTCAGAAGATAAATAAGATGATCTGGGACTCCCATATCTTTGAATACTTGCTCCATTTTGTTGTGATTCCCATGGTCAAAGCATAGTCAATGAAGCAAAAGTAAATCTTTTTCTGTAGCTCCTTTGCCTTCTCTACAATCTGGTGAGTTGTCAATTTGGTCTCTAGTTCTTCTGCCTCTTTGAAAACTAGCCTACTCTTCTGGTAATTTTCAGTTCACATATTGCTGAAGCCCATCTTGCAGAATCTTGTCTATGTGTGAAACAAGCGCAATAGTTTGGTCATTTGAACATTCCTTGGTTTTGCCCTTCTTTAGCCTTGGGATGTAGCCTGATCTTTTCAGACATCATCCATCCTCAGGCACCTCCCATGTGGAAGCCAGAACATCAACCCAACTCCTCCTGTATGGTAGACTGACTTTGCACAGTGTCTAGAGCAGAGGACCTATTCAGCACAAATTTTCTTTTTCCTTTCCTTTCCTTTCCTTTCCTTTCCTTTCCTTTCCTTTCCTTTCCTTTTCCTTTCCTTTTCCTTGTTCCCTTTCCTTTCCTTTCCTTTCCTTTCCTTTCCTTTCCTTTCCTTTCCTTCCTTCCCCTTCCCCCTTTCCCCTTCCCCTTCCCCTTCCCCTTCCCCTCTCCCCTTCCCCTTCCCCTTCCCCTTCCCCTTCCCCTTCCCCTTCCCCTTCCCCCTTCCCCTTCCCCTTCCCCTTCCCCTTCCCCTTCCCCCCTTCCCCCTTCCCTTTCCCCTTTTCCTTTCCCTTTCTTTCTTCTTTCTTTCTTTCTTTCTTTCTTTCTTTCTTTCTTTCTTTCTTTCTTTCTTTCTTTCTTTCTTTCTTTCTTTCTTCCTTCCTTCCTTCCTTCCTTCCTTCCTTCCTTCCTTCCTTCCTTCCTTCCTTCCTTCCTTCCATTCTCTTTTTTTTGATTGGTATTTTGTTTCATTTTTCCAATTACATATTATGAAAGTTTTTCAACATTCATCTATTTGCATATTTATAAGTGACACAATTTTCTTCCACTCTCCCTTCTACCCCCCAGTAGTAAATAGTCCTAGTGAACATTGAACACAGACATTTGTGCTTAACATGTTTTTATTTTGGTCATTTTGTGCATGAGGAATTAGGAATAAGGGAAAAGAAAGAAAACCATGGGACAGGAAGGAAAAAATATAAGAGAAATCTTGTAAAAATGAACATAGTGTTCATTCAGATTCTATGTTTTTTTTGGTTTTCTTCTTTTGGTTTGTTTGTCTTTTTTCCTTTAGATGTGGATGGTCTTGCTCCTACCAGGTCTTCCAGGGTTATCCCAACTCTCTGAATTGCTGAAAGGAGCTGTGTCCATCAAGGTCGAACAACTCACAATATTGTTGTTAAAGGTTACAAGGTTCTCTTTGTTTTGCTTCCTTCACACAGTATCAGTTTGTCTAATTCTTTTCTTGCTTCTCTAAAGTCTGACTATTCGTTATTTTTTTATATAACATTGGTATTCCATAATATTCACATACCATAACTTGTTCAATCATTCCCCATTTGATGAATATCCACTTAATTTTCAATTCTTTGCCACTACAAAAAGAGCTGCTATGAATATTTTGGAACATGTGGGACTTTTCCCATTATTGTGATTTCTTTTAGATATAGGCCTCATGGTATTTCAGGACTAATTTTTCTGTACTATCTGGGATCTTGTGTTGCATGCTCAGGAGGGCAAGAGGGTGTGGACACCAGGTTCCTCAAGGATTAGCTAAAAGAGCCAAGGGCTTGGAGGATACAAGGGTGGCTTCACGTTTTTCAAGGATTTGGACTGCCTTGTGGAAGATGGAGTAAATTGCCCTTTTTTGACTCTGAAGTGCTAAGATCAATAGATAGAAGTAACAAAGATTTTAACCTCAGCAGAGCTGTCCAAATAGCAATGAGACCCCAGTCCAAGACTGGTGGATGGGAATGTGGCATACAGGGGATAGAGCACAGGTATCAGGAAGGTCTGGGTGCAAATTTAACTTCAGACACATCCTTGCTACGTGACTCTGGACAAGTCCCTTCTCCTTTTTTTTGCCTCAGTTTCTGCATCTGTAAAATGGGGATCGTAATAATCCCTTCCTCCTGAGGTTGTTGTGAGGATCAGACAAGATAATATTTCTAAAGCAGTTATTGTCCTTAGTCCAATTAAAGTGTTAGAGAAATGCCAGCTGCTGTTGTTCCTGGGTGCAGTGGGCTTCTTCCTCTACCTCTTGGGCCTGCTGGGAGGAGGGGCAGCGTCATTGCATGCTCGTTATACATGCACGGACTTGCTCTCTTTGACCTCATTTTGGGTCTGTGACATCTACCCAGGATGACCAGATTCACATGACCCAAAGGATTCTCAGACACAAAGAAAGAAAAGACAGTTCAACTTCTTTGATTGGAGACCTGAGCCTGGTCCTCTTTGACCAACAAAGCCTTGTGCTGACTGGAGTACAACAGACAGTCTTATTTGGGGAAGAAGCTGGTTTTTCTGGAAACCGTTTTCAATTAGTTTTAGGTTGGGGAATCAGGAAAGCAGGGTTAGGGTTAGTGAATTTGGAAGATGTAGTGTGAAGGACTAGAAAGCATACTGAATGAGGACTCAGAAGTCTTGGGCTAGCCCTGCCTTGGACCTCACTGTGCTGGGCCTGTGGACAAGAACCTTTCCCTGGCTTGGCCCCAGGGTTGTTTTCTCTGAGGTCAGTGATTTATGCAGTTTCTTTCCACTTTGATTTTCTGTATCTTTTGTTCCAAGGTCCTTTCAGCTTTGATTTTCTGGGGTTTACTTTGCCTTACTTAGTAAAAGTCCTTGCTGAGATTACCTCCTAGTTTTGACACTGTGTCAAATGGCAGATTTTGAGTTCTAAGAACCTTCCTAGGTGGGACCTTGTTCATCCTTTTGGCCTATCCACCATTCTCTGTTTCAAGCTCCCTCCCAACTCTGACATTTTATGTTCTGAGGACCTGCTTAGTTCTGAGATTATATGTTCAAAGGTCTCATAATTGACATTGCTCGTTCTAAGCCCTTCCCAGCCCTGCTGCTCTCATCTGATGCTCAGAGGTCTCACTGCCTGCTTGCCAGCTATGACAAGGTTCATTTCTGGTTCACAGGGCCCTTCTAACCCTAGTAGTCCAAGAAATGAAGATGTCCTTGACCCCTGTGGGGTGGTCAGCTACCTGGGCTGTGTCTGTGTCACTACTGACTCCTGCCCCCAACCCCTTCCCTGCTCAAGTCTTCATCTGTCCTCAAGTCATTCCTGAGCATCCTTGCTCTGAGGTCACAGAGGAGGTGGCACAGACCCTAAGCAGATTGGACCACCCATGGTCAAACAGGTCACTTTATTTTCCAGGGTTTCCCACTTTCCAATGAGTATTTGTCTTGTTTGGGGATTTATGTTTTTTCCTGAGATTGGACTTTAAGTCACTCAGCCAACATTTACTAATTTTCTGTACTATTGGTGACACTGTCACCAGTTTTATAACTACATACAATGCAGAGGGCATTCAATTCTGATCAATTCCAAAAACCTACCAATCAATAAAATATATAAACTAAATCAGTAAATCAGTAAACATTATGCTAAACTTGGACATGCAGAAAGCCAGTTCTTGTCCTCAAGAAACTTGTAATCCCATGGGAAAGACAAATGAAGCACATTTGTACAGGCAAGCTACAGACAGGATCAATAAGAAACAATGAAAAGTGGGAAGGCCCTAGAAGGAAGAGGGCCTGGGGGTGGCTTCCTATAGAAAATGGGATCATAATTGAGACTTGTGGGAAGCACCCAGGGAAGTCAGAAGTCAGAGAGGAGGGGAGAGATATGGGAAGGCATGGGAAGAACCTGAGACAATGCCCAGAGCTGAGAGTTGGCTCCCAAGGGCTCTTATTTCCTGGACTTGATTTTATCCAGTGGCTTCTAATGGACAGTGAAGGCCTGCCCTGCCTGCCCACAAAAATGTCATACTCTTGGGAATCTTTTTGAAGAGAGTGGGTATGTCAAGGGTCAGCAAGTGGCCCAATGTTCTGAGAAAGTTAAGAGGGTTAGTGGATCCTGGACTAGAAGCAGCCTTAGAAAGCAGTTAAGCCAGTCAGTACTCTTAATTTAGAGAGGAAAATACTCAGCCCAGGTCACCCAGTTGTACAAGGAAGTCAAGAGAGCCAAAATTGGGAGTGAGTCTTTTCTTGGGCTTCTCCCCACTTCATATGCTGGTGGTTCACACTCAGATCTGGATCTTAGGGGATGAGCAGAACTGCACTCCGGGTGAGATCTCAGTGGAGTCATTCATTCATTCATTCATTTTTACAACTATGAAGTACCCTGTTTGCTTGAAAATGATTGGTAAGGTTCTTCCACCAGGTGCATTTCACAGGGCAGGATGCCCCGCAGGAGGCACAGCTTTTCAGAGGCCGTGTCCACATCAGTGCCTTGAGAAGCTCCCGTAGTTGGGAGCTAGTGGAGGCCATTCCTATGCTCATCCTAGTGATTAGTTACTACATTTCCCCGAAAATAAGATCCAGCATGATTTTTTTAGGATGCTCATAATATAAAGCCCTACCCTCAAACTAAACCCCAGTTAAATTTTCTGCCAGAGAGATGCATTTAGTATGTCCGTTGTAACACACAACAGCCATATTGAATTATAAAATAATAATATTGATTTATAATGAAAGAATATGATTGATATTGATACTTAAAATAAATGGTAATATAAATTATAAAAAAGTATTTGTAAATACCCAAGCAGGGATTTCTTTGGCCCTGATTTGACAGTAGCTGCTTTGGGTCTTCCCTGAATATGGCAGGAGCTTCACCTTCCTAATGGTGCCCACTCTACTGGGCACATCCCTGTAGGCCAGCATTAATTAGTAATGAGATTTGGGGAAATAGGCACATGGAAAGTAGATGGTTTGATTCCAGTCGAAGACCCTTCCAGGGACAGAGATATGTTTGGGGTTTAAAATGCCTTTTGTTGGGTCAAAGGAATGTCCTTTGGCATCCTGAAAGGAGGTTCGGATTCTCTCCTGGTTTGGGGTTTGGCATGGATGACAAGGATTTCTCAACTGGGGGTGCATCAGGAGCCTGAGTCCAGCACAGAGCTTCAGAGCTCCTCCTGACCTGGGCCAAGGAGCCTTTCCTCCTCTAGACCTTCTCTGTCTGCTCCTGTGGATATGGGGGGAGGGGCAGGCACTAAGGGGCATGAGATCCACTCTGCTCCAGGCCCTGTGTGCCAGGCACTTTACAGATAGGATCTTGATGGCAACCCTGAAGAGAAGGGCTAGTTTGAGGTTCATACATCTAGTGTGTGTGGCTGGATTTGAACCCAAGTCCTCCCGACTGCAGGCCTGGTGCTCAAACCACTGCACCACCCAGTGCTGGCAACACTGCCTGCTCTTCTATCAGCCACAAAAGGGCTGCAGTGCTGTGGTGATGATGAATGAAAAGCACTTTGTGAGCCCGAGGTGCTCACAGGTGTGCTAGGTTGGGTTGGTAGCCAAGGGCCTCTGTGCTTCTAAGAACTGGATCATGCAGCCAGCCCATCAGGGGCAGGATTTGAATCCAAACCTTCAGATGCTAACTGTAGCAGTCTTTGTGTCAGGACATGTTGCCCTCATCCCATGCTGCTGATCATCCTCATTACTAGCGAGGTGTGGCTCAAGCCCTGGGCAGTGAGGTGTGTGTGTGTGTGTGTGTGTGTGTGTTTGTGTTGTGTACATAGAAGGGAACTTTCTTCACTGACCCAACACACGTGTCACACTGGAGTCTGAAGTGGCTCCAACTGTGTTTAGCAGCCACAGGTGGTGCCAATGGGAATCACCTCCCTGCTCTGGTGAGACAGAGGCAAGGGGGCCTGGGCTCCAATCCCATATCTTTCAAGACTGACTTGTTTGACTTTCCTGTGCCTCAGTTTCTTCCTGTAAAATAAGGAGGCTGGTCTGGATATTCATTGCTATGGACTTGGTTATTTTTGTTGTTTCTGTTAGCTCTTATTGTGGAACCAGAGGATGCTAAGAAGTCGATGGTCCGAGATTGGAAGCAAAAGGGCATTGCGGGCCAAGAGAGCCAGCCTGTGCCAGAACAGGTAGGCGAGGCTGAGCCCACCATGGACTCTAGGGGGGTTGCTGTCTAATGCAGCTCTGGTTGTACTGGGCTGAGTGCTTAGAAGAAAACGGTCCCAGTGGGAAGAGCCCCTCCCTGGAGAAGTCGACTCTATCCTAGGGGGAGACAGCATGTGCACTGCCAAGCCAAGAGGGGGATGTCTGCAGGGCCACCCCATAAGGAAGCCTAAGCCTGTCGCTTTCTCTTCATTTTCTGTGCCCCAGAGGAGAAGGCTGCCTCCACTAGGGCCCATGTCCTGCAAGCAGTGGCCCAGCTGGGGTGCAGCCCCTCAGCCTCTTGCAACCTTCCTCCACCCTCTTCCTGGCCCCTGCTGAGGACCAGGGCCAGGCCTCTTCTGCTTGGCACGTCCTCCAGAAGCTCCCCCAGCCCCCCTCCCCTGCTTCCTCTCCTCTGCCTGGGCCAGTCCCATTTTCCTAACAAAGAGAAATGGAGCCAATTTCTCCATTATGCAGAGAACAGCCCTGATTTATGAAGATTGGATGGAGTGTAATGTTACCTGAGTCCAGGCTCTTAAAAGGTGTTTGTTAATTAAAAGAAATTTAGCTGAATGATAAAAATTCAGCTTAAATCTCTCTGTATATTAAATCATCCTGGCCACTCTAGGCCCAGAGAAATAGGAATAAGGTGAAAGAAACCAATAGATCACAGTGAAAGCTGTTCAATTAAAATAGACTCTCCCCTCTGTTGAACTCATTTCATTATGAGAGGAGGCTATTTCTTGTGCCTTCTGCAGATTTCAAACAGGAAATGAACCCTTCTCTATAAACTGTTCCTTCCTTAAGAGGACCCATGTAATCTCATTCTTTACTAGCTTGCTGTTCTGTAGGCCATTGTGGATGGAGCCTTGAGTTCAAATCTGAACTTGGACACTTCCTAGCAGTGTCATCCTGGGCAAGTCACTTAACCTCTGACTGCCTCGTGTCTATGATCTGGTTAAAGTGGGTTTGCAGCTCCTCGAACAACCCTGTCTGGGAAGACTCGCTTCCCCTCTGCAACTCTCTCTCTCTCTCTCTCTCTCTCTGTCTCTGTCTCTCTCTGGTTGTCTCTCTCTCTGTCTGCCTGTCTGTCTGTCTCTGTTTGTCTCTCTGTCTCTGTCTCTCTCTGTCTGTCTCTCTCTGTCTCTGTCTCTCTGTCTCTCTCTGTCTCTCTGTCTCTCTCTGTTTGTCTCTCTGTCTCTGTCTCTCTGTCTGTCTCTCTCTGTCTCTGTCTCTCTGTCTCTCTCTGTCTCTCTGTCTCTGTCTCTCTCTGTCTCTGTCTCTCTGTCTCTCTCTGTCTCTCTGTCTCTCTGTCTCTCTCTGTCTGTCTCTCTGTCTCTGTCTCTCTGTCTGTCTCTCTCTGTCTCTGTCTCTCTGTCTCTCTCTGTCTCTCTCTGTCTCTCTGTCTCTGTCTCTCTCTGTCTCTGTCTCTCTGTCTCTGTCTCTCTCTCTGTCTCTCTCTGTCTCTGTCTCTCTGTCTCTTTCTGTCTCTCTCTCTGTTTGTCTCTCTGTTTGTCTCTCTCTCTCTCCCCTTCCCCTTCCCTCCCCTCCCCACAGTGTCAGCCCTCTGCTTGCAGCTGACCACTCCCAACATCTCCCAGAGTCTCCTGGACTGAACTCTTTCTGCACTTACGGAGGTTATGGTTTTTAATCCCTTTCATCTAAAACTGACAGTGATAGGAGATTCATGTCTCCTGCTTCAATGGTTGTAAAGGGCCTTGTGCACATCTTGAATCTTGTCAGCCTCCTGTGTGATGGGGACACATGAGATCATGACTGGATGTGGGATTTAATCAGTGCCAGAATCTGAATTCACTCTTCTCTTGGCCAGTTCAGCTCATTGTGGGGGACACTGGGAAGTTCAGTGATCAGTCTGGGGGTCTGTCCTTGGGGCGGGTCTGAAGCCACATGGCTCCAGGTCTCCTTGACCCTCAGGTGAATGCTCTTTGTCCTGTGTACCTCCATACAGTTGAGGGAACCTGGATGGACTAAGGAGCCCAAGATGACAGGTCCACATAGCTCACGGGCTATGCATGTCTGTCTAGGGTTAACCTTTTTCTGCTTCAGGGGAAAGAATGTGGCATAGTGTGGAAAGTTGTCAAGTGGCTAACCGAGGCAGCCTTTCCAAACATTTGGAGCAGCCCCAAGGTGCCTCAGAACATTAAGTTTTCCTCCATTCAGTGTCTTCAAGCAGAAGAGTGACCATCTATTGCAAATAGAGTGATGGGGATTCTCTTCTGGGTGGGGCTTGGACTAGACAGGACCTGAGGATGCTTCTGTCTTGAACACTCTAATTCTGTGACCTTCGAAAGAGGAGAGAGACATATTTTTTCATTTTTAAGCAAGGGAAGAACATTCTGTCTCCCATCTTGAAGGCAGTTAGTTGACTGGTATTTTAGGCAAAATCATTCAAGGATTAGAAAACTCAAGCTGGCCTACCATTCCCTGTGACCACCATCATATGTCTCCCCTTCCTTCCACAGCCAAATTCCTAGGAGAGATCTCTCTGACACTTAGAGCCTTACTTCTTTTCCTTCTTCAGCCTTTGCTAATGTAGCTGTCAGTCTCATCCCTCAACTGAAATTGTTCCCTCCAAGACACTGCAACCTCTTCTCCATCTACATCTGACCCTCTCTCCTCTGGAGAATGGAGCACAGCCGACTCCTTGGTCCTCTTCATGCTGCTTCTCTCTATCCAGGCCCTCCTGCCAGTCCTGGCCTGTCTCTCCAGTTCTTGTTTGTATGGTGGCTCTTTGTATGGCTCTGGTACAGCCCAGAACAGGTGCTTATGGAATAAGTCACCCTTGCTTGCCATGGGCCTCTCTCATGGGCATGGTTCTGTATCGCCCATGTGTGGACATTTTAAACTGGACTTCCTGTAGCATGTTAAATTCAAAATGCAAAAAAAAAAAGAAAAAAAAAGAATTCATTCACCTGAAAGATGCCCTTCTCCCCAACTTTCTTTTTTCGGTTGAGTACAGAAGCTCCTCCCAGGCCCCACCACCCTGTGATTCAATCTCCACATTCAGTCTGTTCCCCATCACCTACCCCTCCACATGACCAGTTCAGACCCTTATCGCCAGCTCGGGACAATGGTAGCAGCCTCCTCATGAGTCTCCTGTTTCCAGTCTCCCCTTTTCATAGCATCCTCCATAGAGTGGCTGGGTGGTCTTTCTGGCCCAGTATTCCCCTCCAGTAAACTTGAGTTTTGTTGTCTCTCCTGCCAGTGCCAGTGCTTGAATGTGACATCCAAAACCCATCGCTGTTTGGCACTAGTTTCCCAGCCTTCACTCTGCCTTCCAGCCAGACCACATAACGGGTTGCTCTTGATCAGATCAGAGTCCATCTGAAAAAGACCAGAGCAGCTTTAATGCACTACAAGCTTGGTTCTTATTCCTGAGGGATGTGGCGGCTGATAGTTAATGTGATCTTAGGTCACATGAAGTTTGCTTAGGCCAGAGTCCCAGTGTCCTCTGCTCTGGCTCAACACATCTGGGTATGGCATTTTAGGAAGGGCAGTTTGAGGGTGTCCAGAGCAGGATAGCCAGCTTCAGGAAGGTCTGGCCAGGAAGATGGTGTGCCCAGCATCATGCCCCCACTAATGATGGAATTGTGAAACTGCTCTTACCTCCTTGGAGGGGCTGAAGCACAGCAGTGGGGACACGTGCTGGAAGAACCATCGTGGAGGGGAGAGAGAAGCTTCCCATTGTCTGACTGCAGAAGGCAGGACCAGCCTTGGGTGGGTGGGTGGTGCAGAGCAGAACCAGCCACAGGGAGGGGGCAGGATGGGGGCTGCAGAGAAGCCCCATATCTTGCTGACAATGGAAGCTTCCCAGAGCAGAACAAGCAGCCTTGGCGGTGCTGGTGGGCTCCTCCAGGGCAAGGGTCTCAGGTGAGAGCCTGGATGACCAGCTGTCAGTGCCTGGCTTGCCGCAGGAGGGAGTGTGTTCACTTCTAGGATGGGTAAGATGCATGGCATGGCCAAGTGAAGGCAGGGTGCTGCAGGTAGAGCCTTGCCCAATGTCACAAAAAGTAAAGAAAATAAGTGATAAAATAGAAGAAATATTAGTGCTTGTTCACTGATCTGGGTTTTATATGTAATTTCTATAGGATTCTAGTCATTTTTGTAGTCAAAACCAACCGAATTTGCATATTTTAGCCTCAAGTATGGGAGAGATGTGAGGCGAGGCAGGGGCGAGCTGCGCTTCGCCTTAGATTGCACAGTCCCTCACAAACTGGGTCAGATACCTGCGCCGAGCTTGTGGCTGTTGCCGTTTCTCTGTATGTCACCAGTGTAGTGTTTGAGGACCCTTTAGTCGAGATGGGGCGCTGCACGTGGGTGGATAAGATAGCTCCCAGTGAGACAGGCAGCCCATCTGCCTCCTTGAAGGACACTGTGACTGCTCCCCCTACTAGGCAGGTCCTGACTCAGATACCATCTGTGCCCCCCAGTCATGGTCCCCACTGTACACCACTGGTTTTATAGACCTTCTTATCCCAACCCTTCATTTTTCTGGTGAAAAAGAAGTTGAATCTTAGTGATGAGAGGGGGTCTTGTTTAGGGTCCTTTAGGGTCAGATCTTTATGATCTGAATCCAGAGTCTACAAATTCTGCACCCCCCGACCCCCCCACGCATTCCCATGCTGAGATGGCTGACTTCTGAGGGCTGTGGTCCTGTGAAGTCTGCCTCCCTCACCCTGCGAGTTCTGGGTGGCTTAGAGAGTCAGAGTGTTTGGGAGCTGCTTGGATTCTGGCAGGGAGCAGTGGTCCTCTGGGGGGAGGAGATATTTTCCATTGACTCTGCTTCTCCTCATTTGTCACTGAATTCCTACTATCCTTTATGGCTCAACTCAAATGTCGTGTCCTTCAGGACACTCTCCCAAGTCAGTTCTGGGAGAAAAAGGTTTTGCCTCGCTTAAGCCCATGGATTTTATTCTGTATTTTGGTTTTTTGTTTCTTTAATGTTACATAGTCTTTTGTTAGACTGTGTGGGCTCCTTGAGGACTTAGCTAAACTCGTACTTCTGCCAGTGCCCACTGTATTATTGCATCTTAAAATTAATTTTATTGAATACATTCAGTCTCTCATGGATTAAAAACTTGCACCGGAGTCCTCCAAGTCCTTTTATATTGGGCTCTCTCTACTGTTCCATCAAGCTGAGCATCCTTCCTCTAACAGAGGCCCTGATATAGAGTGTGATTTTCCAACCTCATCCCAGTTTTGAATCCTAGAACAAATTGAGCTGTCAGAATGGTGGGGAAAATTCTTGAGATGTCGAGTAAAGGTGACTTCTTTCCAAAGTGAGCCAGCTGATAGCCTGCCAGGTGCCCAGGAGGGCGATGCAGGGGAAGCTGCTTCCTTCAGATGCCGGGGCCTTACAGACTGGGCAAGGACAGTGAGGCTTCAGAGGGCAGCTCTGACCCATGGGCACCCCCCACCTGTGCCCTTCGGAAGGCTCTGCTTCATTAGGCATAAGAAGCACATGGCTACAAAGACCTCAAACCTCCATTAGCCTGAGAAATGAGCCAGGTGGTCATCTTTCTCCTCAGTCCTTTATGATCATCCTAGCCACAAGAGCTTTCATTTCTCTAGTACTCTATTTGACGTAGCCTGGGAGAAAGTGGATCTAGATCAACATCTCATACAAACTCCAGAGAGGTACACAATTTAGAAATAAAGATTCTAGAAAATTTAGAATTTAGAAAATGACATCTTAAATAAATTAGGAAGCATGGATAGAATTAATGACTTGTCAGATTTATGGACAGAAGAGTTCATTAACAAATAGACAGATTCACAGGAGGTAAAATGGACAATTCTGGTTTGTTGTTGTTCAGTTGTGTCTGATTCTGATTTGGGGTTTTCTTGGCAAAGATGCTGGAGTAGTTAGCCATTCCTTCAGCAGCTCATTTTCTAGATGAGGAACCAAGGCAAATAGGGTGAAGTGACTTGCCCAGTATCACACAACTAGTAAGAATCTGGGACCAGATTTGAACTCATGAAGAAGAGTCTTCCTGACTCCCAACCTAGTACTCTACCCTGTGCCATCTGGCTTCTCCATTTTGATTATATAAAATAAAAAATGTTCTTGTACAAACAAATCAATGAGGTTAAAATTAGAAAAGAAGCAGGAAATGAAGGGGAAGGAATCTTTGCATCAAGTTTCTCTGATAAGAGACTCATTTTTAAGATGTTTAGGTAATGATAATTTTTATTTTTTACAGGGCAATTGGGTTAAGTGATTTGCCCAAGGTCACACAGCTAGGTAATGATTAAGTGTCTGGGGCCAGAATTGAACTCAAGTCCTCCTGACTCCAGGGCTGGTGCTCTATCCACTGTGCCACCTAGCTGCCCCATCATAAAAAAAAAATTTAAGAATAAGAGCTATTTCCCAATTGTTAAATGCTCAAAAAGACACGAATAGGGAGTTTTCAGAGGAAGAAATCAAATAACAATGTAAAAAAGTTCTAAATCACTAATAATAAAAGAAGTGCAAATTAAACAACTCTGAAGTACCATCCCAAAGCCATTAGATTGGCAAAATTGACCAAAAAGAAAAATGACAAATGCTGGAGGAGTTGCAAAGAACAGATACACTAATATATTTCTGCTTCTGGAACTGTGCTCCCAAAGATATCAAACTGTGCATACTCTGGCCCAGCAATATATTTCTAGGACTGTACCCCAAAGGGATCAAGAAAAGAAAAAAAGGACTCATGTGCAGAAGCATATTTGTAGCAGTCTTCCTCATATGGCAAAGAATTGTCAACTGAGGTGCTGCCAATCAGTTGGAGAATGGCTGTGAATGGGTTGGGAAGTGATGGTGTTTGAGAAGTGAGGGGGGAAGTGCAAACAGCTAGATGGTTCAATGGGGAGAGCACCTGCCCTATTAGCAGGACCTGAGTTCAAATCCAGTCTCAGACACTTGATTATTATTAGCTGTGAGACCTTGGGCCAGTCATTAACCCCATTCCCCCACCAAAAAAAGAAGGAGGAGGAGGAGGAGGAAGAGGTGAAGGAAAAGGAGATGGAAAACAGAGGAAGGGGGTGTTTTTAGAATCAAAGTGAAGTGAACAGAACCAAAGATGCTTTGTATCATGATTGCAACATTGCACACAAAAAATTTCAAATACTCAGTAACTGATCACCAAGCACAATTCGAAAGGACTCAAAATTTGCTAACTGTCTCCAGAGAGACCGTGGACTCAGACTGCAGATGGAGACATTTCATTTTTTGATTTTGGCAGATGAGGGAATCTTTTATTTCTCAATGAATATTTGTAATTTGTTTCATTTTTCTTGTCTTTTCAGTGACTGGGAGGGAGAAAATTCAGGGTTGAAAATAAAATAAAATTGAATTAAAAACAAACAAAAAATAGTGGCTTTATCCTATCACCTCTGAGGCGTAGGGAATTCAAGATTTACACTACCTCACCTCAGAGGTGAGAAAACAGAAATTCCTGGGGCTTGTGTCCAACTGTAGCAGAGGAAAGTTTTCTATAATTTCCCTTTTCCTTTCTGAGTGGGCTTACATTAACACTGCCCTTCATCCCATTGTTCAGGGCTCTCAAAGCCTCCTGAAGCCCACCTACTTGAGGGTCAGGCAGCTAGGTAGAGATGTGGAGAGAGGGCTGGGCCGGAAGGCAGGAAGACCTGAGTTCAAATTTTACCTCAGACACCTCAGATACCTCAAACCCTGGGCAGGTCACTTCACCTCTGCCTGCCTCAGTTTCCTCGACTGAGGGTTGTTATGGGAATAAATTGAACTAATCCTTGTAAAAGTCCTTAGCCCAGCGTCTGGCCCATGGAAGTGGTTTTCTAAGTGCTGCTCCTACTCTTACCACTTAACAAAGCAGGAGAGCAGCGCAGACCGGTGCCAGAGGCTCTCTGCCAAGAGGGGAGTGGAAGCCTCCTGAGACTGGAATCCTCCAAGTAGCCTGCCCTGAGGAGGGGGTATCCAGCTGGTGAGGTGAGCTCGGCTTTGGGAGCTCGGCTTTGTAAACTGCCTCGTGGGGAGTCTTCAGCATGAAGCGTCCTAAGAGTTGCGATCTAGTGTCATCCTCCTAGAGGGAGACAGTGCCTTATTTAGCACATTTCTTGAAGGAGAAGGAGCATTGCTAATGGAGGATGGAAATTGCAGCCATGTCTTCAGAGGCGGTGCTGGGAACATAAGGTTGAGATCAAACCCTGCCAACTCCACCTTGCTTACTTGACCAAGGCCTGCTAAGGAAGAGCCTTCTTGTCTGCAAACTTCCCAAAGGGAGGGGGCCTTAAGAAAGTTACTGTAGCTCAGCCTTGACATCCCCTGTTGTCAGACCCCTCCCAGCTCTGACCTTCCTATTCTATATTCTAAGGTCTGTCCTTACCCTAACATTCTAGTCTCTGCCAGTCAGCCCACAAGCTCTAAGCCCTTCCAGGGCCAGCTCCTGGGCTAGGTGCCTCGCTCTTTTGAGAGCTCCTATTCCATGAAGGGTTGTAAAGTAAAGGCAGATACCATCTTCACAGATGACTGGGTACAGGCTATATTCAGAATGCTTGAGGAATAGGAAGAGAGAAGGTGGACAATCAGGGAACTGACCCAGGAATAGTGGTGATGAGGGTAGGCCTAAGGCAAAGTTTCAGAGGTGGTAGATGGTGCTCTATGTTGGCTAAGAGCAGACTAGATGGAGCCCTGAGGGAGTCCACGGCTGTAGATGCCAGAAGGAGGAATCTGTTGGATCCTCAGGGTGGCTGGGAGCCCGACTCCTCTTGAACAAGAGTGGTTCTTTTGTGTCCCTCTCACCCTGGATTTTAACCATTCTGTGATTCTCAGGGGAGCCCCTTGGAGATCGTCCATCTCTTTTTTCCTAAGCCAGTAATAAAGATGCTGACCCTCAAAATTCAATATGAGGGCCCTTTGTGTCCTAGGCAGAGTGTAGTGAATGACAGGCAGTCCAGAGGCCTGTGGTCAGAAAGATCTGAGTTCAAATCCAACTTTGGACATTTCCTAGCTGTGTGATCTTGCCTTCTGTCTGCCTCTGTTTCTTCATCTGTAAAATGTGGAAAACAATAGTGGTTTCTTCCAAGGTTTGTGGTGAGGCTCCTGGTAGGGACTATAGATGAAGATAATGATGATGATGTGGGAGGTAGGTAACCTCTTCTCCACTTAGGGAATACTGTGATATTAATTGTAGGGGTGCTGGGTGGAGTCATAGTACACAGAGCCCTGGACCTTTAGTCAGGAAGACTCATGATCCTGAGTTCAAATTCAACCTCAGACACTCACTAGCTGTGTGACACTGGGCAAATCACTTCACCCTGTTTGCCTCAGTTTCCTCACCTATCAAATGACCTGGAGAAGAAATGGCAAATCCTTCAGGATCTCTGCCAAGAATGTCTTTTCCTGGAGTGTGCTGTATGGGGAAAATGATTCTAGCAGTGAAGGCCTCATATGATGACCTTTCTGTCTGGGCCCATAGTTATGGGGTACAGGGTTTGGGTCATGCCTTATTTTATTCAGAAATGGGCTCATTTGCTCTTCCTAGCATTATATGGAGGTGTTATTAAGGATATTCATATCCTGATTTTACACATGAAGAACCTGAGACCCAGTTCTATGCCTGAGGTTGCCCAAGCTCCCTCTTGGGTCTGTCCCCAGATTTAGAGGTTCCACAGGACCTTAGACCATGAGCAAGAGGAGCCCTCTTCCCCTTTTCCCCATTGCTCCCCAGAGTGGATGTCTCTTTTCTTGTGTCCCATTAATGAAGGAGTTGAGACAAAACTTGGGGTTCCTTCTTGGGACCAGTGAACTTTTCATTGAGCAATTTGCCTCCTCCCTTGCCCCTTCAACAAATTCAAGGTCAAGATTGCATTTGATTGTATTGATTCACCACAACTCCATATTTAAATATTTATCAGGGTCTAGTCCTAGGCCTCTATTTCACAAAGATGGTACAGATAATAATTCCCAATATTGTGCAGGATTGTTAAAATTTTAATCAAGTTATCATTTGATTTTTTTCCTCAGATAATTAGAGAATTTCCAATTCCAGCATACCTTGCCATAATGTTTCCCCAATCAATGTTATCTAATAGTATTTCTCTACAGCTTTGAGGTTTGCAAAGTGCTATGCATATGTCATTTTGTTCAGTCCTCCTAGCTTCCCTGGATGGTTGGTGTCCCAACCCTCCCATCTCCCCTCCTGGTTTCCCAGGCCCCTCGATGCTTATGCCTTCCTTCTGTTGACTGTTTTCATAGTGGTTTGCATACTTTCTTCTCAATAAGACTGGGGGGCACTGCAAGGGCTCAGCAGACACCAATACTTGTAGACTTGACTTAAGGTGGGGAAACTAAGGCTGAGCAAAGGGTTAAGTGACACAGCTAGGGTTGCATAGCTCCTTTATTTCTGAGGCTAAATTCTAACTCAGGACTTCCTGACTCCAGGCCTCTCTCTCCCCTCTGTACCCCTAGCTGCCTTGTGGGGTATGCTGGCATTCATAATAGCTTCTATGTCTAAAAGCCTTTAAAATTTGTAAGCAACTTTAGGGGCAGCAGCTCAAATATTATGTATCCAAATGACAGACTTGGGGACTGAACTCCAAAGAGATGAAGCAACCAAGCTAGACCTGACACCTGATTCTCAATCAAACTCTTTCCATTCTCCTATTCTCCCCTGAATAGAAAATCTGGCAGGAAGGTGGGGGAGGCATGGGCAGGGGGAGTGACCTTCCTTCTGGGAGTTAGTATCCCAGGGGATTCATGGGGACCGAGGGAGAAAATGTTTGACCTGGAGGTCCCTTGTAATGGAGTTCTTTGGGTTTGTTGAGTGGATGTTATCTAACTGTGAACTCACAGGTCTAAAGCTAGAAGGACTTTTAGGAGTCATTTTACAGTTGGAGAAACTGAGGCCCAGAGAGGCAGAATCATTTGTCTAAGTTCACACAGATAATAGGCAGCAGAGCTACAGTTTACCCCTAGATTCTCTGACCCCAAACCCAGTCTTTGATCAGTGTTTCTGAGCTGTCTCCCCCTGCAACTCCATTAAGTTTGATAGTTTTGTTTTCTCCATCCCAGGCTATAAGAGATACCATCTTCTCTAGTCTATCCGCCTCTCTAAGTTTCTGACCCACGGAAATAAGAGTGATCATTTTAATGATTATTATTGTGACACCTTCCAGTAGCCCTGGCAGGTGGGGAAAGGGTGTCTTTTTTATTTGCACTGATCCAGAGCAGTGATTCAGTCTGGTAGCCAAGAAGTGTCCCAGCCAGCCTCAGCTTGAGGAGAGCCTTGATGTCAGGCCCTATGGCCCTCCTGTTCCCCCTTGCCACCTTCAACACTCCCTAATGATCCTAATAACCCCATATCTACCTGCATGGGAGCAATATAGAGCATCTTACAATTTTAATGTCATTCCAGCCAGATACCAGTCCTGCCAGGCAGGAGTGCACAAATCATTGCCCTCCTTTACAGATGAAGAGTCTGTGGCTCAGGGTGGTGATGGATCTTGTATTGTTAGTATCAAAGCTGAAGTTCAAACTTGGTTCTCTTGTCTCTGAGACCCTTGAAGACATTCTCAGGAAGTGCAGTTGGGAAGGCGCTGGAGGGAGGAGGCTTTCACCTTAGCTTTGAGTACTTAGAATAAACATGTTCCAGAACTCATCTGAGATATTGCCTTTTTTCCCTAATGATCTGAAAATTTGATTTCTATTGTTTTCTCCTTCTTTCCTTGAGTTATTTTGGAGCCTCCAGGTGGTCCTGTGAAGTTAGTTATTGGGTAGGCAATAGGAAGAATGTCATCACAGACCATAGAGTAATGGGACATGAGGGCCAGGACACGCTTATAACAGAGAATAACATAAACTGGTAGGACTTGAGACCAGGGACATCACTCGAGTATGGCCTGGGGAACTAGAGTAAAATGTAGCTAGGCAATATTTAATAAAATAAATAAAAATGTAATGAAACACAGATGATTTAATATGTAGTTTTCAAAGTCAGTCTTTGCCCGCAGGCATCCTTATGCATCGTTGAGTGGCCTCTGTTTCCATTTGAACTGGACCCCATTGCTCTAGAATGTAGTCCAGGAAATCCAGAGCTTGGAGGCGGGTGCCTTAGGACTCCTTTGAGAGCTGTCCTGTGTCCCTGCCTTCCTCCGCCCAGCTCCAGCCCATGTCCTCATCTGAATCTTTCCACCCTCTTGCAAGCTGTGGACTTCCTTCCCTGCAGGTATCTTCCAGCTCTGTTGTAGTTGGCATATTCTGTTCTAGATTCGCTCAGTCTTTACCTAGCAGTTTCTTGGAACTTGATACCCCAGATTCTGAACCCCAAGTCACAGGTAAAGGGCTGCCTCCTTCAAGAGGCCATTTATGATTCTCCCAATTTTTAGTGCCACCCCCAGCCCCTGTCACTGGGAAGTGTCTCTACCCCTGCACGTCCATCCACGTGTATCATCCACAGGCTTATGTTATCATCTGTGTATATGGAGTCTCCATGGAGTGCAACCCCAGCTTCCTGAGGGCAACCACTGTCCTTTGGAGTCTGTAGCCCTGCCCCTCCCTTAGCATCTGGCCCCTTCCTTATTGATTTGTGCCTCCATGTTTCTCCCTACTTTGACATTCGGTGTCCAGGGGCTGCAGCATTCTCTGTGCTGTTTCTGGCCCTCCCAGTTCTGACATTTCATGACTTCAAATTCTCTTTGCATTTTTAATAACCCAAACTATGTTTTAAATTCATACTTCTCTATGTGAAAGTTATCAAATTTTAGGATCCTAGCTCTAGAGCTGAAAGGCTTCTTAGGAGTCATTTGAGCCCAGTCCCTCCATTTTTCATTTAGGAACCTCAGGCATGGGAGGGGTCAAGTGACTCACCCGGTCTTACAGCTCCTAAGTGTCTGGATCTGGATTTGAACTGTGGTCTTCCTGGTTCCAGGTTCCGTGGCCTAGCTTCTACTCTATGGCTTTCTGAGCTGAAGAACTCCTTCCTTTGTGTTGGCTTTAGTTGAACTTCTCCTCTGACTTAGTTGTTGTTCATGCTGAGATCTCTGAGGATCCATCACCCCAGCATGGCCCCAGTTACCCTCCCCTGACAGGATTTGAGTCACCTTCAGAGCAGCAAGATGCTCTGTCTACAGACACGATCAATAGCCACTTGCGCTGGGCCCATGCAAATGGAATCTGGTGAAATATGGATTGTGGTATTAAAATTTATGTTTCCATTATAATTCTTTTTATATGAAATGAGTTTGAGCTACATACGGTCATTGTCAAATAGTGTCACGTATAAGGTGCTTGCCTCTGTCTGATAAGGACACAGGAAAGTGATGGACACACACCTACTCCTCAAGCTCCTTTATTTTCTTCCAGCTGCTTTGCAAAAAGAACAGGCTCTTCATCACCTTAATTATTACCACCACTATCACCACCATCATCATTATTATCATCATCATCATTATTACCACCACCACCATCATCATCATTATCATTGTTATCATCACCAACAGCCCCACCACCATAATCATCAATGTCCTCACAAATCCATCTAACAAAATGGCATGAATTGTAGGGTCCCAGAATTTCAGCATCAGGAATGGTCGGAGGACATTTAGATCAGTCTCCAGGTGAAGTTAGACACTCCTCTGAAATGTCTTTGACATGACAGTGTCTCCACCCAGTTGGAATACTTCCAGTGATGGGAACCTCATTCCTTTCCAATGTAACTAGTTATGATTTATCCTTATTTTGTAACTTAATCTTTCTCCTTGTAACTTGGAACCAAAAAATCTCATAGTTATTAGAGGGACCTCAACATTCAGGGAACTTGAACCACTAGCCACGTTAGGCTCCTTGCACCTTGGCAATGTAGGTAACTAGATTCACCAAACTTTGTGAGTGAGAAAGCCTGCCAATATGACCAAATATGGGCAGCAGAAGACTGGGGCCAGCTCTCAAGTTTCCAAGTAAGGAAGATGAGGCCCATTTTTGTGCCAAAGGAGGGCAGTAGTAGTAGGAGGAGGGCTCATGTAACCCAGATGTTGGCAGCAAACTTAGTGTGAATCCTGCCTTGGGCTTTGATTAGCTGCAAGTCCCTTCACAGCTTTAGTTCCTGGTTTCCTCCTTTGCAAAATGGGGATAACAGCCCCTTCCTCCCAGGATGCTTATGGAACTCCAGCAGCTTTGTCCAAAAGAACTTTCGGCTCTAATCATCATCATTCCACTAAGCTGCCTCAAGCAGATGAGGGGCATTTCCTTCCAAGAAGGCTGCCCTAGGAGTCTGAAACCACAGACCCAGCTCAGAGACCTTTGGGAGAGCCCTCTGTCCCTGCCACCTAGGCAGCTTCCAGGACTCAGGACTACCTAGCAGCTCCTTTCCACTCAATTAACTGTGAATAACAGGGAAAAACCAAAAAACAAATTGAAGAAGGATTTACAGATGTGTCAACCAGTATGAGAGATAGAAAAAATTCCAGAAGGAGAAGGGGAGAATACAGAAGCAGAGAGACAAGGAGATAGCCAGGAAGACCTTGGTGAGCCAAGCCTCTGCCTGACTGCTGAGAGTGGTGAAGACCCAGAGGCCTCAGGGTTTCAGCTCAAAGAGGACAGGGAGACAGGCATTCTGCAGAAGTCACTGAAAAACCACTGGTCAATACTTGGGCCCCCAAATCACTGGATGTCCCACCGCTTTGCCTTCATTGAGGGGGTCTCCTCCAGAGTTCAAAGCCATTTCCAGGGGATCTTGGTTTATGATGTGTTATCTTTTCATCTACATTGGCCAGTCCAGTGAGAGGACCTAGATTAACTCTCAGAAACAAGGGGGAAATGAATAAGTACAAAAGAAAGTCTGATAAAGACTGATAAAGGCAAGTTACTGCCACTGAGGCACCCTTTGTGACCTGGGGAGCCCTCTCATCTCGGGGGCTGTGTTCTAGGTCCTCATGTCCCTTCCATATCTATCATTTAGTGTTCCAAATGGTAGAATACTTCTAATTCTCATGGCCTATGGAAAATTGTGCATGCTATCCCTCTCATTGTGTCTGCTCTATTCTAATGTCTTCTGTCTCTGCCATTCCCTTTTCTGAAGACCCTCCCACCTGTGACATTTTCTGGATTCCCTGAAATATTTTGTTTCCTGTATTTGCATAGGCTTTGGCAGTGGACTAGCCCAAGGGAAGTTCAGAATGGAACTCATTCCAGGGTGTTCCCCCTACACAACTGAAGCCAACTCTTTCTCCTCCTTCATCCTGTGATCCCAGCACCTCTAAAGCTTTCCTCCCATTTTCCCTCTTTGCTGAGAATTTATTTTATGCTAAGTAATGCTTAGCATTGATGATGGTGGAGAAGCTCATTGACACTAATGAGCAGTCTGATTCTCCTTCAGATTGAATCTGGGCTGTGGCTGAGCTCTCTGGGCTGGAGCAAACATAGGGGCTTAATGAAAAATGGCACAGGAGCCTGCTGATTGAACCCAAGTGGAGATGCCCTGGAGCCCTGGGCAAAGGAGAAATGGCAGCATGATGCAAAGAACTTTGTCTGATTGGGCAGACCAACATACAGCACAGAGACAGCTTGTGAATGGGCTTTCCTGGTGGGCAGGTCTCAGGATGGGAGGAGGAAGGGGACTGTGAGCAGCTTAGAAGGGGGCCTGAGAGAACAGAATGTGAGAGCTGGGGGGTGATGTGTGTGTGTGCCATAGAACAGGGTATGGCAGAGTTGGGAGGAGTCTTTAAACAGGGGAGGTCAGAGTTGGGAGGTGTCTTAGAAGAAGTGATGTCAGAGTGGGGAGGGGGTCTTAAAACAAGGGATGGCAGAACTGGGAGAGGACTGAGAACAGGGATGTCCATATCGTTACCCCAGCTCTTTAAAGAAAGGAAGGAAGCAGGGGCAGCTAGGTGGTGCCATGGATAGAGCACCGGCCTTGGAGTCAGGAGTACCTGGGTTCAAATCTGGTCTCAGACACTTAATAATTACCTAGCTGTGTGGCCTTGGACAAGTCACTTAACCCCATTGCCTTGCAAAAACCAAAAATAAAGGAAGTGCATTCTTCTCTCTCCTCTGGTAATAAGTTTGGTCATAATAGTTTCACAGCATTCATCTTGATTTCTATTTCTATTCTGTAATGAACATAATATATGCACATGCATATACTATTATAATATATGCATATAATTTATAAATGTATAAATAAGTACATTGAGAAATATACTCAAATTTTTCAGTGATCAGAATGTAAAAAAGTTTTGAGTCTTTTTCCTCATACCTTCTCAGACATGAAATCTCAGCATGATCTGATTCTCCCCTCCTTCTTTAGTGTTTCACAATAAATAGCACCCAATAAATAGTCTGATTCTTTCTCCTTTCAGTTCCTGCAGCAGTTGCTGTGGGTTTGTGCCATTCATTTGACCCTTAATCAACTTCTAGGATTGTGTGACTTATTCTACACATGTCTCAACTCTGGAGCAAGGACATCCTCTGCTTTCTATTTTCCAAAGGACTGTGCACAGTTCTATTTATACAGTAGATGCTCAATAAATATTTGCTGATTAAATATTAAAAAGAGAATCAGTTAATGAGGGATACTTATTCAGAAGTGTGAGGCTCCTTCCCTCAAGATGCAGCACTAGGAGACTGGGTAGCCCGAGTAAGGTTTGGTTGGGGTTTGGAGTTACAGGGTTTGAGATGGTGCATCGAGCCGAGGGGTATCCAGACCAAAGGGTTCTGTGGATTTGGTTACTGTCCCAGAGCCAAGCATATAGGAATGAGGAGGGTGGGACAAATGGCCAGGCATGGTGGGGAGTTATATATATTCTAAGACTAGCTGGAGATTCTGTGCATTTATATGATATGGAAAAAAATTGCAAATGATTCAAATATGAATACTGCTGTTCCTTAATATTGAACCATCTTTGCATCCCTCAAATTAATCCAAGTTTACAAGAATTCTCTTGTAAATTAGCAGAACTAAAAGTGTCTTTTTCTGTTTTCTTTCTTTTAAAACTATTTCTATTTCCTTTTATGAGATTGGATATTCAAACATTTCTATTTGGGATGCTGTCAATTTTAGTCTTGAAAATAATCCTCTGTTGTTTTGAGTGTTCAGTTTTGTTGACATAGAACTGAATCTAGTAGTTTCTGATAATTCTCTTCATTTCTGCTGATTTTGTTGTGATTTAATCTTTTTTATTTTAAATATTGTAGATTTCATTTACTTCCCTTTTCTTTGAAATCAAGTTGGTTACAGTTTTGTCAATTTTTTTAGCCTTTTTTGAGAATAAACTTTGTTTTGTGTATCAGTTCTATAATCTTTTCAAATTTATCCTTTTTCTTCTAATTTTTAAGATTTGCTTTTTTATGCTCATTTTGACTTTGTTGGATTTCTTATTTTTTCACTTAATGATATTTTTTCCAATGACAGTATAGTTTTCAATATTCATTTTTGTAAGATTTTGAGTTTCAAATTTTTCTTCCTTCCCCCCTCCCCATGCAACAAGCAATTTGATGTAGATTATAAATGTACAATTATGTTAAACATATTTCCATATTAGTTATGTTGTGAAGGAAGAATCAGAAAAAAAGGGAAAAACAAGAAAAAAAACAAAAAACATTTTAAAAAGTGAAAATAGTATTGAAGTAGAAGAAATGTTATGAGAAATATGTTCTATAATTAAGCTGTTCCCTCTTCACTGACCAAGCACTTTACATTAATAGTAACCTCCCCACTCCTACCCCTCTTCCTGTCCCATAGTCCAAGCTATTGAGGTGAGGTCAGTAAGCTTTTTAGTAGAGTACCTTTCCCTTTCATGGCAGGAACTCAGAAATCCCTGTTCCCAGGCACGTGATAAGCCCCTTTCAACAAAACAATGGCTCTCTGCCCTAGCCTGAAAAGATTATATCTATGAAGTACTATCCCTCATCTACATATACCTAATAACCTCATCTTCCTGCTCCTTTGAAAACTTTCCCTCTACTCTGTTGAGTTGCTTGTCTTCCTTTGGGAAGCTAGCCTACTTTTGGTGATCATCATCTCCCAAAAATAAACTCTCCTGCCCCTGTATCCTTCCTTACTGCTTATACCCTGATGGCCCATCTTCCTTTTGGGAGGATGGGCCACTCTTGGGTAGCATAATTCCTAATAACTTCTCATGCCCCTTTACCCTTCTTTACTGTGTATTCCCTGATGGTTTGTCTTTCTTTGGGGGACCAGCCTGCTCTGGGGGGGAAATATGTAATCCCCTAGATAACCTCTCATGTCCCTATTTCCTTCCATAATATATATATATATATATATATATATACATATATATACATATATAATATAATATAATATAATATATATACATATTACATATTCCTTCCTTACTATTTATTTCCTTTATTAGTCACTGTTTCTACTAATCCTTTTTTCTTAGCTTCTGCTAAACACAAAAATACCTAAATAAACTTTTTTTTATCCCCAAATTGTTATGAGTTTTTAATTGAATTCTTTCACATTTGCTTCAATCCCAGAAACCTTTAGCTGGGTATGCTTTGATTTGTATTCAAATTCCATAGTTCTTTCTCTGGAAGTGGATGACATTTTCCATCAGAAGTCTTTTGAAATTTCTTTCATCATTGTATTGTTGAGAAGAACTAAGTCCATCATAATTGATCATGATACAATGTTGCTGTTAATGTATACAATGTTCTTCTGGTTCTGCTCATTTACTCATATCAGTTCATGTAAGTCTGTCCAGGTTTTTCTGAAGTCCACCTGCCCATCATTTCTTATAGAACAATAATATTCCATCCCATTCATATACCACAATTTGTTTCCCCAGTTGATGGGCATCCCCTCAGTTTCCAATTCTTTGCACCACAGAAAGGGCTGCTATGATTATTCTTGTACCTATGGGTCCTTTTCTTTTTCCTTTGACCTATTTGGGATACAGATCTAGCAGTGGTGTTGCTGGATCAAAAGGTATGTACAGCTTTATTGCCTTTGGTCAGGTTTCTTTTTTAATAATGTATATTCAGTTAATCATTTCTTTTTAATTTATAGATATATTATGGATAATATCTATATCTATTTCCCCCTGAGTACTGTTTTATATGCATCCTCAAAATTGGGATATGCTTCTTTGAGCTAGCAGTACCACGTACTAGGTCCATATTCCCGAGATCATAAAAGGGGGGGAGAAATATTTTTTGCAGCTCTTTTTGTTGTGGCAAAGAATTGGAAATTGAGGGGATGCCCATCAATTGAGGAATGGCTGAAAAATTATGGTATCTGAATGTCATATGGAGTGCTATTGTTCTATAAGAAATCATGAGTGGCCAGAGAAGCCTGGAAAGACTTGCATGAACTGCTGCTGATGAAGTGAGCAGAACCAGAAGAACACTGTGCACATTAAAGGCAACACTATGAGATGGATCAACTTTTACCAGATTGCTTCCATGGGGAAGGGGAAAGGAAGGGAGGGTGACAGAAAAATGTGGAACTCATAAACTTGCAAATAGACAAATGTTGAAAACTATCTTTTCACGTAACTGAAAAGTAAAATAAATTGGAATATGCTGTCATATTATTATCATTGACTTTCACAGAATTATTAACTGTTTCTGATTGATTTTTTGATTCCTTCATTATTTAGAATTTTGTTACTGAACCATATTAAGATTTGATGTGTGTGTGCCCTCTAAATTATTATTTTTCAAATTGAATTATGCTCTTTAAAGCATTTTGACCTTTTTATGTTTACTGAAATTTCTTCTGTGAAAAAAAGAAATTTCTTCTGTGTCTTAATATATGATCTTTTTATAAAGCCTCATAGCAATGAATTCTATTTCATTTTATTTTCCAAACAGCATTGTGAGGTAGATAGTATAAGCATTATTATTATCTCTCTCTCTTTGATTATGTATTTATTTATTCTTATTTTGTACAATTTTTTTATACATTAACAAAAGTCTTGTTTAAGAGTAAACATAATATCCCTTCCCCCCCAAAAAATATAGACCCACATGAATGATAAAGTAAAGGGGAGAGAAAAAAATTAAAATTAAAATTAAAAAAATAAAAAATAATAGTAATAATTTTAGGTATGGCCAGGTGGTGCAGTGGACGGAGCACCAGCCCTGGAGCCAGGAGAACCTGAGCCCAAATGCAGCTCCATACACCCAACAATCACCCAGCTGTGTGACCCCATGCAAACCACACCAACCCTGTTGCCCTGCAAAAACCATAAAAAAAG
Source organism: Macrotis lagotis (assembly GCF_037893015.1). Taxonomy (NCBI): domain Eukaryota; kingdom Metazoa; phylum Chordata; class Mammalia; order Peramelemorphia; family Peramelidae; genus Macrotis; species Macrotis lagotis. The sequence goes on from NC_133659.1 coordinate 28,824,547, forward strand.
ACCCAAAGTAAAATAAAATAGTAATAATGATAGTAGTAGTAGTAGTAGTAGTAGTAGTAGTAGTAGTAGTAGTAGTAGTAGTAGTAGAGGCGGCTGGAAGAGGACATTTAGTTTTGCTGGGTAGTTGATTCTTGGTTGCATTCTGAGCTCTTTTGCCTTCCGGAATATTATATGAGCTTTTAATGTAGTTGCTGCTAAGTCCTGTGTGTTCCTGACTGCAGCTCCACAATATTTGAATTGTGTCCTTCTGGCTGCTTGTAATATTTTCTCTTTGACTTGGGAGTTCTGGAATTTGGCTATAATATTCCTGGGGGTTGTTTTGTTTTTTTTTTTTTTTGGATCTCTTTCTCAGGGGGATCGGTGGATTCTCTCCATTTCTATTTTGCCCTCTGCTTCTAAGATATCAGGGCAATTTTCCTTTAGTAATTCTTCGAAAATGACGTCAAGGCTCTTTTCCTGATCATGACATTCAGGTATTCCAATTATTTTTAAATTATCTTTCCTAAATCTGTTTTCCATATCAGTTGTTTTTTTCAATGAGATGTTTCACATTTTCTTCTAATTTTTCATTCTTGGGGTGGCTAGGTGGTGCAGTGGAAAGAGCACTGGGCCTGGAGTCAGGAGTACCTGAGCTCAAATCCAGCCTCAGACACTTAATAATTACCTAGCTGTGTGGCCCTGGGCAAGCCACTTAACCCCATTTGCCTTGTAAAAAACCTAAAAAAATAGTCTAATTTTTCATTCTTTTGGTTTTGAAGTGTTGTGTCCTGATTTCTTGTAAAAATCATCAATCTCCCTGAGTTCTATTCTTTGTCTGAAGGATTTGTTCTCCTCCGAGAGTTTTCTTATCTCCTTTTCCATCTGGCCAGTTCTGCTTTTCAAAGCATTCTTCTCCTCAATAACTTTTTGAACTGTTTTATCCATTTGACTTATGCTTGTTTTTAGCATGTTATTTTCTTCAGCATTTTTTTGGATCTCCTTGACTAGGCTGCTGACTTCATTTTCATGTTTTTCCTGTATCTCTCTCATTTCTTTTCCCAATTTTTCTTCTAACTCCCTTACTTGATTTTCAAAGTCTTTTTTGAGCTCTGTCATAACCTGAGCCCAATTTCTGTTTTTCTTGGAGTCTTTAGATGCAGGAGCTTGTGCTTCCTCATCTTCAGATTGAGTGTTTTGATCCTTCTTGGGATCACAGGCAAAGTATTTCTCAATGGTCTTCCTATTGTTTTTCTGCTTACTCATTTTCCCAGCCTGTGCCTGGTTTTGGGGTTCTTCCTGAGCTTTTGAGTGTGTGAGGTTCTGTCTTCCCTCCTGGTCTGTGAATGACCACAAGCACACCCCTCTGCCACGGGGCTGAGGTGGGGGGGCCCTGCTGTTCTACGGGGGTGGGGCTAGACTGAGATCAGGATCAGAGCCCCAGAGTCCTGTTCCAGGGACTTAGGACAGAGCTGGGAAGTCTCTAGTCTCTCTCTTCACTCCCCTCCATATGCTCAGCTCGCTCATGCCCTGGGGGCTCCTGCTTACTGGCTCTGCCTGCTTCCTGTTCTTGGATTTGGGCTGCTGTGACCACGTGTGCCCTGGGCTTCACGTGCTTGCTCTGGCAGAGGTCCCCCGCTGTTCCCCCAAGTTGTGCTTGGTGTTCCCTGGAGTATAGGTCAGGAAACTCCCCCACTCCTAGCGACCTGGGGCTGCCTCCAGGAGGCTGAAGTTCATTCACTCTGGTGGGCTGCACCTCCAACCCCGTGGAACTGAGCCTTTCTGCTCTTTTACAGGTTACTTTGGGTTGGAGAACTGCCTCACTGGGTCCCTCTGTGGATTTTATCTATTGAAAATGTATTTAGAGTCCTTAGTTTACATGTTTTAAGTGAGAGCGCCTAAGAGATGCTCCTCTCTTCTCCCCTTCTTGGCTCTGCCCTCTCTCTCTCTTTTTTAAGGCTTTTGCAAGGCAATGGGGGTTAAGTGACTTGCTAGTTAATTATTAATTGTCTGAGGCTGGATTTGAACCCAGGTCATCCTCCTGAATCCAGGGCTGATGCTCTATCCAGTACACCAACTAGCTGCCCCTTTTATCTCTATTTGACAGATGTGGAAACTGAGTCTTAGTTGCTAACACAAATGCTCACACAAATGGCAAACGTTGATGTCTGGACTTGTTTAATTCTGGCCTTGTTTCCATGCTCCATTAGAATTTTTACTTTGTGCTATTTCTTATCTTACCTTTCACATTTTTGCAACTACCATCCTAGGACACAAGGCTTTGTAACTTCTACTTTGGACAATTTATTGTAAGAGTTTCTCTTTTGATTGTTTTGATTCTACAATGGAGAGATACTAGAGAAGTTTAATACTGACTGACTTCATAGACATCATTGAGATTTGGTAGAATGAAACTTTGCCTGGATCTTGGATATACCCAGTACAAAAGGACAGGTCTAAGTGGGTGGTGACTGTGGCACTATTTTGTGATTCGGTGAAATGGAATTGAATACCAAGCTTGCCAAGTCCACTGTTTACTCTACTACACTACATTTATTCATTTAGCAAATCCCCCTTCACTGTGTCAGTGGCTTAGCTCTGTGAGCAGACCATATTCTTTTTTTTTTTCAGATGCTCTGGAACTAATATTATTTAATAACTTTTCTACTCCCTAAATTTCCTACTCTGTGACAGTTGTATGATTATTCTTATCTATTCATCATAACACATCCCAGGTAACTGTTCAGCTAGTTTCATTAAATGTTTATACTTGAAAATAAAATATTAGGGGCAGCTAGGTGGTATAGTGGATAGAGCACTGGCCCTGGAGTCAGGAGGACCTGTTTTCAAATGCGCCCTCAGACATTTAACAATTGCCTAACTGTGACCTTGGGCAAGTCACTTAACCCCGCTGCCTTACAAAAAAAAAACAAACCTAAAAAAATCTTTTGAAAATTTTTTCTTTTTTATTAACATTTTATTTGTTTTTCAATTATATACAATAGTAGTTTCTACTTATCATTTTTGTAAGGTTTTGAATTTTATAATTTTTCCCCCACCCTCCCTTCCCTACCCCCCATAGAAGGCAGTTTGATAGTCTTTGCATTGTTTCCATGCTATACATTGATCAAAACTGAATATGTTGAGAGAGAAATCATATCATTGAGGAGAAAATAAAATATTAGAGATAGCAAAATTATGTAGTAACTAAGACAATTTAAAAAAATTGAAGGTTGTAGTCTTTAGTCTTTGTTTAAATTCTACAGTTCTTTCTTTAGATACAGATCGTATTCTCTGTCACAGGTGCTCTCAAATTGTCCCTGATTATTGCACTGATGGAATGAGCAAGTCCATTAAGGTTAATCATCACCCCCATGTTGCTATTATGGTGTACAGTGTTCTTCTGGTTATACTCTTTACAACTTGAAGGATCTTGGGTATTGTCAGTGCTGGCTCTCTCTCCAAGGACCCAGATCGTGATTCCTCAAGATCTAGGTACAAGAGAATTCCTCCTGCTGAGAGTCCCCTGGGCCTGGGCAGAGACAAGTCCAGTCAGTCAGGTTGGTCCTCAGATGTCTGCTGTCACCTGCCAGAGAGCCTAGGGCTCTCTGATCGAAGGGCATTTCTGGGCCATACTGAAGAATTAGGGAGCAGTTTAGCAGGGAGCACATGGTCTTTGTTTACAGGCTCCTTGCATCATCCAAAGGCAGTGTGTGGGCCCCAAGTCTGATCCAGACAGCGTGGAGGAGATCAGAGGGTTTGGGGGAGCCCAGAGCTTTCCTGTGGTAGAAGAGAATCTGGCTGGAGAGGCCGGGAATTTTTCTGCCTCTGCAGTCAGTAAGAATGGCCTGGTTTAACACTTTATGAGATGTTGCTTTTGATTTATAACTTTGAGTTGTCCCTGTAAACAGCCTTTCTTGCTTGGCAGGAGACAGAAGAGGAACAACATATTTGATTCTGGCATGTCTCTCAGTGCCGTGGTCATTCTGTGCTTATGTCCTAACTTCACTTGTGTTTCTGCTCTGTGTCCTCATGGATTCCCTACTTCCGGAGCAGTTCCTGGATGTGTTCCCTGATCACTGGAATATCTTTTCCTGGCTCCTTTCCCACTGGTGGGGTGGAAACCAATGGGAGATAGTTTCTCATGTGTATGGGGATTTTTCTTAGTACTTTCTCTACGATTCTGTTCGAGTGAATGTCTTTTGTTGAAACTAATGTGTTCTCTGGTTGGATGTGAAATGTCAGTCTACCAGTAGGGGCTTCTGCATTGTGGTTTTAAGGGAATTGTGGCTCAGAGACTGCCTTGAGTATGATTTTGATGCCCGTGGAAGGGGCTACAGATAAAAGATACCTTCTTCTCTACCAGTGCATAGTTTATATTGTTTTATGATTTGGAGATGCTCTCTTCATGAGAACCCTCTGAAAGAGGTGATGCCTCCAAAAGAGGTGATGATGCCATAATGATGGATGACTCCTATTTTGCAAATGAAAAGACACTCAGAGAAGTTCTGTCTCTTTTTTTAAGGTTTTTTTGTCTAGGCAATGGGGTTAAGTGGCTTGCTCAAGGCCATACAGCTAGGTAATTATTAAGTGTCTGAAGCTGGATTTGAATCCAGGTCCTTCTGACTCCAGGGCCCGTGCTCTATGCACTGCACCACCTAGCTGCCCCTGAAGTTCTGTCTCTTACATGGGTTTTTGCACCTTCTCTTAGCTCCTACTCTGAGGCCTTGCTCCAGTGGGCACAGAAGTCTTAGCCAGCATCTTTTTTGCTCTGTGGCTAGATGTTTCCTTCAGCTTGACCTTCTCCCTGTGAGGTGGGGCCTTTCCTTTACCTTCATTGATCAGAATCACTTAATGTCCTGAATCTTAAGAAGGGAAGGCTAGTGCCCTTAGAAAGGGAATCAATAGGAGACCATTTCAGCCTGTGCAGAGCTTGGCTTGTTTGGGGATTATTATTAACAGTGTGAATCAGACCTTCCCAGTGCCCTGGAGGAGGGCCAGAAAATTCTCCTCTGCTCTGGGCAGAGGGATGGCAAAGCCCCCCAGACTGCCCTTGAGGAGGCCAGAGACAGAGCCAGGACATGGGATCCTCACTCCTCCAGGAAGTTAGCCTGATCCCCCAGCAAGAAGGGTGCTCTTAGCATTGGGATCTGCTGCAACTCCCACTTTTTCCATATCTCCCTGCAAGCAATCAGGGATTGAGGATTTCCTTGGGGAGGGACAGTCATAGTGTTCTGGGCTCAGATTTTGATAGTTTTACAACTGAGAGGCAATTTCAGAATCTGTGTCCCTAACCAACTCAACTCCTGCTGACCAACCCCTCAGAGAGCACTATGCTGCCTATCGAAGAAGACCTTGACAAACAGATAGCCAACACATACTTCCCCATCCTCAGTGCCTATCTACTTTGATTGACCTCCCCAGAGGGTTCATCTTGAAAACCCATGGACCTCCAGTGCCATACACAGGAATGAACATTTTCAGTCATTCTGTGGGATTTCTGCCCAAATCCTCCCCAGAAAGTCCTCCCCATGCTGAATACTGACCTATGTTTCCCTTTAGATGTACCCAGTTCATCAACTCCTATCAATTAAATTATGATCTTTATCATTTGGTTATTATGTCAATGGCAAAGACTCTCTGATCAATTTATTGACATGCAATCTCATCTCCAGCTGCCTGTTGGACGGTTTGAACGGGCCATTCCCTAAACATCAACATGTCCAAACCTTCCCTCTTTTTAACTTTCCTCTTACTATGGACTTGCCAGTCACCCAGGCTCATGGGTCATCATTGACCCCTAGCTCCCCAAATCCCAACCCCAACCTCATTCCCATATATTGCTAAGGTCTGTCAGTGTCTCTTTCACAACATCTCTCCAATGTACTCCCCTTCCTTTCTCTGATAGGACCCTACTCTGGTGTGGGCACTTTGTCTCCTCATATCCGGACTATGCAATTGCTGCTGCTTCTGCCTGCCTCAAATCTCTGACCAACTCTCCTCCATCCTTCATTCATCCTGCCCAATGAAGTCTAGGTCTGATGTTGTCAACTGCCCTACTCAAGAAACTGCTATCTCCTTGTCACCTCCAGGACCAACTAGAAAACCCTCTCTTAAAGCCCTTCCTAGCCTGGCTTCTTCCTCCCTTTCTCACCTTCTTACTCCTTCTTCACCCCAGTGTACTCTATGGGTCAGTGGCTCCTTCACTGAACTCTTGGGCCTTTTCACCAGCTGTCCATAGGAGACCTCTCTGCTTCTTTATCTCCCCTCTCAGGGCTTCCCTGGCTGCCTTCAAGATGCAAGAATCTCCTTAATGCAGGTAGCTTTCCTCCTCCTTAGAGTCTGAGTCCTTTGAGGGCAGAGACAATTTTTTGCCTTTCTTTGCATTCCTAGCGGTTGGCACAGTGCCAGCTGCTTAACAAATACTTTTGGATTGGAAGGTCACCAGCACCTGGAGCTGTCCCCCGGTCCCAGTTCTCTTGCTACCTGACTAGTGCACCATCTTCCCTCATATGTGTCCTTGGGGCATCTTGAGGATTTAAGATCACAGCTGCCAGCTTCTGGGTGCCTGGTTGTCCCTCCAGGGTGAAGCACCAGGATGTGGGTGGCTAAAAGAGCTGGGGCCAGAGGCTCCAGGGCTGGACAGAAGAGCTGGATACTGTGGGCATGGACCCAGGTGTCCAGTTCAGGGCGGCAGGATACCAGCAGCTAGACACAGTGCCTATCGCCGGGACCTCTCCCCCTTCCCCAGCCCCTCTGTTACCCTCTTAATAGTAAATGACATTTTTCTAGCCAAATCAATTTTTAAATAAAACAATGCTATCCTATTTTCTTACCTCTGAATACCTCAGTAGTAGAGCAGGGAGAGAACTAGGCTTGAAGTCAGGAATCCTGCCTCAGGCACCAGTACCAGGAGACTCTGGTCAAGTCACTTTAACCTCTATCTTAAGTTTCCTCAACTGTAAAATGGGATTAATATGAACATCTTCTCAAGGTGGTTGTAAGGAGCAAATGTACCCGTATTTGAATAGCTCTTACTGTAACATCCAGTGGATAAGAGGCACTTAACAAAAGTTTGTTCCATTTCCCCCCCAAATATAAATCCTAATCCTTCCCAGAGGACTTGACCTTCAGAGGGACCCCCTGAGGCAGAGCCAGTTTCTTGTTAGTAAAAATACGCAGATTCCCCCCTTCTTCTCTACCCAGTCCCCTTCCCCACTAAATAGTCCACACCTCCATTGTCATGGTAACTACTGTTGGAACTCCAGGGGGTCACCTGATGCTGGACAAGGGCCAGGATTCAGAGGGACAAAGCCATGAGGGAGGGGACGCTCTCTGTCAACTGGCTTGGACAGGAGGGCAAGAGGAGAGAACACAGATCTCTCTCTGGGCTCTGAGTGGTGCCTGGGTGTGCTGGTCATGGAGACGAAGAATACAGGCGCTGAGGGTCAGAGGATGCAGAGGAGGAAGAGTGAGGACAGCCCAGAGGAGGCACTCTTAGAGTGTGGAGTTGGAAGTCCTGAGTTCAAGTTCTCCTCGTCATGCAGCAAGTTTGTGATGTTAACAAGGATACTGTTAATTCACTTCTTAGTTGCCACAGGTGACTCTCCAGTACTGAGCTGGGGAGGAGCTGATTGGTCTTCATTAGTGATGGAAGCAGACACCCTACTATGAATTTACTCCCTGCAGTAATTCCAGATGGAAGTAATTCCAAAGTGGAAGACAAAGCCAGAAAGTTGTAGTGAAGAGGAGAATCGTTTCTGATGAGATGGATCAGAAAGACTTCCTGGGGGGAAATGCCATAAGGGATAGTCAAGTTTAATATAGGCTGATTAATCATAATAGCTAGCATTTTATAGTGTTTTAAGATTTACAGATCTCTATAAAATCTCTTATTCTGTCCTTTCAACAGCCTTATAAGACAGGTGTCATTATTAATCCCATTTTACAGAGGTAGAAACTGAAGCTGAGAGAGAGGCACTGATTGGACCAAGTCACCCAGCCAGGAAGTGGCTGAGATAGAATTTCTGGCCCAGGCCTTGCTGCCTCTCCATCCAGTGCTCCATGATCAGGCTAGAAATGGGACTCTTGCTAAATCAGCTCTGGTGTGATTACAGGTACTGCATGAACACAATGCTACAATTAGAGGCCATTCTAGGAAGGGGCTGATCTCTTTCTCATTGCAGATGGGAGTTGACTTTGGGTAGCATATATATTGAAGGGAGAATAGAGCTCTAATGGAGCAATAAACTTAAGTCAGCCAAGGTTATTTTTAATAAGATAATTTATACCACCTAGAAAAGGCAATCGTACCTTATTAGTTATGGGGGAAAAAACCAAAGCTGGGAAATTCAAAGCGAATGATTAAGCCTATAATCAACTCATAGAGTCCAATTAACCATTTAATGACCTCAACTCTCAGAATGTGAGAATTAGAAGAGAACTCAGAGGCCATCTACCCCAACCAACATACACAAGCCCACTTATCCCCTCCCCACTGTAATATACTCATTAACGGGTCATAAAGTGTCATAAAACATAAAACTCCTTTCTAGTTTGGGCAATTTCATCTCTTTTCTGAGGAGGGTGAAGCATCCTTTGCTCCTGGTGGGTCCCATACTCCCTCTGGTCCTTCCCTCTGATGTAACTAATGGTATTAGGACAGTAAAAAGTCTGGTTTGTCCCTTGGTGCTTGTGGTTCCCTTCTCTGCTGATCCTGTCTCCTCTTTGAACTTGTTGAGATGTTGTTGTAGACCTGGGCCCTCCCTGGGTGTGCTTGAGATTAGGCCTCTCGAGTCCTCTCTGCTCCTATCATTGAAGATCTGACCCTCTTGTGCCAGCCCTGATGTTCCAGGTGGTTGACTCTCTGAGAGGCCACAGGGACATGCTGGCCTGTGGCTACTTCTATGTGCATCTTGCTCTCTCTGCCTCATGTGTCTTCTACCCCTTTGGCACATGTGGACAGACAACATTCAGAGTGGTGCCTGGGTGCCATGGTCATGGAGACAAAGAATACAGGTGCTGAGGGTCAGAGGATGTTAGGAGGAAGAGTGAGGACAGCCTTCAAGACCACCTGTACCAGACCGTGATGTTCCAAGTGAAAGTGAATCTCCTGGCCGTCTTCCTGTCTCTTGCCCCAGCACTATAGCAGAGACTCTTTCTCTTCCTCTCTGGAACTGATTGACATCACTCCTGGTCATATTGAATGATCTGAGGGACCCCCCACACTCTAGGAAATTAATTTTGATTTTATCTTTTGGTAAGATTTCAACCAAATTTTAGGAAGCATTAACTTCAGTATTTGGATTTGATTGTGTTCTTCCTCTCTGCTATGGTTCTGATGACAACAGTCACTTCTCCAGAAGATAGGTGGCTAGAGAGTGACTGATTGTCCTATGAGCACAACACTCTTCTACTCAATAACCTCCTGTGGCTCCCTATTGCCTCTCCATATGACCTTTCACATTCTGACCCCAACTTATCTTTCTGGCCTTATTATATATTACTCCCCTTTCCACTCTCTGCCACCCAGTCAAACTTGTATTTTCATGGAACCTTGCTTGACCTTCCCTCTCCCTGATCCCTCATATTTATTTTGCATATAATTCTTGATATATTGTAAATGTCCCCACAGAGCATAAGCTCTGTGAGGGTAGGCACCATTTGCTTTGTGAATTTGTCTTTCTAGTGTAACACAGTGCTTATTCCATGGTAGACATTTACTAAACAAATATATCTTGACTGATGGCTAACCCTTGGAGATTAAGGTCAGATGCGCCAGTTCAACTTTCCTTATTTGTTGCTGATGCTGATGTGCTTATTCAATTTTCAGAATGAGTTTTCCTATCTATTGGGTGATTTGATATAGTTATAAATATCTATAGTCCTCCTTTCAGACTTCCTGTGGTTGAGCCCTAAGGTTCTACTACTCATAGAATACCGCTTCTTGCAGTTCCCTCCAAGCTGCCAAAGCCTGGCATTAGAACCTGTGATGGGCAATGTGTTGCCTGTCCTCAGACCATCCTTCCTAAATACACATGTTCCATTCCAGAGAGTTGAGTCTGCCATTTCTGACTTAGTAGCTCATGAAGAGCTGGTGTAAGGTCTCTGATGATTGTGGGACAACTCCCCATAGATGCAGTCCTATTTCCTTAGAGGACTGAAGGGCAGATGGGAGGAGAGAGCAGTTGTGATTGGCGATAGTGGACTGGCACCTCCAGAGTCCTTATATTGAACAGTTTTGTCTGGGCCTCTCTAGGGCCTGTCTGGTAGACACATGAGATGGGAAAGGAAGTATGGCCCCTCTGGCCTTGGGAAGTTTAAGCTGCCACTCTGGCCCCTTCCCTCTGAGTTTGTGCTTAAGCTCCTGAATAAGAGAGGATTCCATGCCCTACAGGACTGTATGTCCCGGGCATCCTGGCCATCCTCCCTGGCTCCTCCTCCCAAATGTATCCTGAAGCTGTGGCACCCTAGAGGACCCTGGGAACAGAGCTAGGTCCTTCCCCTTTCCCCCAACCATCCCTGCTGGCCCATCACCATTCTCTCCTGCCCCAGTTGTGGGTGAGCCATGTAGAGCCATCCAGGGCTGTGGGATGGTTTTCACTAGTAGAAGTGTTGCTCATGAGTGAGGGAGAACCACAAAACCTCATTGTTGGTGGCTAGTACCCTGCTAGTATGCCAGGAGGATTCCAGGCTAAGGTACAGCTGGCTGTCAGACATCTGAGATAAGTTTAACTGCTGGATAATTTGAGGGTGATTGTGACTCCTTATCAGAGTGGTTTGGTGACATCAGATGAGAGTGGATGATGAGTGGGACTTTAGAGAGTTAATTAATTGGAGAGCTGGCACATTGGCAGGCGTGCCTGATGTGTGGACATGGTGGTTTCCATCAGGAGGTGTGTCAAGGGTGTCTGGCCTGGCTAGTTTAGACTTTATCTCGTCAGCTTCCTTGATGCCCACCCTCCACATCTGGGATGCAGATCCATGGCATGGACAGATGCCACAGTCTCGTCCTTCTCCAGAGTCTAAGGCACAAAGCTGTAAGCTTTCAATAAATGCCAAGCATCCACGGATCCCCCTTTAATTGCTTCTTGCCAGGCCATCTCCCTGCCTCCACTTCCCCCTTTTGTCCTCAGTGTGCACACTGACAGACCTCTGTTCTCAATGTCTGGGCCACAGAATCTCAGCCCTGGAGGGAGGTCAACTGTCCAAATTCTAGTGGATGTATGTCAGTCCCTCTTCCAGAGGCTTTTGCTGGACAATGTGTCCTTGGCCTGGCCTCCAAGACCCTCAGAGATTCAGCTTCAGAGTAACTGGCACAAATGCAGAGATTGTTCCAGATGCACAAGGGACCACCATCAAATCTAACCCATTCATGAAAGGGACCCCCATCATAACACATTCACACATGTCCTCCAAAGAGGACACGGAAGGGCCTTTGCCACATGGTGGTTGGTCTCATGTCTCCGCTAAGCTTTCTCTTCTTCAGATTACTCATGGCCAGCCCTTGTGTCATTTAACCCAGTACCCTCACCTCCTTTGTGACCAGTTCATCTAATGTGTACAGACAACCTGGGGATACCATGGAACCAACCAGATGATGGAATTGAGATTCAGAGATCTGATTGGAAATTGAAGGAATGTGCATCAATTGGGGAATGACTGAACCAGCTGTAGTACAGAGATGTCTTAGAATACTGTTGTGTAAGAAGAAATGAAAAATAGGCAAATTTCAGAAAAACCTAGAAATGCTTGTATGAACTGATGCAAAGTGAAATGAGTAGAATCAGGAAAACAATGTACATAGTATGGGTGATATGGTATGATGATCATCTGGGAATGACCCCACCCTTCCTGGCAACACAAGATCCAAGATAAGGACAAGGGACTCGCATCCAGATAAAGAACTGATGGACTCTGAGTGTGGATTGAAGCATGTTTTCTTCAATTACTTTATTCTTTTTTGTGCCTATTTTTTCCCTTTTGATCTGTTTCTTCTTCCACAACTGAGACCCATATGGAAATATGTGTTACATGATAACACATGTATAAACTGTACCAAACTGCCTACCATTTTTAGAAGAGAGAAGGGCGAAGAGGGAGGGAGAAAAATTTGGAACTCAAAGTCTTGTAAAAATGTTCACAATATGTAATTGGAGGAAAATAAAATACTATTTAAATTTTAAAAAAGATTTAACAAGATTTGTAAAGAGTAAGAGTCAGGCAAACTCTATTATGCTGCAGTTTAATAAGCCAAAATATAAATTGCCTCGTTTGGGTACTGAAAATAAATTTCACAAGCACAAGGTTTAGGATATGCTACTAGACGACAATCCCTGCGGGAATCCATAGGATCCATATGATCAAGAGCATTCTTGTCATAAAGCAAGTTCCCCTGCTCTTAGGTTGCATCTGGACCAGTAAACGCCTGAAATGAGCAGGGTCTTGTCACTAGATGTCCTAGTGAGAGGAGATGGAGATGGTGAAAGTTTTTAGAGAGAAGTGTGATCCTTGACAGGGGAATCTGCTCCACTTGACTCCTTGAAGCCTCCATTCATGCTGAGCATCATCCCCCTCTGGAGGGCTATTGGACTAGAGGTCCCACCAAGTTCTGGAAATCTGAACTTGCCTTGCTCAAAATTCAGTCTGCATACATTGTAGGGTTCCCCCAGTTTGAACCCAGACTCTCCCTAGTCTACACCTGGTCTCACCCTCACTCTGAAACACGGTGTTCAGAGGTGGTGGATAAGGAGAGCCCTGCCACCTGCCCAGCATCTGAAGCAGCTGGTGGTATTTTGACACGAGAAGAGGAGACACTTGTCGGATGCCCCCAAACCCTCCTACAGCCTCACCAGGAGCCCCTTCCTCTCCTGGCCAGCTCTAATTCTTTTCACAAAGAGGATGCCTGCTTCTCTGGGCTTCCCTCTCTCCTTTGTCCTGATGTCCAGGAACAAGCCGAGCTCATCTAGCCCCCTTTCATCCCTGCCCAGGTCGATCCTTGTCGGCCTTGCTGCATCCCACCCTTTCAGGCCATGTCCAGAGCACTTCCACATGCCCATTAGATGTGAGTTCCTGGAGGTGAGGGCCGCCTTATGTATGCCCAGTGGTCTTTGGCCAATGGGGCCTGATACTCGTAAGAGCTTACGGCAGCCTACTTTTTGTCTCTGGGTCTGTCTATTTGTCCCTCTCTGTGGGACACCCAGTCAGAGGCTTCTCCCTTAGACTTTGAATGGAACATGCTGCTCCCTCTCAGGAGCTTGGGCCTCCAAGCTCCGTGGTCTGACACCTGCTGAACAGGTGAGGAGCAGTCAGGTTTCCAGGGCTTGCCTGCGTGGACACCCAAGAAGTCTCTCATGTCTTCTGCAACGATGACGGTGTTCTAATTACTGCCATCGGGCTGCACTGAGAGTAGTTTCTCAAAAATCTAATCAAATGAACATAATGTTTCTACACAATTCTTCCCACTGACTTGACTAAAGGAAATGTATTTTGATGTAGCAAATTTCCCACTGAGACGAAAACAGAGCTTGGAGTTGGTGTGTTCCGACGTTGCCACAGCCATGATTGACAAATCCTTTGAGAAAATTGACAAGCTCATGTTAATGCCGCCTGGGTTCACCTACGAGAGGTATCATACCGAGTGACTAATTTATTTTTAAGTGAGTGCAAATACATTTTCCTCAGAACGGGACATGATGCTCCTGACAATCTTGCTGTTAACACAGAGATAGAATAATTGGAAGGGGTGGGGTGAAAAATTGTTTGCCTTTCTCCTTGTTCTCTCCCAGCCCAGCCCTTGGAGGCGATCTGGCATTAATGAGGCTCAGCATCTGGGAGTGTCAGTCCTTGAAGGGACATTAAAGGTCCCGACTGCCCCTTCCCCTTTCAGAGATAGAGAAACTGGAAAGGAGGGGATTGGACTGGATCCAGAACTTCTTCCTCTCCCTGATTCTCCAATCTGGAGGCCTCAGTCCACCTTAGGGTAGGCCACAGGTCATCTGTCACCTCTGTACAGTGACCTGGGACTAGTTCTTGTTCCCTAGGTCCTGGTAGTGGTGTCTGCAAGGTCCTCTTGAGATCAGGGATGGATCCTGGGAAGGAACCTGTGAGGTCCCCCATCCAACTCCCTTTGTCTCTGAGATGAGGAAAGTGGAGCTCTGAGAGGGCAGCAACCCCAGTAACAGCTAGCACTGGGGGTTAAGGTGCACAAAATACTTTATGGAATGTCATCCCACTAGATCCTCATAGTAACTCTGCATGGCAGGTGCAATTATTACCATTCCCATGAGGAAACTGAGGCAGACAATGGTTAAACAACTTGCCCAGGCTCTCTTAGCTAGTAGGTGTCTGAGGCGGAGTTTGAAGTCGGGGATTCCTGACTCTAAGCAGAGCGCCTTCTTTTCTGCTCCAATCTAGTTATGTTGTTTGCTTAAAATTACAGAATTGTAAGTGTCTGGGGCAGGGTTTGCACAGAGGTCCTCATTCTCATGCACCATGCACTCCCCATTCTTTGCTGTGGCATTGGATCAAGAGCCCCAGGTGTGGGTTCAGTAGGGAGATGGGTCTCTGCTGCTTGCTGAATCTGTGACTGTGGGGAATGTTCTATAATACCCCTCTGAGTGGGGCATAGGAAGAGAGTCAAGTATTGCATCCGAAGGCCTGGCCTTGAGGCCTAGGCTCAGCCCATCCTGAGGGTGGGATGGGCAGGACCTCTCCCCTCTCCCCTTGCCCCTCTCTCTCTCCCCAGCTGTTCCATTGGTAAGAAACAAACCAGGCCCCTCTCCTTTCCCACTTGTCTGGGCTATTCTGCGGTTGAAGGGTCTTGTGCCTCCAAAACAGTAGATGGTACTGTGTTTATTGTTGTTTCTATACAGAACCTTGACCCTAAACCCTCTGACTCTACATTTTTCTCTGGACATGCCATGGACTTGAGACCTGTGCCTGCAGAGGGCATGTTGGTACCCCCTCCAAAAACTTCCACAATGTGAATGACAGCCTCGCTAAGCCTGGAGATGGTCATTGTGCTCCTGGTGGCAGGAGATGAGTTTCTCAGCATAACATTTCTCTAATATGGTCACCTAAGGCTTGTGGGGCTGTTGGGGAAGGAAGAGAACCAGCACAGAGGAAATCTTGGACCTGTGAAGGACTGACATCATCACCATCACCTTTGCCACCATCTCCCTCATCTTCTTTCCCTTCTTTTTCCTCCATCATTTTGTAGACCTTGGGTCCCTCTGCCTTGGCCACTTTTCATGTTCATAGTGTCCTTGGCAAGTATAGCCCACTTACATGTAGCAGTACAGCCCAATGGCTGTAATTAGAGCATTATCGTTGGTGTAAAAGATACTGGAGGACCTGCTTCCAGGTTCTTGTAGCACAGTAGAAATAAGAATTTTTGGTATTCTAAGGAAGAACTTCCCAAGGGGCTGTTTTGTAGCAGATGGGGTGCCTCCCCGTACCTGGGGGGTCTGACCACTTGTGAGGAAGCTTACCTTTCTGCCAGGGCCTGTAGCAGGTGCCCGCCTGCAGGGACAATCCCATGATTTTCTTTTCTTTTTTTTTTTACAACTTTTTTTTTAGGTTTTTGCAAGGCAAATGGGTTTAAGTGGCTTGCCCAAGGCCACACAGCTAGGTCATTATTAAGTGTCTGAGACCAGATTTGAACCCAGGGACTCCTGACTCCAGGGCCGGTGCTTTATCCACTGCACCACCTAGCTGCTCCCCCAGGGAAGTAACCAAGGTTAGAAGTTACAAAGTATCCTAGCAGGATTGGAATTCAGATCTTCTGACTACCTGCTGTACCATTTAATTGCTTCAGAAGCAGCTGAATTTTTTTTTTTTTTTAGGTTTTTTGCAAGGCAAATGGGGTTAAGTGGCTTGCCCAAGGCCACACAACTAGGTAATTATTAAGTGTCTGAGACCGGATTTGAACCCAGATACTCCTGACTCCAGGGCCAGTGCTTTATCCACTGCACCACCTAGCCACCCCAATCCCATGATTTTCTTGACGTGGTTTGATGGTCCCTGCCTTTACAATAACTCAGACTGACTAGGACATGTGGATGCCTCTAGCCCTGCCTTGGCTGGCCCCTTGACCATTGAGGTGGAGGGAAAAGTGCAGGGATCAGAGCTAAACATTCCTATTATTTGATAACCAAATGGAAGGACCGTATCAGTTCAAAAGGGTGAGGATTTAGATATCAAGGAACTGAAATAAGAGGGAACAGAGAAGTCCAAGGAGACAGAGGAGCTTGCTGCTAAGCTGATTTCCCCTAGAATCCCTTAATAAAGTGTGAATGGTGGATGTAGGGTTCCCCTTTAACATCTCTTTGAGCTCCCCAAATAAAGCAATGATGACAGTAATTATGATAGCCCACCTATCTATATAGCTGCATGATCTTGGAGAGGCCATTTCTATTTCCTCATCTCTAATACAAGGATGCTGGAAGAGGTGGTATTTCATATCTCTTCTAGGTCTGAAAAATCTATGTCTGGGGTGAGGTATAAACAACTCTGCCTCAGTTGTCTCATCTGTCAACTGGGGTTCATAATAATATTTAGCTTCCAGAACTATTGTGAGAATTAAATGGGATAATATTGTGAAGCATTTCTGGGGCTTTAAAGTATTTCAGAAATGTGAATTATTGATGATGATGATGCTTGTTCTTCATTCTCAAAGAAGACCCTGACATCAGTGAGATGTTACCATGACAAGCACATGAACTGGATTTGAATGAGGGAGGGGGCTATGCTCAGTTACCAGCCTCACTTTATCCTCTGGAACCATCTGAGTTCAGTGGCCAGATATGGTATCAAGACAACTGGAGATCCCTGGATGCGAGGCAGTCAAGATTGAGTGACTTGCCCAAGGTCACATAGCTAGTGAGTGTCAAGTGACTGAGATTAGAACTCCTATTCTCCTTATTCCAAGACCAATAGATTAGAGGGAAGGGGAGCAGAAATTTGCATGTGGTTGTGTTTTTTATTCATCCTTGAATGGAATAAATGGTGCCCAAGCCCTATTTCTATGGGAGCATCAGAAATCTGAGATTGATGTCTTATATGCAGACACATTTGATATCAAAGACACAGGATCAGACCTGGTCAGTGTGAATTCAATGCTAGAGCATATGCCCCCATGACTCCCACATATAGGAAGGTGCCCAGGCACCTGGGACTGGGTATTGATAGCCACATATCATTGCTCCTGTCACTGGAGTCATGTCCAAGAATGGCTCATGACTTGGAGCCTCTATATTCTTAAGGTTCTTGATGTCTTGTCTCGTGATCTCTGTGTGTTTTGTGTGTGTGTGTGTGTGTGTGTGTGTGTGTGTGTGTGTGTGAAAGATGCTCCATTGATCTTGTATAGTGTAGAATTCATGAATGCACCAGAAACCTAAAACCTTCTCCCCCTTTAGACTGGCACACTAATGAACTTTGGCTTTGACTAATTTGTGTGCCTTTGAGTGTCTTGTGGAAGTACACTGACTCTCTGAGGTGTTAGTGGAAGAAATACTGCCCCCATTCTCAAAGAAGTGAAGGGATTTTCCTTCCCAAACTTAGTATTATGAAGTGGACAAAGTCAGGACTTAAACCCAGAGCTTTTATAATAGATTTTTATTGACATCTTTTGCTTTTATATCATCTGGATTTTTCCTTTTCCCTTTCATTCCAATAATCATCTCTTATAATAAAGAATTTTTTAAAAAAGAAAATGATAAAGAAAAACATCAGTAAAACTGAAAAACATTGAAAAAAATCCTGATGTTAAATGCAAAATCCTCAGTTTCCATTCTATTCCATGCCCATGCCTTCCCACATTCATCCCTAAAACAAAGAGGAGGGAGGTACTGTCTCCTCTTTCTTCTCAGGGTGTTTGTTCTTTATGTTTTGCATTGTCTTTGTTTTCTCATGATCATTCTTTCTATTTTCATTATTGCCATTGCATAGCTTGCTTTCCTGGAATTGCTTCCTTCATGCTGCATCAGTTCATGTCTTTCTGAACTTATCATGCTCATTATTTCTAATCCCATAATAATATGCATTTGCATTCACATATCACAGTTTATTTATTTATTTCCCAACTGATGGAATCCATACCTTTTAATTCCAAGTCCAATCATTTTTTTTTTAGGTTTTTGTAAGGCAAATGGGGTTAAGTGGCTTGCCCAAGGGCACACAGCTAGGTAATTATTAAGTGTTGGAGGCCAGATTTGAACTCAGGTACTCCTGACTCCAGGGCCAGTGCTCTATCCACTGCGCCACCTAGCCGCCCCCCCCAAGTCCAATCATTTTTCTTCAATGATATAAGACATGTTGGATCATTTCACTTTAATTCAATAAATACTTGTTTCTACCTTATGATGTGCCAGACTCACAGCCATGCCACAATTCCTAAGTCATGAAATACCACATCTCTGAAAAATCAAAACCAAGCAACAGTCCAGGAGCAATGGAGAGGTCCAAGGCTGTGAGCATGGGGTCAAGAAAAAGAAACCACAAACCACAGAGAAGATGCCGTTCCAGAGATGGTCCCGAGAACTCCATGTGCCCTCCAGCCCTCATACTTGAGTCTGCCAACATGACCAGTGATCTCTTAAATGCCTTCATTCAACCTCGTCCTTCTTGGCCTCTCAGGAGCCATTGACATGGCAGATCCCCCTCTTCTCCTTGCTCCCTTCTCCTTGAGGTTTTGGTGACACTGCTTTCTCTCCTAGGGCTTCTCCACTTGTTGCCCCATTCTTTCTTAGTCTTTTTTTCCTGGCTCTCTATCCAAGTCACTTTTCCTAAAGCTCTTAAGGCTTGGTCCTGGTTCCTCTTGAGCCTGTCAACATTCTCCCTGGAGTACCGGCTTCTAGCAGCTTTGCCCTTAGAAGCCTCTCTATACTAGTAGTGGACTGCTGCCTAGCAAGGATACCCTGGACACCAGAAAATCTAGATCTGTGTCCTGACCCTATTTGTAACTCACTTTGTGTTCTTGGGCATATTCTTCTACCTCATTGAGTCAACGCGCATAGCTGAAAATGAGGGGGTTATGCCTTAGGGCCACTTTTTATTGTTTCTTGAATTTTAGAATTTTCCTCTCAATCTCATTTCCTTCCCTCCTCCCACAGAAGTCAGTCTATTAGTCTTCACATTGTTTCCATGCTATACAATTATCAAAATTGAATGTGTTGAGAGAGAAATCACACCCTTAAGGCTAAAAATAAAATATAAAAGATATCAAAATTAAATAATAAGATACCTTTTTAAAAAAATGAAGGTGATAGTCTTTGGTCTTTGTTTAAACTCCACAATTCTTTCTTTCTCTAGATACAGATGATATTCTCCATTTCATATACCTTAAAATTGTTCCCTATTGTTGCACTGATGGAATGAGCAAGTCCATTAAGGTTAATCATCACATCCATGTTGCCATTAGGGTGCACAATGTTTTTCTGGTTCTGCTCATCTCACTCAGCATCAGTTCATGCAAATCCTTGCAGGCTTCTCTGAATTCCCATCCCTCCTGGTTTCTAATAGAACAATAGCGTTCCAGGACATACATATACCACAATTTGTTCAACCATTCCCCAACTGAAGGACATTCACTCAGTTTCCAATTCTTTGCCACCACAAACAGAGCTGCTA
Organism: Macrotis lagotis; assembly: GCF_037893015.1. Taxonomy (NCBI): domain Eukaryota; kingdom Metazoa; phylum Chordata; class Mammalia; order Peramelemorphia; family Peramelidae; genus Macrotis; species Macrotis lagotis. The sequence continues at coordinate 28,844,152 of NC_133659.1, forward strand.
TGAATATTTTTGTACAAGTGATGTTTTTACCCTTTTTCATCATCTCTTCAGGGCATAGACCCAGTAGTGGTATATCTGGATCAAAGGGATCAACCCTTTTTGTTGCTCTTTGGGCATAGTTCAAAATTGCTCTCCAGAAAGGTTGGATGAGTTCACAGCTCCACCAACAATGTCTTAGTGTTCGGGGTCACTTTTTAACAGAGACCTCGACAACCAGCAATCACCGATGTCTTCAAAGCACATTAAGGTTTGGAAAGCATTCTTTTCCTACAGGCTTGTGAGATAATTTTGTCATAGAACTTCTGCTGTTCTCATTTTATAGATGAGAAACAAACTCAAGAGAAGGGACTTTTCTACTGACAGTGCTAAGAACGTGGCCTGGCCAGACCCTAAGCCACCTATCCTGACTCCAAAGCCAATGGCCTGTCCACCTTCCATTCTGCTTTCTTCTTATAGGAGTAGACCCAACGGCATGTGACCCTTTGGGGGATTGGAAAGGAGATCAGAGCAGGGGATTTGACCGTGGTGGGGAGATCAGAGTCTGTCCATTCAAAAATCCACCAAAGGAACTTGAATTGAGGAAGGGAGAATGAGACAAGATCCAAGTTCTAGCCAACCTCTATATGTGACAATCTGGCATGTGCAGAGGCTTTGGTTTCTTCAGCTTAGGCTTGTTGAGAACAAGGAAGAAGAAAAGAGTCTTCCAGAGATTTTCCAGCTTTCCAACTTGTCATGGATCTATGAGTTCAAGAAGAAGGATCCTCTTTCAAGGATTCTTGCCTCAGGTGAAGGTGGAAGGAAATGGTCTTCCATCTCTAAAGCTGTCTGTTCCATAGGGCAGGGAGCCGGGGCTTGGGGAACAGTGCTGGCAGATGTTGGCATCACTAGGCTTCTTCTCTGAATCTGTATGATTGAGGAAGGAGAATTTAGATTCAGGTTTAGATTCTGGCTCTGCCAATAATAATGTGATCACCACTCAGGCACTTCCCTTTTCTGGGCCTCAGTTTCCATTCCTTTAAAATAAAGGAGCTGGACTATATATCTTATGGTCCTTTGTCATTTCTAGTCTGCCATGCCCCTTGCCTGGTTTTTTCTAGTTTATGTAAAGAGAATGACGAATGTTTAAATTATGCCAGTAAGTTGTATTAAATTTTAACTGAATTATGTATAAAGTGGAGAATATTAAATATTGAAGAATATCAACAATCCTAAATATGTTTTTTTAAAAAAGCAGGAGAAGGTGTCCTCTGTATGAATCATTGTTTAATGAGCTTAAAAGCTCTGGCAGAGAGCATCCTTAAACCACAGCTGTGTTTGCAGTTTTCTCCTTGTATTTGGTTCTCGATTGCAGTAAAAAGAGAAAGAACAAAGAGCTACTGGCCTTCTCTCTCTCTGGCCTCACATCTCAGGAGGAGCTGAAGTCCCAGATGCTTAAAGTGACTGGTAAACATGGAAGCTTTTTGGATCAGGGAGTATCAGGGACCTTCTCCACTTTGGGTTGATTTTGTTTAAAAGAAGGCAACTGGATCAGGCCTGTGACCTCTGGTTGGATCACTCCTCTGTCCTCTTCTGTCCCCTTTCTCTAGTCTTCGTGCACTGCCCTGACTGCTCAAAACCCAGAACTATCTACTGGATGCCTCCTTAGCCTGGTCTTCAAGGCTCTCCTTAACTTCCCCCACCCCACCATGGAGGATCCACATGTCCCTCCAGTCCCACCAATGCTCTGGACCTTTGGCCCTTCAGCTTCTGCCATGGGGCCACAGGCTTGTGATTGGAGAGTTTGCCACACTTGTCACAATTGAGATATTCTTCCTAGTTCTTTCTGCACCTTTTATCTCCCACCCCTTAATGCTAGCTCACCTCCCTAATTTCCACCTTCTCTAGTTCTGGGCACAGCATCCAAAATTCATGATCATGCCCAGAAAGGACATGCTGTGACTCTGCTCATTGATTTCCCAATCCATAGCTGCCTTCCCCAGCCTACAAGTCACCTCCATGTATGGTCATCCCTTCTAGAACATGAGCTTCACAAGGGCAAGGACTGCCTTGCTTTTGTCTTTGAAAGCTGGTAAGACCTCTGACGCATTCTGGTCATGACTCTGGTCATGACCTTTCAGGCCTCGAGGCAACTCTAAGACCAGAAGGAACAGAAATGGCATTCAATGGTAGAAAACATGTCTTCTACCCATGAAATCCCTGGTCCAGCCTCTCCCCCAGTCTGCAATGCTCAGCACTAGTAAGGGCTTAAAACCAATTACTTATTCCTTGTCTCAGTCAGCACACTGGAGCAGGTCTTGGAATGTGGCTGGAATGTCCTGCCTCTGCTCCTGGGACTCTCTGAGCCCTTTCGAGGGAGGGTCCTCTTCCTCCTTGCCCTCCTTTAGCACTTCTGCCCGGAAGCCTCTTAACCCTCTCCAATGCCCTTACTCCCTTCCTGGGCCCTCTCATCTCTGTACCCCTTCATATCTCCCCGGAGCCCAGCCCAGGAATGATGTTCAGCTTTAGGACAGTGACTGGCAAGCCAGGAAGTCTTGTCACCTGGACTGGATTCTTGACCTGGCCATTACAACCAGGTGACCTTGGGCAAGTGCTTTTTCTGGGACCCATTAGCTTCTTTGTAACATGGCAATGATAATTCCTTCCCTGGGCTGGTGTGTGGACCTGCTGAGTGATGATGAGTTCTCTGTAACCTGTCAGGTGTTTCAGTGGTGGTAAGGGGGAGTAGAGAGATCCTGGGTTCCAATATCAATGTCTAATCTTAACCTGGGTCGGCCATGAGCTCATCGTATGATCCTGTCTCTCGGCCCGATTTCTTGCTCTTTAAAAATGGCTTGGATTATACCTCTCCCCCTGCTTGACAGGACAGCTAGAATGAGAATTTTGGAATCCTATATGATTAGAAAGGCCTTTCAGAAGGTGAAGCATGGTATTGTTCTTCCTCATTGACCTTTGAGATCATTTAGCCAGACATCTTATAGAAGAAGCAACTGAGGCTTAAGGGACTTAGTCAAGATCATAGAAGAAGCTGGTAAAGCCAACCCCCCAAAAGGGCTTTTGTTCCAGGGCCATTGTACTCTGCTGCCTGGAACCCTGGGTCAGTTCTGACACTGCCACTACTTACTGAGGGACTTTGACCAGAGCCCTTCCCCTCTCAGCCCCCCCCCCCCCCGTCTTTGGCCTTGACTTCTTCCTTGGTTTATATCTTGAGGGTTCTGGGGGAGTCTTCATTGTCTTTTCCCTTTTTAACTAGGCCACTTCATTCCTTTGATTTAGTGATTTCAGTCCTGCAAAGAGAAGAAAGGCTGTGATAAAAATTAAAATGTTCATCACAGTTTTTAGCTCCAACTGGCCTCCCACTAAGAAGCTGGTCAGGTGATAAACATCTCTAAACAGAAACTCACATTGAGATCTGCTCCCCATATGCTGTAGGAAGAGAGGGCTGGCCTTCAGCAAAATGGAGGAATTAGCAAAATATGTTTGGAGGCCCCGAGCCTCTGAGTTTTGTGCATGATCCCTACACCACCTCACACTACCTCCTTCCCTGTGTATATTTAGTGTAGTTTTGGGACCAGTGGAGCTAGGGGCCAGGCTTAGAAGGGAAGAACATATCTGGGGGAAGGGATGATCCTCAGAAATGTCCAGGACATACCCACTTCATAATCATGGAGCCTTCAGGGCATCAGACCAAGTTATCACAGTCATGGTACCCAATAGAAAATCGTCCAGGCTTTGTTCGGAGACCTCCAAAGAAGGGGAGAGGGTCGGTCCACAGCTTCCACTCTGGAATTACTTATTGATAGGAAATGTTGATCTGCCTCTTTGTAATTCCTCTTTGTGTTTTCTCATTCTGTCCTGCAGGCTCCAAGTCAAAGAAAGTTAATTCTTATTTCAGATGAGGACTGTTGCCCCCCCCCCCCCCCTTTACCCAGGTGTCATGTCCTCCTGAGCATTCTCTTCTCTAAGCTAGTGACTTCTGGTGCAGACCCAGTATGACTACCTTCCCTTGGCCCCCTTGATTGGCAGTGCCCTTCCTAAATGTGGTGAGCAGGACTCCACAGAACATGCCAGTGGCAGCCCAACTGGGGCAGAGGGCTCTTCCCTTCCCTCATCCTAGATCCAGCACTTCTTCTAATCCAGGTCAAGAACCCAGGAGCTTTTTTGTCCTTCTTTCCCGCTGTCTGCTCATATGGAACTTGTCTTGCATAAACTCCCCATTTTGTCCCAGCAGACAGAACTGCCCTGGAGCCAGGTCTCTTCGCCTTGCCCTTGTGAAGGTGGCATTTTGAACCGAGTTAAGAATTTGTATTTCACCTTGCTGGTTTCGGCCTCGATACCTTGATGGGCAAAGTTGCTGGTGTGGTCTTCACACTCAGGAAGCAACCAGGACTTGGGCTACTCTCTCTCCACTAGTAGAACATGGACACTCATACTTCCATCCTCTTGTTTGAGAACTGATGGAAATTTGAATTATATACTGTCTATATTATCTGATTTAACCATTTTGCATTTCTCCATTATTGTGTGATGGTGGTTGGTTTTTTGAGGGGTTGGAGGTGCATTGGGAAGCAATTATTGGCTGACTGATGCCTTAACTTCCCTGAGCTTCTGGTTCTATGATTCCTGTAAGAGCAGGGTCTGAATACTTTCTACTTTGGAATCATTAGCATTGAGCAATAGATGGTATATATAATAGACATTTAATAAATATCCTTTAATGCAATTACCTCTTTTTCTGTTTTCTAAACTGATGAGATTTGCTAAGAATTGGTATCATTTGAAGAGCATAGGAGTCAATCTTGTACCCTTTGAAGACATCCCTTTAAATTCCCAGTTCTCAGTTTCATCATCTCTATCTAGTCCATCTGAGTTATTCCAATTTCCATTCACACTGAAGAGTCAAGTACTTAAAGGACTGGCTAGCTCCATCTCCCCCTTGATATTCTAGGGGATGTAATCGGTCTTCTAATGCCATGGCCTTGAACCTGCCTTCTGGTGTATTCTCCCCAGTATTATTTCTCAAATATTGGGAATATTTCCACGAATCGTTGATTGATCCTCTGATTAATGCTGCATTTCATTTAACCAATTAATAATAGTTAGCTTTTTACAAAGGGATATTTACTGAAAAGATGTAGAAAGAGCCAAAGCATAGCCCCCATCTCTGCCCCCAAACCCACCATCACCACAGTGGTGGACTCTCCAGACTTTACTGCTTTCAGTTCTGACTAGGGTTCTGTGGGAGCATCATGGGCTAGGCTAGTGGACCAGGGCCTCAGTGATGCTGTTTCCTCTTGCATCCTGGCTCCCTCTGACTAGTCCATCTGTTTTGTCTCATTGTTCTTAGCCCTCTTCTGAGGTCCTTTACAAAGGGCCTTCTGGACATGTTTTCTTGGTTTAAAAAAAGTGCACAGCTTTTAGGGCTAGAAGGGTCTTTAGAGATGATCATTTTAAAGAGAAGGAAGTGAAGACTTAGAGAGGGAGAGGAAGGTTCTTGCCCAAGGTCCCAGCAGCAGGAAGTGGCAGAGCTGAGATCTGAACTCTGATTTCATGCTGGCTGCAATTCCCACCAGTGCACAGTGAAAAGGGCAAGGAGCCGTGGTGTGGTGGTCTGAAGCTTGCCTTGGACATCTTGTCTTGGGAAAGGCACTTAACCCCACTGACCCTCAAATTCCTCATCTGCAAAATGGAGATCTTATATACTACTTCACAAGATATTGTGTTGATCAGATGAGATTGTATATGCACGTGTGTGATTGAGTGTTGTCAAACCTTAGAGTGGCCCCTAGAATTGCTCCCAGTTGTCATTCCAGACTGGGGGTCTCTGAGAGACAAACCTTCTTGTTTCCTAGGCCAGGTCCTCTCTGTCCACACTCAGATTTGACCAGGATCTTGACTTAGGATGCCCCTGTCTGGGTCAGGGAGGTGGAAGGTCAGAAAGTGAATCCTGGCAGCCTCCTGCCCAGCTAGGCATCTTCTCTGAGTGGGTTGGGTCCCTGATGCATTCATCCCCACCCTGCAAGGAAGGTCATGGAATGGGGTAATTATCCATTCCAAGGAGTTCATTTTCCTTGCAGGTATTAAAAAGAGGTAATTTTGTTTTTCTGACCTTTGCAAAAAGTATAAATCAAAGGCATTCCCTGTTGGGGCTTTCACTGTGGCCACCTCCAGTGGAGGCCCCTGCAAGGAGCAGGCAGACAAACTGAACCTCTGCTCCCTGCGGGAAGGTGCTCCAGAGGTCTGCGACCTGGTTTCCTCCCACTGGGGGCTGGACTTAAGCCACTTTGTCAATTGATTGTTTCTTTGTGAGTATTTTTATATTTCCTGGGTCTGGGCACCATCTTTATGAGAGGACAGTCTTAGGCTGAACTCTACCTAGAGGAGAGCAACTAAGCCAGGGAAGGGTCTAGAGGGGTTGGGAGCTGCCAACTGGGCTTGGCAGAGGGAAAACTCAGTGCTCTCTTAGAGACTCTGAGGGGCTGAGATGGGGGAGGAGGGGATCACAGCCATGGGGGAAACTGCAAGGAGGGAGACAGGTGTTGGATGCCAGGAAAGTCCTTCTGGCCCAAAGGGGGGTGCTGCTTGGGTCTGCAGATGCAGGCTGAACAAGCCCCTCACCCGAAGGGGCCCAACAGGATTCTTGCCCCAGCACGAGGGTCTCCCCTCCCTGCCTGCCCAGTTCTGAGGTTCTTGGATAGACATAGCACTGCTTTCCATTTGCTCAACTGCTGCTATCTTGTGTTGAGGTGTGAGCGTCTGAGGTCAGAGGTCCAGCCTCCCAGAACTAAACTTGCATGGTGAGCGCCTTCCCTGGGTGACTATGGGCAGGTCACCTCCTGTCTCCTCCGCCTCAGCGCATCAACTGTCAAATGAAGTTGACCTCCCATGTCCCCCAGTTCTGAAGCTATGGCCTAATACATACTGAATTGGATTAAAAAGCAAAACAAAGAATAAACTGCTTCTTTGACCTTCTGGTTTCTGACAGTAGCAGTCTACCATTAGCATTGGAGGCAGCCAGCTGCAGTGGCCCCTCAGTCAGGAAGCAAATGCATTGTCTCTGGATCCTTTCAGTGCCCTTGAGAGGAGACAGGAGAGTCTTCTTGTCCCCATTTAAGGAGATGGAGAAAAGGGCCATTCCTAAGGTCATCCAGGGAGGAGGCTGCTGATGGGGGAGGAGAAGCTTTGTCCAGAAACCAGGTGTTCTACCTCCCATTCCAGGGTCCTGTCCACTGTGGAGAGGCCGAGATGGGGATGGGAAGAGCTGGCTTCTCCTCCTGGCCCCAGGTGACTGCAGCCTCAGGCCTTAGTGTCTTCTGAAAAATGTGAGGGGAGGGGGGTCTTGAGAAAGATGGTCTCCAAGAACCCCGACCCCAACCCCGCCTCCAACTCCAGCATCCTGTCCTGGCCTTTCAGGCCTCACAGAGCTCCATGTGTTTGAACTCTGATCATAGGAATAATGCACGGGTTCAGAAATAAGTTCAGCAGGTCACCTGGGATGGCATTTGGTTCACTTGTACCCAGATGACTTGAGTTTATTTAGGGCAGCTTGGTCCCCTCCTGGGCCCATCATTGCCCCAATCGTCATTGTTTTGTGTGGCTATTTCCAGTATAACGGTCATTCATTCTCTCTCTCTCTCTCAAAAGAGATTTAAAATGTAAATAGTATTTTATATTCCCCCTCAATTCCTTATTGTGAAAATTTTAGCATTAATTTTTGCAAGATTTTAAGTTCCAAATTCTTCTCCCTCCCTCTTTCCCTTTTTCTCTTCTGAAAATGGTAGGTAGTTGAATGTAGTTTATACATATGCTATCATATTTCCGTATTAGTCTCAGTTGTGGAAGAAGAAATAGATCAAAAGGAAAAAATAACCCTTAGAAGGAGTAAAGTAATTGAAGATGTGCTTTGATATGCAATCAGAGCCCCTCAGTTCTTTACCTGGATGTAGGGATTATTTCCTTCCCGGGTTCTTTGTATTTGGACCTTTTGTTGCTGAGAAGAGTAGGGCCTTTCACAGTTGACCATCACAATGTTCTGGTTCTACTCTTCTCATTTTGCATCAGTTAGTACAAGTCTTTCCAGGTTTTTCTTTTAGCACAATAGTATTCCCATGATCTTCATACACTACAGCTTGTTCAGCCATTCCTCAGTTGATGGGCATCCCCTCAATTTCAAAATCTTTGCCACCACAAAAAAGCTGCTATCCATTTTCTGTACATGTGGGTCCTTTTCCTTTTTTATATAATCTCTTTGGGATAAAGTGGTATGACTGGATCAAAGGGGATGCCCAGTTTGATTGCCCTTTGGGTGTAGTTCCAAGCTGCTCTCCAGAATGGTTGGATCAGTTCATGACTCCACCATCAGTGCATCAGTGTCTCAGTCTTCCCACATCCCCTCCAACATCAATCAGTTTCCTTTTTTGTCATTTTAGCCAATGTGAGAGATATGAGGTATTACCTCCGAGTTGTTTTAATTCACATTTCTCCAATCCAGAATGATTGGAGCATTTCTTCTTATGACTGTAGAGAACTTTGATTTCTTCATCTGAAAAATGCCTGTTCATATCACAAAAGTCATTCTCTTAAGTCAAAAAGAGAAGTAACTCAAGAAGAATTGAGCCTCCCTGCCTTCTTCTCCCCTTGTCACTTGTCATCATCATCATCATCATCATCATCATCATCATCATCAGTCAGTATCCATTTAACAAGGACTTAGTATGTGACTACACCTAGGCATGATACTCATAAAGGCAGAACCACAGTGCCAGCTGTGGGAGTTCTATGTGGAAGAACTTGGTACAGACAAGATGTAGATGGCCAGGGGAAGTGATGGAGAGATCATCCTTGGGGGAGGCACCAGCTCTGGAGGTAGAGAGCACTGGGACAGAGGCTGCCCTTAGATTTGTTCTGCCTCTTCCAGGGCTAGCCATGTGTTGTTCAAGCCTACATTGGCTGGTGAGAGGTTCTCAACTCCTATCTCAAGGCAGGGAGGTTCTAGTGATCTGGATCATCATCATTCAGTAGAATCTGTGCTTGGAGCAGCAGATTATTCCATTAACCCGAGTGTTTTCAGATCGCTTTGCATCCTTCTCTCTTTTCAGCTGGGTCTTCCCTGAGGCACCAGCCCTGGGGTTCTTCCTAGTTCTTGAGTGGATTTGAACTCAAGGCTTCTGCATCCTCTCCTCCCTACCATACTACCCACTGCAGAGGAGAACATGCTAGAACAACTGACCACTGGAGTGGGTTCAAATCCTGAACCTACCACTTGATACCTGTGTGACCTTGGCAAACTCACTGCAGTCTCTGAATCTCAGTTACTCACCTGTAAAATTAGGGGCTTGGACTAGGCAGCTGCTCAGCCCTTCTTTTCTCTTCATCTGAGCCTTCAGTGCTGGGTCCCACTCAGTATTGAACCTCCCCCTCAGTGCTGGGCCCTGGTGCTTTGTAGAAGTCAGAGGAAGGAAGGAACAACTTGTGCCAGAGGCATGGTGGACCCTCTTAGACCCTCAGACCCAATCTCTTTCTACCCAGCCCAAAGGGGCTGGTGGCAGAGAAGCCTTCCTTATTTTTAGGGGGGGGCTCCCTCCTTTCCTGACTGCCCCCTGGCTTTATTCACCACTTTTAAGGCTGTTTGTCACCCCCCTCCTTAGCTGGTGGTGATTCATCTGTCCTGCCCCCCCAGGTCTGCCCTCCACACCCACCTACACAGGTGAACCTTCTCTGGTGATAGATTTTAATTACAGATGCAGTCAGAAGTAATTAAGGCTTCAAGTCACGGGGCTTGGGCTGGGGAGGAGGAGTGGGGCAGAGCTTTCAGACTCCCTGCCCTTGCCAGCTTTGGTTGGGCACTGTTTGTGACGCTGCTGTTTTCAAAACAAGAAGCAGCCCTTGGTGCTGTTAGATTAATTAATAGAAAGAGAATAAACTTAATGGGGCTAGAAAATTGCCCCAACTTGTGTTTTTTTCCACTGTAGATCACTCAGATTGAATGGCTGTCCAGGGATTGCAGTGGGGGGACAGTAATTGCCTTTTAATTACCGTGCTGATGGCTTTCGCTTCTTAGCAGATGGAAGGGCCTTTTCAGCATCGGCCCAGGCTGGTCTCTCCTTCGGATGCCGCCAACAGAAGCCGACTCCAGAGATAAGCCATTTGCTTCTGTCTGATCACAGCAGCGGTCACCTCCATCCTCCCACTTGCTCCCACTGTGTCCCAGGAGCCTCGGAGCTGGGGATGGAGAATGACCATGGAGATCCTCCTCTAGGCTGCCCCCTTCCTTTTCCTGAGGGATATCTGAAGGAGACAGTGACCTGCCCAAGGTCACCCATCCAGGACGTGAAGAAGCCAGGATGTCACCCCTCCCCAGAGCACTGCCCATCATGCTACACTGCCTCTGGACCAGGCTTTGTCTTAGCCACTGAAGAGGGCTGCTCTGGGTCCCAGGTGGTGGCTGTCACTTCTGTGAGAATGTGCGGTGGGAGGCTGCTTTGGTGTTGCCTCCTGCTGCCACTATTTGCTGGCTGGGTCACCTGCCCTCAGCTTTCTCCTTTTTGAAGAGGATGAGCAGACTGACTATCCTGCCTACCATTCACGGGGCTTCTCCTTTAAAGTTTGTCAATGGAATCGGGAGCTATTTTTAGTGTTTGGGCTTGTTGTTTTGGTCTGGACCAATCATCCTCCACAGTGACCGTACCTGAAGTGAGGGATGACATTCCAGACCCCAAGTCCCCCACCCATCCCCACTCTGTGGTGAACATGGCTTGCCATTTTATTTTTCCTTGGGGTTTTATTTTGTTGTAGTCACTCTTTATGTGACAGCCAATCATTTAAACATCTATTGAGTGCCAAATGTGCCTGGTGAGCTGTGATGAATGTGTTTCATTTATCAGAGGGAGGAAGCTGAAGTGGTTCTGTTCAGTTCACCTGAGCCTTCCCATTCTTCCCTGACTTCCTTGCCTTCCTCATCTCTCCCAGTGCCATCACATCTCATCACAAACATGCTGTTGGGTGTTCAGCTGTTTCCCCAAATGATGGACAGACACCTGCTTGGATCACATTCTCCAAGACTGCACATTGATATAAATACAATCTTCTCTTTTGTATTGGCCCCATGCTCAGCGGCTGGGTAGGAATAGCTAAGTGACTTCTCATTTGCCTCCAAAGTGGCCTTTCGAGAGGACTGGTCCAGACTGTGACTCCACCAACAGGGCATTAGGGTGCCTGTTTTCCCACAGTCCCTCCAGCATGGACCATTCTCCTTGTCCCCTTTGCTGGACCTCATAAGGTAAAACTTCCATTTCTTCCATTGGTGATTTTGTGCAAGCTTGGAGCAACTGTGTCACAGAATGGTTGGAGTCAGGAAGACTCATCCCCCTGGGTTCAAATATGGCCCCAGACTCTTCAGTTTCCTCATCTGAAAAAGAGCTGAAGAAGGAATGGCCAGCCTCTGCTAAGAAAACCCCAAATGACATCTGAAGAGCTGGACGTGGCTGAAAAATTGACTGAAGATCAACAGAACAATCCCTTGCCACCAGTTTTCAGTTCTTTTCTCTGGAGTTGGCTCTTGCCAGTGGTCAAATGCTTGGAAGACATGGGGGAGCCAGGATCAAGATGTGGGCTCCCGGCTACTAATCTATGCTCTTTCTACCTCACTGACCACAGTTGGGAGGGACTTATCCTTGGAGAAAAACACTCAGCAAAAATGCTGGTGGCTTCAGAGGCCAGATGGGGAAGGGGTAGTGGGCTGCCTCACCAATGCCAGCCAGGCTTGGTGAATAGCTTGGGAGATGTTCACAGCCAATAAGTCACTGTGGAACTAATAGAGTGTGGCCTGGCTAGATCTCTTGACTATTGGAGACCTTCAGTGTGCAATGGTACTGTGCCACCCTACACAGACATGTACACACACATACACACACAGACACACATGTGTGCTCCAGTGAATGAATGGATCATATATCACTACCATCCCTAGAGTGGGCCATGTGCCAGTGAGACCCTCCTGTGTTAGGAGATAAGTTATATGGGTTAAATCCCCAAGTGGTTGACATTGTGGGTGTGGGCTTCTCCCTGCCCAGGCTGGTCCATCGACAACAGCACCCACTTAGTCTACTTCTGAACACCACTCAAGTCTTTTCTGGCTTATTGGGATTGTCCAGAAGCTGAACTCTGTGGGTTAGGCAGCAAGTGTGGCATGACAGGTCGCTGATGTGACTGGCAAGGAGCAGCCCTTTCTCTGCTGAGGGGACTTGTGCCAGACCCCTCTCTGATCTTAGTTTACCCCTTGCATGGAGGCTGCTGTCCACAAGGCCACAGACCCAGCACCTTCACTAAACCTCCCTGAGGACCTGTCAGCATGGAGAGCCAAGTTTGCTGGTCCCTCCTGCCGCTCTCTCTATTCTGTGGAGCCAGTCCTACCCACTTCAGCTTCACCAATATTAGGTGCTTCATGTGTCCAAAGTGCTGGGCTAGGCTCGAGGCTCTCCATATACAAATCCCATCATCCCTGGCCTTTGGGAGCTTACACTCTGCTTGGGGATTCAGGGGCTCTAACTTGTTTATGGCTAAGTGGAACCCTCAGAAAGCTCGGAATGTCACCCCTCATCTCTACTCAAATCCATCCTGATGCATTGGCTCCCCCAGAGCAAGGAGGTTAAGGGTGTGTCTGTGGGGTTGGGGGGTTGTCTTCTGGGATAATGTCAATGGCCCTTGCATCCATTACAATGTGTAAATACAAGAGACAGAAGCAGGCAGAGCTATGGGCTCATGGACAACATGCAGCAGCTCTGGGCCTCTCTCCCTGCTCAGGAGCTTCCAGCAGCCCTGCCTCAAGACTTGAATTCAGCCCAGAAAGAGAGAGCCAATTTTCAAACCGGTTGGTGCCTTTGAATACATTAGCTTTTTTAGATTAGCCAATCATGGCCCATCTCAAGACTCCTCTTCTTCATGTGATAGAGCATTTGGGCCCACCCCAAGTCCTGTCCACTCAAGGATTACCCCATAGAACACTCTAGTCCCTCTGGTCCCCATTCCACAGGGATGCTTCAGATAGAGAATCCTAGCACTTCAGCCTGGGTGCCATGAGAGGCAGTGGACACCCAAGGTGACCACTTCGATGATGGGATTTGGAGGGTGTCATTCCCAGCCTGCCCAACTTTGGAAATGGAGAGTTGGGCTGGCATGCAGGGTCCCTTGGTTAGGGGAGCTTGAGGTCTCCATACTTAGTTGAGATCTAAATTCACTTCTCTACATGTAGGAACAAATGAGCACAAACCAGTGGGTAAAAAGAAACTTCCCACTGCCTCCCACCTACGTCAGCCCCATCCTGGGGACATTTAGTCCTATGTCAGGAGAATTTGACTCATACAGAATGTAGGGAAATTCCAAGCCTCCCCATGCAGCACAGTAAAAGAAATTGGGAAATTTAAAAATTAAATTAAATAGCCCTTAATCTGTCTAATGAAAACTTGAATCTGATAATAGTGTGGCTGGTTTGTGGCAGCAGATTCCCTTCTGGGCTTGTCTACTTTAAAATGGAATGCCTCAATGCCTTCAGCCTTGTGAATGAGTCCCTTGGCTGTCTTCCACCTTCTCAGCATTTTGGACTGTTACTGGGTCCTCCCTGCCTCCCAATCTAGATAGACTGACCTAGGGATGCCAGCATAATGAGGCTTTAGACCACGGAGAGCCTGGAAGGAAGATAGAATACCAGTTTAATTCATACGACTAAGCTTTGGATGCTGGAAGTCAGGAAGATTGGTTGTCCAGGTCCAAAAGAAGAAGTCTAGTCAAGGCCCAGGTAAAGTTCTCCCCATGAGGTCTCACTTTCAGTCTATGGAGATGGTCATCTGTGGAGTGGAGGCTCAGGTCCTGTGTTCTTAGACTGGCTCACTCATCACTCTCTGCCTCAGTCTCCACTTTCTCCTCTGATAAATGAGGAGGTGATCCCTTTGGGCTCCGACTTCTTGTCCAGGAAGCAGCTGGCAAAACCAGAAGAGGGGACAAAAAGCAAATGACCTCTCGGGGTGAACGAGAAGGTCAAGGCCACAGCTAGAGTCCAGTGCTGCTTCCTTTGGCCCTGACAGAGCCCCCCATCCCCCCACCTTGGAGCCTAGCTAGTTTTGGGAGTCACCTCTTAGGGAATCATTTCCTGTCTGAGACATGTCCAAAGGAGTCTGGTGAGGATAGGAGGAGGAGCAGCTAAAGGATCGTGGGACATTTACCTGGAGAAGACTCAGACAAACAGATGGC